>NC_090444.1:134773614-135081866 GCF_031143425.1 Pleurodeles waltl
GAACACATTTTCCGCAACAGGAAGTGTACCCACTCACTCAACATACAGGTTGTTTGTGATGCCCATTATGTCATCACGGACATCGTAGCTAAGTTTCCTGGCAGTACCCATGACTCATACATTTTTAGGCATAGTGGGATACATTAACGCCCCGAACGTGGGGAATTTGGAGACGGTTACCTCCTAGGTAGAGCCACAGACACTTGCAGACATACACACAGGTCACTGTGCACGACAATCTGGGCTTCCTAACCGTTTACTTTTGTGCCCACCAGGTGACAGTGCATATGCTCTCAGGCCTTGGATCATGACTCCGTTTTTAACACCCAGAACTGAATCAGAGAGGCAATACAACAGTGCGCATAAGAGGACCAGGAACCTGATCGAGCGCACCTTCGGACTGCTGAAGTCAAGATTCAGATGCCTCCACCGCAGTGGAGGCGCCCTCCAATACACCCCCATTACCGCTTTCAAAATTGTGGTCGCTTGCGCCATCCTCCACAACATAGCCACCCGACGTGGGCTACCTCTCACCCCTGCAGACCCAGATCCTGATGATGAAGAGCAAGAACAACCACATCGCCATCATGGGCATAGGAGTCTAGCTAATCAAGGCAGACTGAGACGGGACCACATTGCAACGCAATATTTTGGACGGTACGTGTCAACTCCCACCATACTAACCTATTAACCATTTGTTAAGTGGAACAAAAATAACTGTTTTATTAATGTCATGAAGAAACTATATACAAGTTGAAATTGTCCATGGGCAGGAAAATGCCAACCAGTCATGTGGCACATTAACGCCATGTGCCACATTAATCTGTACTGGCTGTTATCTATGATCTCCTGCCCCTCCTGCCAGCCTGGCTGGTCCCTGCTGCGTCCATGGTGCTGTGCCTACCACTCCTCAGCACCCTACTGTCAGTGGCAGAGACACTGCTCACTGTTGAGCCCTCCTCCCAGGTGTATTTGTTAACTTCCTGGCTGTGATGTCATCATCATGTGCCAGGAAGTGTTTCCAGAGTGTTCTGGTATGCTTTCTGGAGTGTTCTGCTGCACCTGCAAGCAATTTTGAAGGTAATCGCAATTTGCGACACCCACTCGCTAATTGCGAGTTCGTTTTTTGCACACTCGCAAACAGCGACCTCGCAAACTGCGGACTCGCACACAGCGTTGCGAGTCCGGCTGTGAGTCACAAAATCGGATCGCTTTTTTTTCTGACATTCCAATTTGCGACTCGCATTTTGCGAGTCGCATCAACTCGCAAAATGCGAGTCGCAATTTTGATTTTTGCTACATCTGGCCCCTAATCTCTTAACGACCCCGTTAGAGTGGACGGATCACGCTCTCCTGACATTTAAATTTCTGGTCAGACAGCAGCCTTTGATACCCATTCCTCAGGGAAAACTGCTAAGACCCTGGAGAAACATTAAAGCAGAACCGTTGGAAATAGTACTAATACATAATTGGAATGATCTGAAGGCGTCCACTCTGTCACCGCTTGCCAGATTCAATCAGGGCATTACGCAGGCAATGGACTCGCTAGCACCGGCGAGGGTCGTTGTCTCCCGCATCAGAAAAAAACCCAACCAACCATGGTTCTCTCAAGACCTCAAAATCCTACAGAGAAAATACCGGCAGAAGGAGCGCTGTTGGAAACTTAGACCCCGGGAAGATGAGAGGGCGGAGCTAAAATTAGCCCTAAACACCTAAAAAGAAGCCTGTCTGGTAGCCAAATCAGTCTATTTCACACTTAAAATTAGCGAGGCAGCCAACTCTTCTAGAGAGCTATTTAGAACCATTAACATTCTCACCACTCCCTTAGGCATTTCTAAAGTAGAAAACTCCCAAGACTTTTGCAACAAAGTAGCGAAATTCTTCGAATGTAAAATTCTGCAGGGCTGAAATTGGCAACTTTTTAGGTAAAGTCTAAAACTCTTTACCTGAACAAGTTATATTAAATCCCACAACTGGAAGTTGTGGGATTTATTACAACAATTAATTTGATACCAAATTCTTGGTATGCATCATTTAAGGAGACTTTAAAATTTAAAACAAAGTCTCCCCATTCTAGCCTATGATGGCCATTTACTACAATGAGGGAAAAACGAATTTGGCTGTTTTTACCTCACCAGGGCTTATATCCTATTTTTATCAAGTCCCTGCTTATAGTTACATGGCACCCAGCCCTAGGGGCACATAGGGCACACCTTAGGGGTGACTTATATGTAAAAATAAGGTAGTTTAAGACTTTGGAACTACTTTTAATTCCAAAGTCGAATTTGCATATAACTTTAATTTAAAAGCAGCCAGCAAGGCAGGCCTGCCTTTAAAATGACACTGGGCACCTCAGCAGTGCACCTATGGGTGCACCACCTATGCTGTGGTCCCTAAACCTACATGCCCTACCATATACTAGGGACATATAGGTAGGTTAACTTAGCCAATTATAATTAGCCTAATTTGCATATCCATTTTACACAGAGCACTGGCCCTGGGACTGGTAAGCAATACCCAGGGCACAGCCAAGAGTCACTAACCACCAGTACCTGTCCAAAAAGTGTGGGGGTGATCAGGGCAAAAAGGAGGACTTTCCTACATTATTGTACTGGGTGTAATTTGTCTTTTGTTTCTAGGTACCAACCGCAATTTTTATAGACCCATAGCTAGATGTTTTTCCAAATTTGAGTTGTCTAAATTGTTTTGCATGAAGCCGAAACATGCCATTCTAATCAGAAGGTTAGCTAGGAGGCTCACAGGAAATGTTTGCTAATTATTAACAACAGTTGATGTAATTTCTTTGCTGAATCTAATTGTATTCTATTTCTATTGTACAGTTTTTCTTGCTATTGATTAGTACTGTGATTCTAGAGTGCACAACCATCCATGCTAATCATGGCCCCTAAAGCAATTATCTTAGGAGACTTTAACATTCACTTTGATAATACGGGTGATCTGCTGGTCGTGGAATTTCTCAATCTTATGGCGGCTCTGGACTGGGTCCTAAAGGATGGGCAGGCCACTCATAGAGCAGGCCATACCCTAGATGGGATTTTTACCCACCCTGAGGAAGAACTTAGGGCCAGATGTAGCAAACGATTGCGACTCGCAAACGGCCCGAATCGCAATTTGCGACAGTGCAAAATCGGAAATGGGATGCAAAAAGCCCATTTCCGACTCGCAAAAAGCAATGGGACCCGTTTGCGAGTCGCATCCGGTGCGACCCCATTTTGCAACCCGCAAATTGCAAGTCGCAATTTGCGAGTTGCAACCCATATGCAATTGCAACTCGCAAATTGCGACTAGTCGCAAAAAGCCCAGTTTGCATGTCCCATTTACCACTAACTCAGAGCAGGTGGTAACCATTACCAAAGTATAAAAGGGGACCCAGAAGGCATCTGGGTTACTCAAGATGGCGGAGATATACCTGATAGCAGTGAGGAGGAGAGTCTACGCAGCCCAGCAGAGGAGGAGGAGGGGCCACAGACAGGAGAAGATATATAGAACCAGGCAGACTCTTTTTCAGCAAACTGAAGAGGAGATCTATGACAAATACCGCCTTACCGCAGCGCAGCCATTCTAGAATTAATAGATTTACTGAAACCACAGCTAGAACACAAGACTCTGCGTGGCTGCGCCATCCCTACGCATGTGCAAGTACTATGCGCACTGCACCTCTTGGCCTCAGGGAGCTATCAGGGGGTCATTGCCGTGGCAGGTGGAGTATCCCAAAGTGCAGTGTCAAGGTTCCTCAGGGCATTCCTAGATGCCTTAGTCACGCACATGTCTCACTTCATATACTTACCAAGGAATGAGGCAGAAATTAACAGCACCAAGCTGGACTTTTACCGCATTGCCCACTTTCCTCATGTCATAGGGTGTGTAGATGGGACACACATTCAAATATGCCCCCCTGCTAATCTGGAACACATTTTCCGCAACAGGAAATGTACCCACTCACTCAACATACAGGTTGTTTGTGATGCCCATTATGTCATCACGGACATCGTAGCTAAGTTTCCTGGCAGTACCCATGACTCATACATTTTTAGGCATAGTGGGATACATTAACGCCCCGAACGTGGGGAATTTGGAGACGGTTACCTCCTAGGTAGAGCCACAGACACTTGCAGACATACACACAGGTCACTGTGCACGACAATCTGGACTTCCTAACCGTTTACTTTTGTGCCCACCAGGTGACAGTGCATATGCTCTCAGGCCTTGGATCATGACTCCGTTTTTAACACCCAGAACTGAATCAGAGAGGCAATACAACAGTGCGCATAAGAGGACCAGGAACCTGATCGAGCGCACCTTCGGACTGCTGAAGTCAAGATTCAGATGCCTCCACCGCAGTGGAGGCGCCCTCCAATACACCCCCATTACCGCTTTCAAAATTGTGGTCGCATGCGCCATCCTCCACAACATAGCCACCCGACGTGGGCTACCTCTCACCCCTGCAGACCCAGATCCTGATGATGAAGAGCAAGAACAACCACATCGCCATCATGGGGACAGGAGTCTAGCTAATCAAGGCAGACTGAGACGGGACCACATTGCAACGCAATATTTTGGACGGTACGTGTCAACTCCCACCATACTCACCTATTAACCATTTGTTAAGTGGAACAAAAATAACTGTTTTATTAATGTCATGAAGAAACTATATACAAGTTGAAATTGTCCATGGGCAGGAAAATGCCAACCAGTCATGTGGCACATTAACGCCATGTGCCACATTAATCTGTCCTGGCTGTTATCTATGATCTCCTGCCCCTCCTGCCAGCCTGACTGGTCCCTGCTGCGTCCATGGTGCTGTGCCTACCACTCCTCAGCACCCTACTGTCAGTGGCAGAGACACTGCTCACTGTTGAGCCCTCCTCCCAGGTGTATTTGTTAACTTCCTGGCTGTGATGTCATCATCATGTGCCAGGAAGTGTTTCCAGAGTGTTCTGGTATGCTTTCTGGAGTGTTCTGCTGCACCTGCAAGCAATTTTGAAGGTAATCGCAATTTGCGACACCCACTCGCTAATTGCGAGTTCGTTTTTTGCACACTCGCAAACAGCGACCTCGCAAACTGCGGACTCGCACACAGCGTTGCGAGTCCGGCTGCGAGTCACAAAATCGGATCGCTTTTTTTTCTGACATTCCAATTTGCGACTCGCATTTTGCGAGTCGCATCAACTCGCAAAATGCGAGTCGCAATTTTTATTTTTGCTACATCTGGCCCCTAATCTCTTAACGACCCCGTTAGAGTGGACGGATCACGCTCTCCTGACATTTAAATTTCTGGTCAGGCAGCAGCCTTTGATACCCATTCCCCAGGGAAAACTGCTAAGACCCTGGAGAAACATTAAAGCAGAACCGTTGGAAATAGTACTAATACATAATTGGAATGATCTGAAGGCGTCCACTCTGTCACCGCTTGCCAGATTCAATCAGGGCATTACGCAGGCAATGGACTCGCTAGCACCGGCGAGGGTCTTTGTCCCCCGCATCAGAAAAAAACCCAACCAACCATGGTTCTCTCAAGACCTCAAAATCCTACAGAGAAAATACCGGCAGAAGGAGCGCTGTTGGAAACTTAGACCCCGGGAAGATGAGAGGGCGGAGCTAAAATTAGCCCTAAACACCTACAAAGAAGCCTGTCTGGTAGCCAAATCGGTCTATTTCACACTTAAAATTAGCGAGGCAGCCAACTCTTCTAGAGAGCTATTTAGAACCATTAACGTTCTCACCACTCCCTTAGGCACTTCTAAAGTAGAAAACTCCCAAGACTTTTGCAACAAAGTAGCGAAATTCTTCGAATGTAAAATTCTTAACATCTACTCTAGCTTTATATCGGACAAGGAACAAAGAAACTCCCCTCCCTGGTTAGCTGAGCCTCTGCGCCCTGTGCTGACACCCAATGGGTCGCCAGATAAGCCATTTCTACTTTCTAGGTTTAAAGTGCCATCTCAAGAGGTCATATGTAAGCTACTTCTGGAATGTAAATCAGGTTCCCCTATGGATCCCTGCCCCCTTGCCATCCTTCAATTAGTACCAGAGCTAGCGGCATCTATGCTGGCCCCTATTATTCAGGAAGTCCTTATAACGGGTTTGTATCCTAAGGCATGGAAAGAAACTACTATTATTCCCTTAAAAAAGAAGGAAACTGGCAAACCCGATGATCTGACTAATCTACGCCCAATAGCCCTTCTTCCCTATGCAGCCAAAATTCTGGAAAAACATCTTAATAAAGAACTGGTTGATTTCCTGTCAGCCTCAAAGGGCCTAGACAGCTCGCAACATGGTTTCCGGAAATCCCATAGCACTGAATCAGCTCTCATTGCATCATCCGATACCATACGCAGATTGGTTGATGAGGGGCAGGGGGTCTTTCTGGTTCTATTGGACCTGTCGGCAGCATTTGACACCATTGCCCCCCACATTCTGCTAGACCGTTTACATCAGGTAGGCATCAGAGATCAGGCTCTCAAGCTGATCGAATCCTTTTTATCAGATAGGTGGGCCACAGTTAGCAGCGGTGATTTTAGATCCCCAGCTTACCCCTTACCGTGTGGGGTCCCTCAGGGCTCTTCCCTCAGCCCTACGCTATTTAATGTGTATGTGGCACCGCTGGCAGAGCTAATTCGCTCTTTCGGCTTTATTCCAACTTCTTATGCAGACAACACTCAGATTATCATCCCTATTAAAAAAGATATGGAGGAAGTGGCCATCCGCTTCAACGCTTGCATGACAGCAGTGAATAACTGGATGAAGGCCAATTGGCTAAAACTTAATTGTGAAAAAACTGAGATTCTGTGCTTTGGGATTAAGAGGGAACACTGGTCTTCCATCTGGTGGCCTGAAGAGTGTGGCACTCTCCCTATACCAGGGTCTACCTCGAGAAATTTAGGATTACTGTTTGACGATCAATTGTCATTCAAACCTCAGGTCAACCAGATAATCAAGACCTGTATGTGGACTCTGAAGAAATTAAAGAAAGTATTTCCTTTTATTCCACAATCCTGCAGAACTACTGCCACTCTGGCTCTAGTCATTTCCAGATTGGATTATGGGAATGCGCTTCTGCTCAACTTGGATAAAGAATCGCTGAATAAGCTACAGGTGATGCAGAACACTGCTGCTAGGCTCTTACTGAAACTGCCCCGCTGGGCCTCTGCCAAGAGGTGCCTTAGAAGTCTACACTGGCTTCCGGTAGCCCAGCGGCTCTCTTTCAAGGCTCTCTGTATCACTCACAAGGCTGTCCATGGGATTGGGCCTAAGGCTCTAACCTCCAAACTGCAATGGTACAGGCCGAATAGGCTGTTGCGATCTGCCTCTGCCTATCTAATCCAAACTTCCCGCACCAAGAAGGCGAAGTGGGGAGATAAAGTGTTTACCATTGCGGCTGCTAAAATCTGGAACTCACTCCCTTTGGATCTAAGGCAAGAACACAACTATCTAACATTTAGGAGACTGGTCAAGACTTGGCTCTTCCCGCAATAAGTCTGGGGGCCTCCTGTTAGTAGACCCTGCCTCACCCAGTTAGCGCTTCGATGCCCTCGGGCCAGAATGCGCTTTATAAATACTCAATACATACATACATACAAACATGCTTTGATTAAACTGAGATTCTTTAGAAGATTTGGTAAACGGGTATTGTTTCTGTACGTTTATGATTTGATTTTTAGACTAAGCTACGTGATATTAGCATTGTTAATATAGAGAAATAAACATTCTAACCTTTACATAAAGGTGTGGTTATTCATGGCCAAAGGGGTCGTAGTGCATGGAAATTATTGACTCCAAAGATTATTGATTCTATGGATTGACCCTGATATTGATTGGTACTGGAATTGGGTCCGATGGTGGGAATTACTTTAAGCGCAGTCAAAAGGTCCATAGAACCTCTAACGGGTCCCGTTATAAACTAAGGCTAAGAAACCAAATAGGGTCAGACACGTTAACAGAGATGGTAGCAGAGTATGAACGGTTAGTCTCCTTAAGAGCCCATCATCAGAAGGCCAAAAATCATTTGCCCTCTAGGGAAGGGAAGAGAGTAGCATGATTACGCCTTCTTAAGAGGCCACCAGAAAAGTTTCCCCTTGAGAAATAGCAGGTCCCCAGAGATGGTAGTGGGGTAATGGTCAGTCCCCTAAAGAGAGAAAATTCGTAGATTGGGTGAGAGAAATTGTTGAAAGTTAAGATTTTGTCAGATTCAATGATACATAGTGGAAAGAAAATGTGCCCCTAAGAACTTAGAATGACTTTCCCAGAACCTTGGAGCTTTGATTATTTGAGGATGTTCTCGGCATTCTAGTGACAATGAGACTGGATTAGATTTTGCGCTGGCACAGCTTATG
This sequence comes from Pleurodeles waltl, assembly GCF_031143425.1. NCBI lineage: Eukaryota > Metazoa > Chordata > Amphibia > Caudata > Salamandridae > Pleurodeles > Pleurodeles waltl. The sequence goes on from NC_090444.1 coordinate 134,781,969, forward strand.
CAACTTGCAGGTGAATTGTGATGTTTGTGAGGGTTTAGGGAGTTTGCGTATTCCAAATGAAGTTGTTGCAGGAGTTTGCGTACTCCGAAGAGTCGTTGAACTTCACATGTGTGTGGCGCTTTGTGCTCATAATTGTCCACGTGGTTGTTGGTATATGGGCCCTGCGAGGTCTAAGACTCCGGAGTATATTGAAAATTATATGAGACACTTGGGGGGTCATTCTGACCCTGGCGGCCGGTGGCCGCCAGGGCCACCGTCCACGGGAGCACCGCCAACAGGCTGGCGGTGCTCCCGAGGGCATTCTGACCGCGGCGGTTCAGCCGCGGTCAGAAAGGGTAAACCGGCGGTCTCCCGCCGGTTTACCACTGCCCGTTGGAATCCTCCAAGGCGGCGCAGCTTGCTGCGCCGCCGAGGGGATTCTGACACCCCCTACCGCCATCCTGTTCCTGGCGGTTCGCCCGCCAGGAACAGGATGGCGGTAGGGGGTGTCGCGGGGCCCCTGTAAGAGGGCCCGCTTGTATTTCACTGTCTGCTTAGCAGACAGTGAAATATGCGACGGGTGCAGTAGCACCCGTCGCACCTTCCTACTCCGCCGGCTCGATTACGAGCCGGCTTCATCGTGGGAAGGACGTTTTCCCCTGGGCTGGCGGGCGGCCTTTTGGAGGCCGCCCGCCAGCCCAGGGGAAACCTCAAAATACCCACTGCGGTCTTCCGACCGCGGTACGGTATTTTGGCGGCTCCCGCCGGGCGCGCGGTGACCGCGCCCGGCGGGAGTCAGAATGACCCCCTTGGTTTGTGCTGTAATTTGTCTGGTTTAATAGGTCAATCGGGCGTGGTTGATAGTGCGTGATAAAAGTGAGTGAAAGGTTTTTCAACCCACTGATCAGTTGAGAGTAAAATTTGCAGGTCGAATTTTGCTTGCAAATCAGGGAAACTGAGAAAGAAAGAGTAGGTGCTAGAGCGAAAGGCCGCTAGTGAAAAATCTGTAAGGTTTCTGAAGCGATTGTGTTACCCTACCTGCAGTAAACAGACAAATTGGGTTTAGATTTTGTTTAGTGCTCGCAATAATTTTGCATTAGTTTGGTGTGAATCTGAGTTTAGGAGGACAAGCCGCAAGACTTTGTCAGCCACTGTACGTGTGAGTGTGACATCATTGGAGCCGTGCTGGGATAGGTCATTAGTGAGAAGGGTCGCACACGAATTGGTGGACAACTGTGAAGTGCAATTGGTTGAGAAGATCGGTGAAAAGGATTTTGGGATTGAAAGTCACTTCCTGATTTGATTGACAGTGGCATAAAAATTGCAGAGATTACATTTTTCAAAGCTTTAAAGGGGAGATACGTATATTACAACGAATATAGGAGAAATTACACCACCAGAAGGTTCACCCGCCTATATTGTATTAAAAGAGAAGGGTGCTGCGCCATGTCTTTGGCTGAAATAATGGTGCAAAGTGACAGAGGAAGGTGAGAGTTTAGCGTTTACTGCCCATGGAACCTTCAAATTGAGGAGCTTAGAGAATTTGTGGAGGGTGCTGTATGATTTGAAACCTCCCCCGAGACCAGCACAATTCAAGGCATAAGCAATTTGGGAACTAGTAGCCAGACAGCAACAGCAACGAAAATTTGAGAGGAGAATAAGAAAAGCTGAGAAGACTCTAGCAGGGGCTAGATGGGACAGTGATCAGAAATTTTGGAGAACCAAGAATTTACAGGGAATTAATTTGTTTCCTACGATCACACAGGAGACCGAGAACAAAGCTAGAAAGAGTACCAGAAAGAGGGATTTGTATCCTTCCGATGAAAGAGAGCAAAAATCCACAAGATCTAGGAAGTCTCTGACATATGATGAAGAGTCAGATGATGATGAATTAATTTTACAATTACTGAGAAATCGTCTCTCACCATATGCAGCGCATGAAAGAAGTTCAAGCACCAGTGTAAATCCTACAGCCCCAATATCAGTTGAACCAACCCAGAGCCAGATACAGGTTAGCCATAATTCTCCAGTTACTTTGACAGTTAAGAGGCCTACGCCGCAAATGGATATTGTAAGAATTTACCCTGATGTACCTATTGTAGATACTGCAACAAACTTGATAGTGCAGGCAGGACAAGCTTACTATGAGCCAACATTGGTCCAGATAGAGTCCACCCCAAATCTGATGTCCCCGATACAGTCACAGACAGTTCCACAATGCACTCATATGAAAGGATCACAGACAGAAATGTTCACCTTGACAAATCAGAATAGAGGACTAGTGCACACACGAGAGCCAAATGTCAGACCAAGCCCAGATGTACTGACAGTACCAGTTACCATAGGTCCGGTCAGAGTGTTGTTTTCCAAGGGAAATAATGAGAACAGTGAGCAGAGATCTCTCAGCCCGAGCGTAGAAAAGGAGAGATACAAGGTGAATGCGAGAATGACAACTCCCATGAGACCAACTTTGATGGAACAGGTCCGTTAATTGACTTCAGTCCTTTCAGGACTCCTCCACATAATGAGGTGAGATCGTACATAGGTCCAAATCCAAGCTTGGTGACACCAGAAACCCAGAATCTGACAGTACAGCAAGTACCAGATGTGAGTTGCAACAAAGTTACGTTACAGGGATTGACACCTCAGCAGTTAACCTAATAGTCAGAAAGGATGAGTAGTACTCAAGGAGATTCTAGAGAAGGAAGTGCCCTGAATTTGACCAGCCTTAGATAATAGGCAGAAGATCTAATTAAGGGAACCATGGGTTTAGACAGGATTGACACGTTCAAGGAAAATGAGTTGCAATACATATGCAAACTGATTACTAACGAAGCAGGAACAGTACATCAGAAATTAACAGACTTTGCAGAGAAATATGACATAGATGGTGAGAAAACAAAGCCCTTGAAGAGGAGTTAAAGATTAGATTTTGATTCAAAACACTTTGTGAACATGAGAATACCAGGAATAAAAATTCACCTTCGAGAATTAATACAGAGCATTCAAACATGGGGTGCATTCGACAAATGGGAAGGCAGATGGGTGAAGAAAGGAGACAAGAAAAAAGGGAGTCTGCAAATCTTACTGCAAATGTGCAGCAGGTTGAGGACCCTGTGAAAATTCTACCAATGAGAGAGATTCCAGGAGGGAATTGTGTGTCAGAGATGGCATTCTGTCATTTACAAATGAATATCCCAGGTTGCAAGAGAAGCCAGTAGAATGGTACCAGCGGACAGACAGGTTTGTGAAACTCGCAGAATGCCTGTGGTAGGATTTGGACACCATATTAGAGATAGTAATTCCAGCAGACTTATGGTTTGAATGCAAGAGGAGAGTAGATTGGCCGACAGGAGAACCTCAGAGAGATCCAGCAACAGGTGCACAATCACCTGATGTGATGAAATATTACTATAAGGTGATTGAATTTTTTTAAATGAGAATTTTGCCCAAGAACATTGAATGGCAGAGAATAGACAGGACAACCCAGGAAGCGAAAGAGTCAATACAAGCATATTATGAGAGGTTGTTGCATGCGTTCAAGCATTACATTTGTACAGAAACTATTGAGCCGAAAGACATGATTCATTTTGTGTTCAGATTTGTTGAAGGATTGAGACCTGAAATTAGCCAGATGATTAAGAGTTATTTGATTTGCTGGCAAGCAAAGCCAAATGGTGAGGAGTTGCAATATGCAAAGTACTGTAGTGACAAAATTGAATTGAAGCAGAGAAAGTTGAAGGAAAAGGCAATGATGATGCAGATTAAAAAGGCACAAACAGGAATGCAGGGACATTTTCTTCAGCAGCAGGGAAATGTATTTTTTCAGAATCAAGCAAGAGGAAGAGGCCATGGAGGAATTGGAAATGGAAATCATAGTCCAGATTTGAATACTGTAGTGGTTCAGAATTATGGGAAGGGAATGAAGAGATTTTTGCCATGTCACGCTTGCGGAGGGCTCAGACATTGGAAGCGGGAGTGTCCGATGTTAGTACAGGAAGGTGTTATTCAGCAAACAAGTGTCCTGCCATTTGATAAAGTTTTGTTTTGACCAATGACTTTGTGTTTCACCACTGCGCATATTAGTTGCTCAATGTTCACCAGTAGCACATGGTATGTTTTGTTCAGTTGAGCCGCCTATTGGCTTTGACATGGCATTAGCCATTACTTTCTGTATTCAGTTGAGCCGCCTATGGGCTTTGACATTGCATTAGCCATTACATTCTGTATTCTGCCTATTGGCTTTGACATGCTGTATCCAGTCTAGCCGCCTATTGGCTTTGACATTGCATTCCTATTGACTTTGACATGATGTATTCAGTTTAGCTGCCTATTGACTTTGACATGCTATTAGATATTCTGCCTATTGACTTTGACATGATATTATATATTGCATTTTGTATTCAGCTCAGCTGCCTATGGGCTTTGACATGATATAAGACATTGTATTTTGTATTCAGCTTAGATGCCTATTGGCTTTGACATGACACTAGACATTGCATTTGATATTTAGGTTAGCTGCCTATTGCCTTTAACATGACATTGCATTTGATATTTAGGTTAGCTGCCCATTGCCTTTAACGTGGAGTTAGACATTGCAGTTGAGAATAGTTCTGTATTTTTCCAAGCTGTGTTTTTGCACCAGAGAACCAAGATGTTTTGCTCTCACAGTAGACTAGACCTGATAAGAGAGAGTACATGGGCGTCGTTTCTCTTCCCTTGAGCTTGGGAACAGGAGTAGTCTTGGAGACCTGGCCAGTCTCCAAAAGGCTTGCTCAGTTTCCCAGGTCTGAGAGGAGGGGGCACACCTTTGTAACGAATGTAACAGGCTGCAGAGAGTCAGATTCGAATCTGCCGGACCTCGTGCTGGAGCTTGGCGCAGGCTGCCAGCAATCCCGTGTGGGTAGATGAATCTCTCTTTCTCGCGGTTGACAGGGGTCCTCAGCTTGCAGACCTTAGAAAGATGAAGCTGTGAATAGTTCCCACACGGTGAAGTATTTGTTTTGCTTTGCATACAATATCTTATAAATATAACCTGCTGTGTATATTGCAAACTGATATATTTTGTTTGATTAACGCGGACTTGAAAGCTACTAATTCGTCATTCATTCATAAACATTGTGGTTGGGGACGAATAAAATAACAATAAAAGTCTTCTTTGACCTCAGAAGTGCATTTCTGTTGTGTTATGTTAGTGCTTAGAAATTAAATAAGAGGAAAGCACTACAATTGGTACCAGAAGTGGGGTGTCGGTCATTAAGAGGTGATTAAGAAGGGGTTTGACGAGTTAGTAGATTTTTAAGTGCACACTTTAAAAGTGTAATTGTTTTTTGTTGTTTGGAGAATTACAGAAATTGTTTTCTGTTTGGAGAATCACAGTAGCACGGCAGACCATGTCTGAGAATACATGTGTTGATGAACTGCCTGATGGTGCTAAGAAAAACTGTGAATTGTTTTCTGTTTGGGGAATTACAGAAGAAAATGCATGTGTAGCTAAAATGCCTGATGTTGTTTTGAGAAATAATTCCCGTTGTATATATGTCGAAAACGTGTGTTTTGGAAGTAATGATGACAGAAAGGTCTGGATACCTTTATCTGCTTACAGAGAAATGCAGGAGAAATGTAGGAAGTTGGAACATGAAAATAGGAATTTACGTGAGCAAATTAGCCAGGATACAATAATTCAAAATAATGCTGAAAGTTATAAAAATGAAGAATCTTTCTTGTCCCATTCCAGTAATGAGGGGGTTAAGACAGCTCCGAGCTGCACTGAGTTTCCGTGTGAGCCAGGGTTTTTGGCAGCCAAAGTGCATTCCTTTATTGATAACACGGACGAGAGTCAGAATGTGATTTACGAGTTACCGTTGCAAAATGCACAAGTAAAACGAAGGATTTTAGAGCAAGACACCCCGAGTTTCATTAGCTTGTTTGATTTTTGGAAAAAGAATAGCTCTCATTTGAGAGAAATCCTAACACTTTTGTATATGGTCACTGTGAAAAATAATATGCAACTGCGCGCGTGTGATTTGGCAAATGAAATAATGCAGACTTTAGGTTTTTGCGCAGTGCAAGAAGGAAATACTTATGTATATTTAAATCATGAACAAGGGAAGAAAATAGTGCCCCTAGCTAGAATCATACAATGGATCTGGTACTTGCAAGACAGGGCTAGAGTACCACAGATAAAAGAATTACCGATGAAATTGTGTGCACCATTTGAATTCGTGTCTACTGAAGATAAAAAGCATGTTTGTTTTACTGATGATTCATTGACTGAAATGTTGTTTTCTGGCACCGTAGAAGGAACAGAGTTGTATAATGTGTGTCAGATTTTAAAGCAAGAGCTACGTGAGATGTGTCATTTTTACGCTGATTTTTGGTTCTTTGATAATGTTTTAGCCACATGGCTTGTACCTAACTGGTTCAATTACCTTGCAGATGTTAATCAGAAAAATTCAGAGAGAGAAGTGTTCACCCAGAATTCTGCCTTAGTGGGGATGGCTATGTGGGTGCCCCAGAAATGTGAAAAGGCCACTTACAGGTGGGCAGAGATGAGAGAGATGCACATTCCCCTAGATTTGATAAAAACTGTGCAGCACGCACAGAAGCAATCTGTCATGCAAGCAGTCACAGAGCAGTTGGGGAGAGGAAAGTTACCAGAACAGAAATGGCAAATTGATCAGGTTTTAGGGAAAGTGATTGCTGCAAATTACCAAGGAAAAATCGAAATTATGCTGATACCTAGAAAAGAATCTGATTCATTCATACAAATTGGAGACAGAATGGCCCAAATTGACAAAAGTGCAGTGAATGGAGGTTTGGTAAAGAATGAGTCTGCCCCAGCCCTTCTGACAGTGCAAGAAAAAGGAAGCTGTGGCGCAGCAGATAAAAACCTCAGTACTGATGTGTGGGCTGAAGCCCCAAGTGACCCTCCAGAACCTGCAGAGAATATAACAAAGGGCCCCAAAAACGTCCTGCTGATTATAAAACAGGGAAAGGAAGAGGAAGGGTGCAGTTTAAATGAAAAATGTTATTTGCAAGAAAAGTCATACTTGTTTCTTTTGCAGATCCGACCACGTTTCGCCACTGTCCCTGAGTGTGCTGTGTGGTCCCCCTTCCGGTGTGTGCGTGTGGGGTCGGGGAAGGGACCGAATCCCCAACCTGAACCTGGCTGAGTAAAGTGCCAGCACCATGGATCCATTTTGCGCAAACTGCGCCTTCAGTTCAAGTTCAACTTGTTTGCTGTGTTTTTTTTTTTTTTTTTGCCTCTCGTTTGGAACTCTGACTTTTGCTTACCTTCCAGCAAACCTTTCAGGTGGACCGTGCACCTTTACATGAGTAGAACTCATGCCACATCAAATTGCTAACACTGTTGAATTAGAGACTCATTCAGAAAAAAAAAAATTGCCCAGTCTTTTCTATGTAGATGTATCTGATGTGAAAGGTTATGAGATCAATGTGTTAATTCACTTCTATTGCTTTACAGGGATTGCTTTGATCATAATGTTTTTTTTGTGTGCTGATGTTTTTTTTTTTGTTTGAAATATGAGATATGTGAAACAAAAATTCATTGGTCAAAGGGCGGAATGTCCTGCCATTTGATAAAGTTTTGTTTTGACCAATGACTTTGTGTTTCACCACTGCACATATTAGTTGCTCAATGTTCACCAGTAGCACATGGTATGTTTTGTTCAGTTGAGCCGCCTATTGGCTTTGACATGGCATTAGCCATTACTTTCTGTATTCAGTTGAGCCGCCTATGGGCTTTGACATTGCATTAGCCATTACATTCTGTATTCTGCCTATTGGCTTTGACATGCTGTATCCAGTCTAGCCGCCTATTGGCTTTGACATTGCATTCCTATTGACTTTGACATGATGTATTCAGTTTAGCTGCCTATTGACTTTGACATGCTATTAGATATTCTGCCTATTGACTTTGACATGATATTATATATTGCATTTTGTATTCAGCTCAGCTGCCTATGGGCTTTGACATGATATAAGACATTGTATTTTGTATTCAGCTTAGATGCCTATTGGCTTTGACATGACACTAGACATTGCATTTGATATTTAGGTTAGCTGCCTATTGCCTTTAACATGACATTGCATTTGATATTTAGGTTAGCTGCCCATTGCCTTTAACGTGGAGTTAGACATTGCAGTTGAGAATAGTTCTGTATTTTTCCAAGCTGTGTTTTTGCACCAGAGAACCAAGATGTTTTGCTCTCACAGTAGACTAGACCTGATAAGAGAGAGTACATGGGCGTCGTTTCTCTTCCCTTGAGCTTGGGAACAGGAGTAGTCTTGGAGACCTGGCCAGTCTCCAAAAGGCTTGCTCAGTTTCCCAGGTCTGAGAGGAGGGGGCACACCTTTGTAACGAATGTAACAGGCTGCAGAGAGTCAGATTCGAATCTGCCGGACCTCGTGCTGGAGCTTGGCGCAGGCTGCCAGCAATCCCGTGTGGGTAGATGAATCTCTCTTTCTCGCGGTTGACAGGGGTCCTCAGCTTGCAGACCTTAGAAAGATGAAGCTGTGAATAGTTCCCACACGGTGAAGTATTTGTTTTGCTTTGCATACAATATCTTATAAATATAACCTGCTGTGTATATTGCAAACTGATATATTTTGTTTGATTAACGCGGACTTGAAAGCTACTAATTCGTCATTCATTCATAAACATTGTGGTTGGGGAAGAATAAAATAACAATAAAAGTCTTCTTTGACCTCAGAAGTGCATTTCTGTTGTGTTATGTTAGTGCTTAGAAATTAAATAAGAGGAAAGCACTACAACAAGTGACATCAATTCTTTCCAAAACACGAGAGGACCTAGAATGAGAGGTCATAATCCATATTTTCAAAGCAATGTGAATCAGATGCAAGGTTTTCAGCCCATGCAACAGGTTCAAATGCCACATTTGAAGATGCCCCAGTCGCCACAAATTCAATCACACGTTCCAATGGTATCTAGACAGCAAATTCAAATACCACAAGCCCCAACTGAACAGCAGCATATGATGCTTCCTCAGCAGGTCACCGGTCAAAGGTTTAACCAGAGTAATAACAAAGTGCACCAATTTCCATTAGACAGTGAGAATGGAATGAATGAGGACTGGATGAGTGAGAGTTCAGATGAGGAGGCATTTGTGTTTGCAGCTTCCCTAGAAGTAGATCGGAAAAGTCCATATGTAAAGGGAAAGGTAATGGGTCACAAAGTTTCATTCTTGGTTGACACAGGAGCTACACTCTCTACAGTAAGAACTGCAGAAGTTCCAAACTTGCCCCTTTCAGGGAAAACAGTCCAGATTGTAGGAGTCGTGAATCATTATTTGATCAACCCAATTACTGAAACAGTTCAGGTTAAAATTGGCAACTTTAAAGAATTACACACATTCATAGTTTGTGACTCGAGTCCGGTATCCTTACTGGGAAGGGACTTGCTGTGTAAAATGAGATGCTCGATTACTTGCTCAAGTAATTGAATTGAAATTCTGACTAACAGTGATATTGAGGATGCCCCAGCTCCATAGACAGATTTCCAGTTTTTACAGTAAAAGATCTTCCTTCTGACTTACAGGGAACAGTTAAAATGAAGATGAGGAATTTGACAGGAAAAGACATTGGTCTAATAAAAGGAGTTGAGCCAGTTAAGGTCCCAGTAAAACCAAATGCGATTTTTCCCCAGATTCCTCAGTACCACATGACACAGGACACATTTGAAAGGATTGCACCCATAATTGCAGAATTGTAAACCAAGGGGTTTTGAAAGAAGTGTTGAGCAGTCCATGTAACTCACTAATAATGAGATTGCGAAAGCCCAGTGGGAAATTTTGAACTTTCCAGGATTTGAGGAAGGTAAAATACATTGTGAATAAATGTTATCCTGTAGTGCCAAATCCAGCAGTGATTTTGTTTCAGATCCCATGTGATGCTGAATGGCTCACAGTGATAGATCTGTCACAAGCATTCTTTTCTGCACCTCACCATGAGGACAGTCAACTTATTTTCTATTTCAAATTATTGGATCAAGTCTAATGTTGGTGTAGAACTCCTCAAGGGTTTTCAGAGTCACCTTCTTTTTTCAACGAGAGCTTGAAAAATAACCTGGAGTCATTGGAAATGCCTTTCCAATTGACTTTGGCACAATACATTGATGTTTTGTTGATTGCATCCAAAACAAAAGAGGAATGCAAGTACGATAAGATTGCCTTAATGAATTATTTAGAGAATAATGGTCATAAAATGTCCCCAGCAAAACTGCAATACTGACAGAAAGAAGTGAAATATTTGGGCTACCTAATTGAGAAAGAAATTAGGAAGATATCCAGAGAAAGGGTCACAGCCATATTGCAGATGAATCCCCCAGCAACACAGAGAGATGTCAGGGTGTTTTTAGCAATGGTAAGCTATTGCCGCCAGTGGATTCCCAACTTTTCTGTCATTTCAAAGTCATTGCAGACTCTGACTCACAAAGAAGTTACTGATCCCTTACTGTTAGATCAAGCCTGAATGAAAGCATTTTCTGAGTTGAGAGAAAGTTTGTGCAAAGCACCGGCTTTGGGAATGCCTGATTACATAAAACCCTTTACGTTGTTCTGTCATGAGAGTGATGCATTTCTTTGTCTGTCTTGTCTCCAGGCCATGGGGGTGGAAACTGTCCAATAGCATATTTTTCAGCTACTTTGGACCCCGTTGCAGCAGCTTTACCAGGCTGTCTGCGTTGAGTCGCTGCGGTTGGACTGAGCCTCACACAGAGTGGGAGCATTGTGATGGGACACCCCTTGAGAATGGTACCTCACTCCATTGAAGGTTTACTTACACAAACCAAAATGCAATACCTTACAGGTGCCAGGCTGACTCGCTACAAAACAAGAATCCTCGGGTCCCCAAATGTGTCATTGAGAAGGTGTACAGTACTTAACACAGCAACCATACTCCTGAAAGAGAACGTTGAAATTGACAAAGTGGAAGATGTTGAACATGATTTTCTCGAAGAAACTGATCTGTGCACAAAACCGAGACCTGATATTAGAGATGCCTGATTGAAGGAAAATGACTAATTTTTTTTTTTCGATAGTTCCTGTTTAAGAGACAACACGGAAACATTGAGGGCAGGATATGCTGTGTGCATAATTTCTGGTATACTTGAAGAGTCCTGGCTTCAAGGAGTATATTCTGCTCAAGTGGTGGAACTGGTAGTCCTTACTATAGCATGCCACGTTTCTGCACAGCTTAAAGTTACCATCTATATCGATAGCCAGTATGGATTTGGAATAGTGCATGATTTTGGCCAGTTGTGGTCGCAGGAAGGTTTCCTGACCTCTTCAGGTTCACCAGTCACAAATGGTGAGAGGATTCATGAATATGTTGCAAGCTATTCAAATGCCTGAGAAGACAGCAGTGCACACCTGAAATCACAAGATTTTTGGGGTCATTACAACCCTGGCGGATGGTGTTAAAGTGGCGGTAAGACCCCTAACAGGCCGGCAGTAAAAATTTTGGAATTACGACCGTGGCGGAAACCGCCAACAAAGACAGCCACTTTAACACTCAGACCGCCACGGCAGTACAAACAAACAGCTCGGCGGTCACCGCCAACAGACAGGCGGAGGACAATGTACCGCCCACACTATTATGACAGGCCAATCCGCCACCTTTTCCCGGGCGGATTCGCAGCGGATAAAAACACGGCAGAAACAGGCATTTCGAATGAAAAACGCTTACCTCTACCCACTCAACGAGGAAGGAGGACACCACGGACCCGGAACTCCATATTTTTCATGCGATAGTCTTCCTGCTCCTGTACCAGAAGCACCAACGCCGGCGGTGAAGACCACGGTGAGTACTGCACCTACGACACAGGGGAGGCAAAAAACAGGGACACACACACGCAACACCCCCACCCACACCACTACAACACACACACCAATGCATATCTATACATCACAGTTACACCCCCCAAACCCACCGGAAGAATGCAAAGACAAAAGGAAATGAGTGTAACCATTGTAATATATCAAAATTCAGTATGCAAAAATATACATATATACACTATTAACAAAATATACACCACGATTAGTAGTCCAGCTATTGCACCATTCAAAGTCCGTGGACCACTGGGCCCAAAATGCATGGGCGAGGCCCACGCACGATACCAGATCAAAACAGAGAGAACACTGCTGGGGCATCAGATAGAAATACAACAGGCACCTCAGGGGGAAGGGAAGGGAGGGCACCTCAGCCGGATAAATGCACGACGCCAGATTGACGAGGGGGCTCCATGCCCATTGATGTATCCGGGGGAGTGCAAAGCCACAGTCTCTCAAGTCTCTACAGTGGGTGGTTTGCCCACTGTTCAATCCTGGGGAGTGCAAAGCCACAGTCTCTCAAGTCTCTCCAGTGGGTGGTTTGCCCACTGTTCAATCCTGGGGAGTGCAAAGCCACAGTCTCTCAAGTCTCTACAGTGGGTGGTTTGCCCACTGCTGCATCCTGGGGAGGGCAAAGCCACAGTCTCTCAAGTCTCTACAATGGGTGGTTTGCCCACTGCTGCATCCTGGGGAGTGCAAAGCAACAGTCTCTCAAGTCTCTCCAGTGGGTGGTGTGCCCACTGCTGCATCCTGGGGAGTGCAAAGCCACAGTCTCTCAAGTCTCTCCAGTGGGTGGTTTGCCCACTGCTTTATCCTGGGGAGTGCAAAGCCACAGTCTCTCAAGTCTCTACAGTGGGTGGTTTGCCCACTGCTGCATCCTGGGGAGTGCAAAGCCACAGTTTCTCAAGTCTCTACAATGGGTGGTTTGCCCACTGTTCAATCCTGGGGAGTGCAAAGCCACAGTCTCTCAAGTCTCTACAGTGGGTGGTTTGCCCACTGTTCAATCCTGGGGAGTGCAAAGCCACAGTCTCTCAAGTCTCTCCAGTGGGTGGTTTGCCCACTTTTCAATCCTGGGGAGTGCAAAGCCACAGTCTCTCAAGTCTCTCCAGTGGGTGGTTTGCCCACTGCTGCATCCTGGGGAGTGCAAAGCCACAGTCTCTCAAGTGGATAACAGTCTCCACTGGTTCTGGAGGGGAACTGGTGCCCAGAGTGCTTCATCCTGTGCAGGACAGAGGTAGTAGATTAGTGCTTCATCCTTTGCAGGACAGAGGTAGTGGATGGATCTCTCCACTGGTTCTGGAGGGGGACTGGTGCCCAGAGTACTTCATCCTGTGCAGGACAGAGGCAGTGGATGCATGTCTCCACTGGCTCTGGAGGGGGACTGGTGCCCAGAGTGCTTTATCCTGTGCAGGACAGAGGTAGTGGATGGATCTCTCCACTGGTTCTGGAGGGGGACTGGTGCCCAGAGTGCTTCATCCTGTGCAGGACAGAGGTAGTGGATGGATCTCTCCACTGGTTCTGGAGGGGGACTGGTGCCCAGAGTGCATCACTCACCCCGTGACGGTCCCTGTTGCGTCAGTGCCCCTGCCGCTCATGGGCTAGCAGTGCTTGACTTGGCGGTGCTTGCCCTGTTCAGTGGTGCTTGACTTGGCGGTGCTTGCCCTGTTCAGAGGTGCTTGCCCTGTTCAGCGGTGCCTGACTTGGCAGTCCTTGCCCTGTTCAGCGGTGCTTGCCCTGTTCAGCGGTGCCTGACTTGGCGGTCCTTGCCCTGTTCAGCGGTGCTTGACTTGGCGGTCCTTGCCCTGTTCAGCGGTCCTTGCCCTGTTCAGTGGTGCCTGACTTGGCGGTCCTTGCCCTGACTTGGCGGTCCTTGCCCTGATCAGCGGTGCTTGACTTGGCGGTCCTTCAATGCCCAGCTGGGCTGGGGCTGGCGGTCCTTCATTGGTCAGCTGGGCTGTGGCTGGGGGGGTCCTCCTGGGCAGCTGGGCTGTGGCTGGCGGGACCCTCCTGGGCAGCTGGGCTGTGGCTGGCGGGGCCCTCCTGGGCAGCTGGGCTGAGGCTGGCGGGGCCCTCCTGGGCAGCTGGGCTGAGGCTGGCGGGGCCCTCCTGGGCAGCGACGATGGGGCTGGTGGTGGCCTCCTGGGCAGTGACGATGGGGCTGGCGGTGGCCTCCTGGGCAGCGACGATGGGGCTGGCGGTGGCCTCCTGGCCAGTGGGGATGATGGCGGTCCTCTCCACCGTGCTGCTCCTCCTAGACTTTACGGGTTTCCTGTGCCCCTTCCACACCTTGGGAGGAGTCACAGCTCAGTCCACACTCCCCCCGGGACCCACTGTGAGCGGCTTGGGTGGCTGGAGTCTTCCCCCTCTCCCGCCGGGCACTGGCCAACTTCTGGTGCTTCACAGGGGGGGGACTGGCTGTGCTGTGGCTCCGTGCCACACTGGCTGTCCTGGTGGCCGGTGCACTCCACATACCTGTGACAACAGGCACCACTGGTCCCGTTGATTTTGTGGCTGAGGTGCTAGATCGGGACCTATGAGTTGGACGGGGTTGTGGGTGGTGGGAAATAGGTTAAGGGTGGACAGGAAAAGTTGTTTGGAGACACTGGGACGGGTAGCTGGAGGGGGTTTGGGAGTGGAGGAAGAGGTGGTGGTTGTAGGAGGTGTAACTTTTGTGGCTTTGGGTGCAGGTGCATGCGCTGGAGGCTGTTGTGAGGTGGATGTATGTTGGGTGGGTGTGTGCCTGTGTTTGTTTATCTTGGGAGAGGGCGTCACAGACACACTGGGAGAGGACACAGGGGATGTGTGAATGGTGGTGGGGGTGGTGACTGCACGTGAGCGGGGTGTGCTGGTGGGTGTGCTGGTGCGGGACATAGTGGCTGTAGTGGTAGTGCATGCAGGTGTGAGTGTAGACGAGACTGGGAGGGAGGAGGGAGATGAGGAGGAGGGGGACACAGTGGAGGCAGTGGATGTTGGTGTGTCTGTATGTGTGTGATGCTTGCGTGAGTGCCTGTGGGATGTGTGTTGCTTGGTCTGATGGTGTGCTTGGGATAGGCAGAGCTACAGGGGATTGGGTCTGGGTGGAGGAAGTAGGAGGGGGGAGGCTAGACACAGGGACAATGGCTGCCATCAGTGCTGAGGCCAGAGTTTGAAAGTTTCAATGAAGGGCAGCCTGACCAGAATGAATGCCCTCCAGGAATGCATTTGTTTGTTGCAACTCCCTTTCTACACCCTGGATGGCATTCACAATGGTAGACTGCCCAACAGTGAGGGACCTGAGGAGGTCAATGGCCTCCTCACTGAGGGCAGAAGAGGTGACAGGGACAGGGGCTGAGGTGCCTGGGGCAAAGGTGATGCCCACCCTCCTGAATGAGCAGGCACGGGGCACACGCTGAGGGGCTGCTGGGAGGGCGGTGCTGGTAGGGGGGGTGGCGGCTGTACCTGTAGTAGTGGGGGGCACAGATGTTGCCGCCACCACAAGGGAGCTTCCATCGGAGGACGAGTCCGTGTCGCTGGTTTCAGCTCCTGTCACCGCCGTGGTGCTCTCCTCGCCCTCTGTCCTACTGGTGTATTCAGAGTCCATAGTGTGGCCCTCCATGGCCATGTGGGATGAAGCTCCCTCGTGCTCCGGTGCCACTGCTCCTCCGCCTGATGATGCTAATGCACACAAGAACAGGGAGACCGCAAAAAAAGGGGGGGAATCAGAAGAAAGACATGTTGAGTGCATGGCTTACCGCTAACGTTGGTGGACAAGACAGACACAGCAGCCCCCTGCACTACGTCGCGCTGTTGGGCTCTACAGTGCAATTCCTGGGAAATGGCCTACAAGGCTATGGACGACATCTGCACACATAGATGACACAGGTGCATGAATAGCTGTACTTGGCACTCTACAGAGGTGGGGTGGGGGGCCACAGGGCCATGCCTTACGAAGGGGCCTAGCCTACGGAATTCACCCTGGCCTAGGGAAACCCACAGCCCTCCTACCCCCCCAGACCCCTCCACTGCGCGCTAAGTCAGCTGAATGAGAGTGTACTCACCCCCTTGTGTCTGCTGTGATGCCCTCATGCGCCCATCCAACTCCGGGTAGGCCACCGCCAGGATCCGGAACATCAGGGGGGTCATGTTACGACGGGCACCCCTCCCACGTTGGGAGGCCATCCCCAGCTGAGCCTCCGCCGTCTTCTTGCTCCAGCGGCGAATGTCCTCCCATCTTTTAGCGCAGTGGGTTCTCTGCCTGTGGTGGATCCCCAGGGTCCGGACGTCCTTGGCGATGGCACGCCAAATATCCTTCTTCTGGTGGGCGCTGACCTACATGAAATGTACAGGGGAAGAAGAGAAGTCATTACCCACTGCGCCGTCAAAGTGAGTGGCCCCCATCCCTATCCTTGCCATGTGGCACATGCACCCACCGTCTTTCATGCACTCAGAACTCTGTCCCCTTCCTTCTTACAACCAGCCCTCTCCACACAGGCATAGCCCATACAGCATGCTCCCTGTGTACTTACCTGTTGGTCTGGAGGACCGTAGAGTAGCGTGTACTGGGGGAGGACCCCATCGACAAGCTTCTCCAACTCCTCCGATGTGAAGACAGGGGCCCTTTCCCCAGAGCTACAAGCCATTGTCTCTTCCAGACCGAGGTCACAGCAGCACTTGCAGTGTAGGTCCTCTACTGTCGAAGATCAGGTATCGAATGATTCAACAGATAGAAAATGGCGGTCACGTCCGCAGCGGTTACGTCCGGGGCGGTGCGTACCATCACCGCCGGCGTACATCGTCATTGGCTCCTGGGACCCATAGGGTCCAATGTTAACCAATGCAGCATTGTGCCGGGGTCTTTGACCGCCTACCTCGACGGTGTACAACGCCAGCGCAGTTACCTCACATCCCATTGTCCCACTTCACAGGTCAGGCAGCCGCCATTTCAGGGGCCCACGTGGCCTAATTAACAACTGCGTCACACATACCTAGGCCTAGTCTCAACACACATACAGGCCACATTTTGTGTATGAATGGTGTTCTATGTAGACTGTGGGTACATACTTCTGAGTTGTTTGACTCTGTGCTCGCTGTTGTCCTTCATAGGCACCGTCCGCTGGGACATGTGAGGAGATGGCGGAATCCTCCGGTGTACCGACAGCTGATGGACCTGTCGACAATGGAGGAAAGAAATTTGATAATCACCTACAGGTTTGACCGTGCCACAATCCAGGAACTGTGTACACAGTAAGAGCCAGACCTGATGTCAGCAATCCGCCATCCCACAGGAATCCCCCCTCAAGTCCAGGTGCTATCAGTGCTCCATTTCCTTGCAAGTGGGTCATTTCAAACAACTGTGGCCATGGCATCAGGGATGTCCCAGCCTATGTTTTCCAACGTATTGTCCAGAGTGTTGTCTGCCCTGCTGAAACACATGCGGAGCTACATCGTTTTACCTCAGGTGAAGGATTTGCCTACAGTGAAAGGTGACTTCTATGCCCTTGGACATATCCCCAACATCATAGGTGCCATTGATGGGACACATGTGGCATTGGTACCCCCCGCAGGATTGAACAGGTGTACAGGAACCGGAAGAGTTATAATTGCATGAATGTACAGATGGTATGTTTGGCCGACCAGTACATCTCCCATGTGAATGCCATGTTCCCTGGCTCAGTGCATGATGCATACATCATGCGGAATAGCAGCATCCCTTATGTGATGGGTCAACTCCAGAGGCACCGTGTGTGGGTATTAGGTGACTCTGGTTACCCCAACCTGTCATGGCTACTGAACCCAGTGAGGAATCCCAGGACAAGTGCAGAGGAACGCTACAATGATGCCCATGGGCGAACTAGGAAGGTGATTGAGCGGACCTTCGGCCTCCTGAAGAGCAGGTTCCGGTGCCTCCATATGACAGGTGGATCCCTATTCTACTCACCAAAGAAGGTGTGCCAAATCATCGTGGCCTGCTGTATGCTTCACAACTTGGCTTTGCGACGACAGGTGCCTTTTCTGCAGGAGGATGATCCAGATGGCGGTGTTGTTGCAGCTGTGGATCCTGTGGACAGTTAAGACGAGGAAGCAGAGGAAGAAGACATGAACAACAGGGACTCAGTGATCCAGCAATATTTCCAGTGAGACACAGGTAAGAGTACAGACCTGCTTACTACATGTACTTTAACACTACTACCTCTCTACTGTCTGTCGTTTTAACCCAGTGTATGGTCACTGAGTTGTCACTTTCCCTTACGATTTCACAGATGTGGGTCCCACTGTGTGACATCTGCTTAGATTCCTCATGGACTAGAGCTGTGTGGCATAGGTATGTTGACATTATAATTGAAAGAGCATTTTGTCACTGCAATTGATAATACACTGTTTCGAAATCACAGACAGACTCCAGATTGTTTTGTGCTTTAAGTGTGATTATTTTAGTTCTCAATATTGGAGGGGGTAGTGAAATGGTGAGGGGTGATGGCAGAGGAATGTCCATGGCAGAGTCCAGTCTATTAGTCTCACAGGTGCATTGCCCAAATGGGCATAGAAAGTGGAGCTGGGGCAGTTTAAGGATGGACAGGGTGACAAAGTGGGACAGTAGGATGACAATCAGGGTGGTCTCATTTCTTGGCGGGTGTCTTGGCATCGTGCTCTGTCTTTGTCCTGGATCTCATGGACCGTTTCGGGGTGGTTCTCCCTCTGCAGGGGGTGGGGTGCTGGTGTGGTGGTCCTGTGGCGGGGCATCCTGTCCACTAGCGTCGGCAGAGGTGGTGGGCAGTTCATCGTCCATGCTAGTGTCAGGGGCCCCTTGTAGTGCCACAGTGTCCCTCCTGGTGTTGACTACTTCCTTCAGCACCCCTACGATGGTGCCCAGGGTGGAGCTGATGGTTCTGAGTTCCTCCCTGAAGCCCAAATACTGTTCCTCCTGCACGCGCTTGGTCTCCTGAAACTTGGCCAGTACCGTTGCCATCGTCTCCTGGGAGTGGTGGTAGGCTCCCATGATGGAGTAAAGGGCCTCATGGAGAGTGGATTCCCTTGGCCTGTCCGTGCCCTGTTGCACAGCAGCCCTCCCAGTTTCCCTGTGTTCCTGGGCCTCCGTCCCCTGGACCGTGTGCCCACTACCACTGCCCACAGGTCCCTGTGGTTGTTGGGGTGGTGGGTTATCCTGGGTTCCCCGTAGTGGTGGACACACAGCTGCTTGACGTGTCCTGGGGACGGAGGTATGGGCCCGCTGGGTGGGTGCTGTGCTGGTGTTTCCAGAGGGGGGAAGGTCTGTGGTGGCCTGTGCCAGTGAGAGAGGAACTGACTGTCCTGAGGTCCCCGATCGGCCGGGCTGGTCATCTAGGTCCAGTTGGACAGAGGTGCTGTAATCACTGTGGGCCTCTTCTGTTGGTGATGTGGACATGTGTGGACCCTCCTGTCCGGTGACGTTGGGTAGGGGTCCTGCAGGGGTATAAAAGGATGGTTATTACATCTGTGTGTGTCATGGTGTGCAATGGGTGGGTGACCGTGTACCCCAGTGCTTACATTCCTGTGTGGGACCTTGTGTGATGATGGTTTAGGGGGTTGTATGGGTATGTGTAGTGGGCATGCTTTAGTGATGGGTGTCCATGCTTTGTTGTTGCATGCAGGGCTTGGTGTTGGGATGGGTGGTTTGTGATGTTGGGACATATGTGAGGAGTTGGAGTGCTGGGGGTGAGGGCGAGGGTGGGGGTATGTGCTGGCATGCAGGTAGGGTGGGGGATGTAATAGTTAAGATTTGTCTTACCAGAGTCCATTCCTCCACCGACTCCTGCGAGGCCCTCAGGATGCAGAATCGCCAAGACCTGCTCCTCCCATGTTGTTAGTTGCGGGGGAGGAGGTGGGGGTCTGCCGCCAGTCTGCTGAACCGCCAGGTGGTGTCTTGAGACCACGGAACGCACCTTCCCCCGTAGGTCGTTCCACCTCTTCCTGATGTCCTCCCGATTTCTTGGGTGCTGTCCCACTGCATTGACCCTGTCCACTATTCTTCGCCATAACTCCATCTTCCTTGCAATTGTGGTGTGCTGCACCTGTGCTCCGAATAGCCGTGGCTCTATCCGGACGATTTCCTCCACCATGACCCTGAGCTCCTCCTCCGAGAACCTGGGGTGTCTTTGCCATGCCATGGGGTGGTGTAGGTGATGTGTGGGGTGATAAGTGTGCTGATATGTAGTGGTGTGTGAGGTGCGTGGAAGTTCTGTGGGTGATGGTGTTGTGTGCCTTTGGATGCTGTTGTTCTTGCTGGTGGTGTCTCTCTCTGGCCTTCGTTTATGATTTTTGGTAGTAAGGGTTTGTGGGTGATGTGGGTGTGTGTTTTATATTGTAATGGGTGTGTGGGAGTGGTGTGTGTATGTGTATCAGGTGTGTGTATTTCGAATTGTCCAATGTGGTAGTGTTTTGTAAGAGTGTATGTATTTTGAGCGCGGCGGTGTGTACCGCCAATGGAATATCGTGGTTGAAAGACCGCCGCGTGGATTTGTGTGTGTCGTGATAGTGTGGGCGTATTTCTGTTGGCGTGACGGTGACGTGTCGGTTTTGTTTTTGCCAGTTTATCACTGACCTTTGGTGTGGCGGACTTGTGTGGGTGTCTGAATTTTGGCGGATTCCAAAAAGTGGGTCATAATAGCTGTGGTGGAATTCTGCGGCGGTGTGTTGGCAGTCTTCTGCACAGCAGTAAGTGGCTTTTACCGCCAATGTTGTAATGACCGCCTAAGTCCGAAAGTAGAAAGTTGACCGGGACCTCCCAGCCAGCATATCCGAGGAGGGCTCCAAGGACGTCGGATCAAGATCCAGGTTCGCCCCGGTCGAAGGATTTTCACCTCGAAAAAACGACTAAGTCCAAAGGTGAAAACCTCCACGAGGGCTCCCGCGACGCGTATCCGGAGAAGAGTTCCAGGAGGTCGGACTGGACTGGCAGGTTCGTCCCGCTGAAGAAAATCTTCAGAAAAACGACTAATTGCAAAGGTAAACTTTTGACCGAGGCCTCCTGCGGGCTGTAGCCGAGCCGGGCTCCACCGCGGTCGGCCTTAAACTTTGACTTTGACCCGGTCGAGGTGCGACCAGATGACCAGATTGGCGCTTTTTGTTTCTAGACGCTAGAAAACAATAAATCTTTAAAAATTCTTATCTCCCATTCCCCTTATCCGATTTTATTAGTTTTTGTGTCATTTTAAAGATAAAAATATAATACATTTTTATAAATTGGTTTTGGATTTTTAAACTGTTTCCTGTGTTTTATTTAATTACTGTTTTGTGATATTTGAATGCTTTACACTCTGTCTCTTAAGTTAAGCCTTGTCGCTCGTTGCCAAGCTACCAAGGGTTGAACTGGGTTTAATTTACTGAGACCTAACTGGACCTAAGTGGAGGTTAGTGGCCTACTGCTAAGTGTAGGTACTTACCTGCCCTTACCAATAACCCATTTTCCAACACTTAGCAGTTGTCAGAATGTTACACAGGTTACTAATACTCTGCAAGAATAAGCAGTAGTCACATTAGAACACGTAAGTGCTCAGGATTCTTCAACATAAGCAGGAGTCAGGGATCACAGTACAGAAATAAATGCACTTGTCATGGAATATAATAAATGCCTATACTAAGAGCATTATAAAACCGAATGCAAGTCAGGGGCAATAAAAAGAACATCAGCACATACATGCAGCATCCCATAAAGTAAGCAGGTTACCATATCCCTCCCCTATGTCGATATCTGGAACCTAAGAAAGTCTATGTCCAAAAGAGTACCTGCATTAGGATAAGAAGGCACTTCCCCGTGCCTAGAAGCCAACAAGAGGAATCCCCGGCGCGTCTCTGCGCAGAAGGGGGACCCTAGGCTGATGTTAGGGGGAAGAGGGCGATGTGCTCCCCCCTCCTACGGTAATATCAGGCCCCCCTGGGGCCCGATGGGTTACGAGGGCTTGGAGCGTTGTGCTTCTTTTGCAGCAACAGGGGGAGAGGAGAAACGTCACTCCTGTCTCCCCCGCGTCCTGCTGCTCAAGCCCCTCTCTTTGAAAGGCAGCAATCCGGATGGGCGGCCCCACTCCTTAGTCAGGCGCCATCCTGTTGTCTTTCCGTCTTGACCAGGCGGGGCCTCGGATGAGGCTTCCTTCTGTCTGGTGAGGCACTTTGGATGTGTCCCCCTTGACGTCCTATGGGAGACTGCACCTGGGCTTCCTGGCCCCAGGCCCTGTCCCACTCCTCCACCAACCCTCCAAAGCACACAACATGGTGCACGGGTACTCCACTGTCCCGGGCTGTGGCGGTGAGATGCTGCCTATAAACCATTCCTTCCTGTGCCCCAGGGGTACCATCAACAGGTCTCCTGAGCCCCAGGGGCACTGATCCCAGCGCACTTTAGACGTGCTTCGATCGATATGGGTGCTCAGGCCGCAGCGGTGATATCGGGATTTGGAAGAGCGCTTACGAGCGCTGGGGGCCACTTCTGTGAGCCCGGGTTGCGGCAGTGAAGCTTTTTTACGGCCAACGTGCCTAAAAGCACAGTGGCAACACAAAGAAAAAGTGCTCACCTGGCGCTATACAAGAAGGGAAGCAGCCTCCTTGGCCTTGGTTCATTGCAGGGGTCAGGGGCCACGGCACCCTGCCCCTGGAGACAAGAGAGGGGGGAAGCACAGGGCTAGCAGGCCCAACAACAGGCCAGCACAATGGATGCAGATGGTGGCAGTTCCTCTTAGTGACCAGGCAGGTCACAGGTCAGTACAGCAGCAGCAGTCCAAGGTGGGTCCTGGTGAGTCCTATTCAGCAGCGTCCTATGTCCAGTTCCAAGTAAGTCTCTTCAAGTCTAAATTGTGGAGAAAATTCCCCTGTACTTATACTCAGTTCTGCAAAGCATTTTCAATGAGGAGGAGAAGGAGTTTCAACCAATTACAACTGGTTCTAGGAGTGTCCCCTCTCTCCTCCAGCACAGGCTCCATACATCAGTTGGAGGTAAACAACCCTATTGTGTGAGGCCAGGGCACAGCCTTTACAAATGCAGGTGTGCCCTGCCTCTCCCTTCTCTCAGCCCAGGGAGACTATTCAGTATGTAGATGCACCTCTGTGACACCTCGACCCTCCCTGTGTACAGGCTGTCTGAAAAGTATGCACAAAGCCCAACTGTCACTCTGCCCAGACGTGGATTGGAGTCAAGCTGCAAAACACCAGAGTACAGAGAAATGCTCACTTTCTAGAAGTGGCATTTCTGTAATGATAATAAAATATCCACCTACACAAGTAAGCAGCATTTCTCACTACCATTACAACCATACCAAAAATGCCTACGCTACCCCTTATAAATCAGACAATACCCATTATACATAAGGATGGGCATTTCCAATGCAATCCTGTGAGAAAGCAGCACTCACAGCAGTGAGAAACCAAACAGGCTGCTTGTCACTACCAGGATAGGCCACATTACTAGGCACATGTCCTGTCCTCTACATACATGGCACCCTGCCCATAGGGCTAGCTAGGGCCTACCCTAGGGGTGACTTACATGTAGTAAATGGGAGTTCTGGGCTTGACAAGTAAATTGAGATGCCAGGTCCCTGTGGCATAAAACTGTGCACACAGGCCCTGTACTGGCAGGCCTGAGACAGGTTTGAAAGGCTACTTCAGTGGGTGGCGCAAGCAGCGCTGCAGGCCCACTAGTAGAATTTAATTTACAGGCCCTGGGTATAGGGATACCACTTTACAAGGGACTTATAAACAAGTTAAATTGGCCAATTAGGTATAAGCCAATCATACAAAGTTTACAAGGGAGAGCACATTCATTTTAGCATTGATTATTAGTTGAAAAAGTGCTCAGAGTCATAACGTCAGCCAACAAGGGTCAGAAAAATAAGGAGGAAAAAGGCAAAACGTTTGGGGAATGACCCTGTAAAAGGGCTAGGTCCAACACTAAGGTTTTGTGAGGTTGGTATGTTAATGGAGCACATTACAATCAGTTTCCTCTCAGGATTACTAATAACCATAAGTGTACTATGTACTTATGTATGCATGTTGTATCTGTACGGTGTGATCCTGGTTAAAAAGCAGCTGAGTGCTGTACAGAGTGAAAGGCAAAGTTATGGTTAACAAATAATTCAAGAGGTAGCTTAGTACAGAGGTAGGACTTAGTGAGTGAGTGAGGAAACTCATGAAGCATGCAAATTCCTAAAGGCGTCTTGGTGCTAGCGTCAGCAACAGGCTTGATAACAGGATCTAATGTGAGAGAGATTGTGCAAAATGCCAGGTCTTTGATAATTTCCAGAAGTGTAGAAGATATGATTGAGCTCTAACTTAATAGGGCAGAGAATTCCATAGCTTGCAAGTAAAGATAGAAAAACTTCTCTGCCACACCACCGAACTTTATAAACTCTAGGAATGGCCACCTTTTTTGCTACAGAGGAACACAATGTACACTCAGGAATTGTATCAGTAAAAGATGTTTTTACATATTGGGGGCCAGCATTATGTGACTGGACTGAATTTTTGAATTTTAAAAATAATTCAGGCTGCAGCATTCTGGGGAATCTGGAGTTTTTTTAGCAGCCGTTGTTGGATCCCCACATACAGCACATTACAGTAATCAATCCTTGACAGAACTAATGCGATAATGACCGATTTTTGGAGATCCAACAGAATGAACGGAAAAAACATCCTCAAGATTCGCAGCAGAAAGAAACCAACAGAGGTGACCTCATTCATATGGTCTAAAAAAGATAATTTCCTGTCAAAAGGACCACTACATTTTTGGCTTTATTAGCTGGACAGGGGAGAGAGCCAAGATTCTGGGTACACCAAGCATTTGACCAAAATGAGGGCTCATTGCTGAATAAAAGTACCTCTGTGTTATTAGAATTTAGCTTAAGACAGTTTTCCTTCATCCAAATCACAATTTGTTCCGTACATCGATTGAATCGTTTGGCCATCGTCTCAACATCACATGTAACTGAGACCAGAATCTGCGTGTCATCAGCATATGAAATCACAGAAAAACCCAAAGATCGAATCAAATTTGCCAGCAGGACAACATAAATATTTAAAAAAGTGGGGCTCAGAAAAGATCCCTGAGGAGCCCCACATGGAAGAGAAAACAATTTCGGTTTAAAATCGCCAAGAAATACTGGTGGTCATTACAACCCTGGCGGACGGTGTTAAAGCTGCGGTAATACCGCAAACAGGCCGGCGGACAAAAAAATGGAATTACAACCCTGGCGGAAACCGCCAACAAAGACAGCCACTTTAACACATCGCCCACCAGGGCGGTACAGACAAACAGCGTGGCGGTCACCGCCAACAGACAGGCGGAAGACAATGTACCGCCCACACTATCACAACACACCAATCCGCCACGTTTTCCGGGGCGGATTCACCGTGGATAAAAACACGGCGGAAACAGCTTTTGCTATGGGAAAACGCTCACCTCAACACATCCCACGAGGAACGAGGACTCCATGGACCCGGAACTACAAATCTTACCTGCCCTTGCATTCCTGCTCATCTACGACCAACAGCGACGTAGGCGCAGAACATACCGGTGAGTACTGCACCACCGACACAGGGGAGGCAAAAGTTACGGGGACACCCACCAAACACCCCCACTCCCACCCTCGCATATTACAACATACACACCAATGCAGTCACAAAAATCACAGTAACAACCCACAACCCCCCCGGAAGAATGCAATGACAAAGCGAATAGCGCCCAAACTTTGTATTTAGCCAATATACTACTCATTAAAAAATAAACGGATATATATCACGAAATCTGTCAAAAATAAATGTACAAAACAAGAAGTAGTGCAGATATGTACACAACAATGTCCGTGCACCAACAGTCCAAAAATGCATGGGCGCCGCCCACAATAGATACCTGACCAAAATCCGAGAGAACACTGCCGGGCATCAGATAGAAACACTACAGGCACCTCAGGGGGAAGGGAAGGGGGTGCACCTCAGCCACATGTGAGGCCAGATCCACGACGAGGCTCCATGCCCATTGATGTATCCTGGGGAGTGCAAAGCCACAGTCTCTCAAGTCACTACAGTGGGTGGTTTGCCCACTGTGCCATCCTGGGGAGTGCAAAGCCACAGTCTCTCAAGTCTCTACAGTGGGTGGGTTGCCCACTGTGCGATCCTGGGGAGTGCAAAGCCACAGTCTCTCAAGTCACTACAGTGGGTGGTTTGCCCACTGTGCCATCCTGGGGAGTGCAAAGCCACAGTCTCTCAAGTCTCTACAGTGGGTGGGTTGCCCACTGTGCCATCCTGGGGAGTGCAAAGCCACAGTCTCTCAAGTCTCTACAGTGGGTGGGTTGCCCACTGTGCCATCCTGGGGAGTGCAAAGCCACAGTCTCTCAAGTCACTACAGTGGGTGGTTTGCCCACTGTGCCATCCTGGGGAGTGCAAAGCCACAGTCTCTCAAGTCTCTACACTGGGTGGATTGCCCACTGCCATATCCTGGGGAGTGCAAAGCCACAGTCTCTCAGGTAGATGCAGGTCTCCACTGGTTCTGGAGGGGGACTGGTGCCCAGACTGGATGAGTCTCCCCGTGAAAGTACCTGTCCTGTCCTGTCACTGTCCCAGCTGCACATGGGAGAACGATGCCTGATGTGCCGGACTATTCATACCCTTGTTCAGCGGTGCTTTGCCATGGCTGCCTATGGACTGTTCATCGGTGCTTTGCCATGGCGGTCTTTGCCCTGTTCAGCGTTCTTCACCATGGCGGTCTTGGCCTTGTTCAGCGGTGCTTTGCCATGGCTGCCTATGGACTGTTCAGCGGTGCTTTGCCATTGCGGTGTTTGCCCTGTTCAGCGGTCTTCACCATGGCGGTCTTGGCCTGGTTCAGCGGTGCTTTGCCATGGCTGCCTATGGACTGTTCAGCGGTGCTTTGCCATGGCGGTCTTTGCCCTGTTCAGCGGTCTTCACCATGGCGGTCTTGGCCTTGTTCAGCGGTGCTTTGCCATGGCTGCCTATGGACTGTTCAGCGGTAGCCTAAGATGGCGGTTCAGATACTGACATTGGCGTGTGGCATGACGAACTCCACACTGGACATTGGTGTGTGGCATGACGATCTCCACACTGGACATTGGTGTGTGGCATGACGTTCCATCATTGCCCAGCGGGGCTGTGAGATTCTGGACCCTCCTGGGCTGTGACTCCGGCGGTTGCGGTGGTCTCCTGACCAGTAACGATACTTGAGCCCTCCTGGGCTATGACTCTGGCGGTTGCGGTGGTCTCCTGACCAGTAACGATACTTGAGCCCTCCTGGGCTATGACTCAGGCGGTTGCGGTGGTCTCCTGACCAGTAACGATACTTGAGCCCTCCTGGGCTATGACTCTGGCGGTGGTCTCTGGACCAGTGACGATACTTGAGCCCTCCTGGGCTATGACTCTGGCGGTGGTCTCCTGACCAGTAACGATACTTGAGCCCTCCTGGGCTATGACTCTAGCGGCTGTGGTGGTCTCCTGACCAGTAACGATACTTGAGCCCTCCTGGGCTATGACTCCGGCGGTTGCGGTGGTCTCCTGACCAGTAGGGATACTTGAGCCCTCCTGGGCTATGACTCTGGCGGTGGTCTCTGGACCAGTGATGATACTTGAGCCTTCCTGGGCTATGACTCTGGCGGTGGTCTCCTGACCAGTAACGATACTTGAGCCCTCCTGGGCTATGACTCTGGCGGTTGCGGTGGTCTCCTGACCAGTAACGATACTTGAGCCCTCCTGGGCTATGACTCTGGCGGTGGTCTCTGGACCAGTGACGATACTTGAGCCCTCCTGGGCTATGACTCTGGCGGTGGTCTCCTGACCAGTAACGAGGGTGCTGGCGGTTGTGTCTGGACAGCCGGAAATGATGGTGCACTTCTCCGCCGTGACACTCACAACAGGTTGGGAAGACTTCCTCGGGACCTTCCCCACCTTCTTTTGAGTTACAGATGACTCACCAATTGCCTTGGATCCCATTTCACTGTTTGTACCACCAGGAGTCTTGACACGGTCCCGTCGTCCAAACTCCAATTTCAGAGCCTTCACAGGGGGTGGGCTGACAGTGCCTTGGCTTCGGGTCCTACTGCCTGCCCTGGTGGACGGGGCACTCCAAAAACCTGGAAAACGCACCACTGTTACTGGAGGCATTTTGGCTGAGGCGCTGCGACGGGACTGATGAATTGGAGGGGGGGTGGGGGCAAAAAGGTCAATTTGACATAGGGACAGTTTCTGACGTACACTGGGATGGGTAGTTGGAGGGGCTCTGGGAGTGGAGGAAGAGGAGGTGGTTGTAGGAGGTGTCACTTTCGGTGTTTTGGGTGCAGGTGCAGGTACTGGAGGCTGTTGTGAGGTGGATGGATGTTGGGTGAGTGATTGCCGGCGTTTGTGTACTTTGGGAGGGGGCGTCACAGACACACTGGGAGAGGACACAGGGGACGTGTATATGGCAGTGGAGGTGGTGAGTGCAGGTGAGCGGCTTGTGGTGCTGGGTGTCCTGGTGCGAGTCCTAGTGCCTGTAGATGTGGTGCATGCAGGTGTGTGTGTAGACAAGACTGGGAGGGAGGAGGGAGAAGAGGAGGAGGGGGACACAGTGGAGACAGTGGATGTTGCTGTGTCTGTATGGGTCTGATGCTGGTGTGAGTGCTTGCGGTGAGTGTGGTGCCTATGTTTGCTTGAGCTACTTTTGGGTGTTGACTTGTGTGCATGCTGGTCTGTAGGTGTGCTTGGGATGGGCTGGGGTACATGAGATTGGGTCTGGGTGGATGAAGTTGGAGGGGGGAGGCTGGACACAGGGACAATGGCTGCCATCAGTGCTGAGGAGAGAGATTGCAAGGTTCGCTGAAGGACAGCCTGACCAGAATGAATGCCTTCCAGGAATGCATTACCGTGTTTCAACTCTTGTTCTACACCCTGGATGGCATTCACAATGGTAGACTGCCCAACAGTGAGTGACCTGAGGAGGTCAATGGCCTCCTCACTGAGGGCAGCAGGGGTGACGGGGCAGGGCCTGAGGTGTCTGGGGCGAAGGTGATGCCCACCCTCCTGGGTGAGCGGGCACGGGGTGAACGCTGAGGGGCTGCTGGGAGGGCGGTGCTGGTAGGGGAGGTGGCGGCTGTACCTGTAGAAGTGGGGCGCACAGATGGTGCCGCCACCACAGGGGAGCTCCCATCGGCGGACGAGTCCGTGTCGCTGTTTGGTGATCCTGTGGCCGACGTGAAGCTCCCCTCGCCCTCCGTCCCACTGGTGAAATCAGAGTCTGTGGTGTGGCCCTCCATGGCCATGTGGGATGCAGCTCCCTCGTGCTCCGGTGCCACTGTACCTCCGCCTGATGATGCTGATGTACAGTAGGACAGGGAGAGCAGAAAAAGGGTGGAGACAGAAGAAAGAGAGTTTTAGTGCATGGCATACCGCTATCGTTGGCGGACAAGACAAACGCAGCAGCCCCCTGCATTACGCCGTGCTCCTGCCCTCTGCACATGCAATTCCTGGGAAATGGCCTACATGGCAATGGTAGACATCTGCCCACATGGATGGCAAAGGGGCAACTATACATCAATTTGCCTTTTTTTTTAGCTGGGGTAGAGTGCCACATGGCCTACATAACAGAGGGGCCTTGCCTACCTAACTCGCCCTGGCCTAGGGACACCCACAGCCCACCACCCCCACCCAGACAGCTCCACAGCACGCAAAGTCCATTGCATGAGGTTGAACTCACCCCCTTGTGTCTGCTGTGATGTCCTTAAGCGCCCATCCAACTCCAGGTAGGCCACCGCCAGGATCCGGAACATCAGGGGGGTCATGGTGCGACGGGCACCCCTCCCACGTTGGGAGGCCATCCCCAGCTGAGCCTCCGCCGTCTTCTTGCTGCAGCGGCGAATGTCCTCCCATCTCTTCCGGCAGTGGGTGCCCCGTCTCTGGTGGGCCCCCAGGGTCCGGACCTCCTTGGCGATGGCATGCCAAATGTCCCTCTTCTGGTGGGCGCTGACCTACATGACATGCACAAGGAAAGAGGAACAGTCATTACCTACTGCACCGTCGTTGTAATTGGCTCCCTCCCAACTCTATCCCTGTGGCCCATTCATCCCCATGCATGACTGTTCTATGTACTCTGCCCCCTTCCCTCACCCACCCAGCCCTCTCCACCCAGGCCTAGCCCATACAACGTGCTCCCTGTGTACTAACCTGTTGGTCTGGAGGACCGTAGAGTAGCGTGTACTGGGGGAGGACCCCATCCACAAGTTTCTCCAACTCCTGTGCAGTGAAGGCAGGGGCCCTTTCCCCAGACGCAGCAGCCATCATCGCTTCCAGATCGAGGTCACAGCAGCGCTAGCAGTGTAGGTCCTGTTGAAGGTCAGGTATCTAGTGATTGAACAGATAGAAATTGGTGGTGACGTCCGCGGCGGTGACGTCCGCGGCGGTGCGCATCATCACCGCCAGCGCACCTGTTCATTGGCTCCTGGGACCCATAGGGTCCAATGTTAATCAATGCAGCATTGCGCTGCGCTCTACGACCGCCTACCGCGACAGTGTGCAATGCCAGCGCAGTTACCCCACAATTCCATTGTCCCATTTTAGAGGTCAGGCAGCCGACATTTCAGGGGCCCACATGGCTTCATTTACTACTGCGTCAC
The DNA here is from genome assembly GCF_031143425.1 of Pleurodeles waltl. NCBI lineage: Eukaryota > Metazoa > Chordata > Amphibia > Caudata > Salamandridae > Pleurodeles > Pleurodeles waltl. The sequence continues at coordinate 134,812,408 of NC_090444.1, forward strand.
ACATACCGAGGCCTACACTCAAAACCTTTCCCGGATGGGTTAATTGTCTGGTGTAGTCTTGTGTATGACTGTGGGTACATACCTGGAGGAATGCTGACAGTTTTTTCGCTGTTGTCCTTCTTAGGTACCGTCAGTTGGGACATATTGGAAGATGGCGGAATCCACCAGTGTACTGACCGCTGGTGGACCTGTTGACAATGGAAGAGCGACATGTCATCCTGACCTACCGGTTTGACCGTGCCACAATCCGGGAACTATGTACCCAGTTGGAGTCTGACCTGATGTCACCAATCCGCCATCCGACTGGAATACCCCCTGATGTGCAGGTGCTGTCAGTGCTCCATTTCTTAGCAAGTGGGTCTTTTCAGACAACAGTGGCCATGGCATCAGGGATGTCCCAGCCTATGTTTTCCAACGTCTTGTCCAGAGTGTTGGCTGCCCTGCTGAAACACGTAAGGAGATACATCATTTTCCCTGAGGTGGCGGATTTGCCTACAGTGAAAGGTGACTTCTATGCCCTCAGACATATCCCCAACGTCATAGGTGCCATTGATGGGACCCATGTAGCTCTGGTCCCCCCCGCAGGAATGAACAGGTGTACAGGAACCGGAAGAGTTATCATTCGATGAATGTCCAGATGGTCTGTTTGGCAGACCAGTACATCTCGCAGGTAAATGCAATGTTCCCTGGCTCAGTGCATGACGCCTACATCCTGCGGAATAGCAGCATTCCTGATATGATGGGTCAACTCCAGAGGCACCGTGTATGGCTATTGGGGGACTCTGGTTACCCCAACCTGTCCTGGCTACTGACCCCAGTGAGGAATCCCAGGACTAGGGCAGAGGAACGCTACAATGAGGCCCATGGGCAGACTAGGAGGGTAATCGAGCGGACCTTCGGCCTCCTGAAGGCCAGGTTCAGGTGCCACCATATGACAGGTGGGTCCCTATTCTACTCACCGAAGAAGGTGTGCGACATCATCATCGCCTGCTCCATGCTCCATAACTTGGCATTGCGACACAAGGTGCCTTTTCTGCAGGAGGATGATCCAGATGACGGTGTTGTTGCAGCGGGGTAGCCTGGGGTGCTTGTGGACAGTGATGAGGAGGAAGCTGATGAAGATGAAAACGACAACAGGGAGTCAGTCATACAGCAATATTTTCAATGAGACACAGGTGAGTACAATTTCATGTTTCACATTATATTACATTTCACACGTCTACCTCTATCCTGTACCTACATTTCACTCCCTATTTGTTAACTGAGTTGTCCCCTTCCATTTCAGTTTCACTAATGTGTTGACCTACGTGTCAACAGCTTGCACCCTTGAAAGGCTTGTGATGTGTGACATTGGTATGTTGACCTTCCAATGGCTAACCTTTTTTAACACTGTAATTGACAATACAAAGTTCACAATCATTGACTGACTCCAATATTATTGAGGTTTCAAGGGTGTTTATTGAAGTGCATAAAAATGTAGGGGGGTTGTGAAATGGGGAGAGGTCATGGTGGAATAATGTCCATGGCAGAGTCCAGTCTATTAGTCTCACAGGTACATTGCACATCTGGCCATTGGAAGTGGAGCTGGGGCAGTTCCAATCTGGACAGGGTAACAAAGTGGGACAGTGGGGGGACAATCAAGGTAGTCTGATTTCCTGGCGGGGGTCTTGCCATCTTGCTGTGTCCTGTTCCTGGATCTCAGGGCCCGCTTGCGTGGTGGTTGTCCGTCTGCAGGGGGTGGGGTGCTGGTGTGGTGGTCCTCTGGCGGGGCGTCCTGTCCACTAGCGCCGGCGGAGGTGGTGGGCAGTTCGTCATCCTGGCTAGTGTCAGGGGCCCCTTGGAGTGCCACGGTGTCCCTCAAAGTCTTTTGAATGTCCGTCAGCACCCCTACGATGGTGCCCAGGGCGGAGCCGATGGTCCTGAGCTCCTCCCTGAACCCCAAATACTGCTCCTCCTGCAGGCACAGGGTCTCCTGCAACTTGTCCAGGACCGTTGCCATCGTCTCCTGGGAGTGGTGGTATGCTCCCATGATGGAGGATAGGGCCTCGTGGAGAGTGGGTTCCCTTGGCCTGTCCTCCCTCTGTCGCACATCAGCCCTCCCAGTTCCCCTGTGTTCCTGTGCCTCCGTCCCCCGGACCATGTGCCCACTACCCCTGCCCCCAGGTCCCTGTTGTTGTTGGGGTGGTGGTTTAGCCTGGGTGCCCTGTAGTGGTGGACACACCGCTGATTGACCTGTTCTGGGTAGGGAGGTATGGGTCCACTGGGTGGGTGCTGTGCTGGTGTTCCCAGAGGGTGGCAGTTCAGTGTTGGGCTGTGGCTGGGCAAGGGGAACCGATTGTCTTGAGGCCCACGATGGTCCGGGCTGGTCATCAAGATCCAGTAGGGCAGAGCTGCTGTCGTCACTCTGGGCCTCTTCTGGGGGTGGAGTGGTGTTGTCTGGACCCTCTGGTGTGGTGACCGTCCTTCGGGTTCCTGCAGGGGTATGAGAACATGATTATTGCATGTGTGTGTTTCATGGTGTGCTATGGATGGGTGAGCGTGTACCCCAGTGCTAGCATTCCTGTGTGGGGGCTTGTGTGGTGATGGTTGGGGGGTGTTGTGGGTCTGTGCAGTGGGCATGCTTTAGTGATGGGTGTCCATGCTTAGTTGTGTCATACAGGTCTTGGGGTTGGGATGGGTGGTTGGTGTTATGGGTAGATTAGTGAGGAGTTAGGGTGATAGGGGAGGGTGTGAGTGTGGGGGTGTGTGATAGCATGCAGGTAGGGTGGGGGATATGATAGTGAAGATTAGACTTACCAGTGTCCGTTCCTCTGACGACTCCTCTGAGGCCCTCAGGATGCAAGATGGACAAGACTTGCTCCTCCCATGTTGTTAGTTGTGGGGGAGGAGGTGGGGGTCCGCCGCCAGTCCGCTGTACCGCGATGTGGTGCCTGGATACCGTTGAACACACCTTCCCCTGTAGGTCGTTCCACCTCTTCCTGATGTCCTTCCCTATTTCACAGCGTTGACCCTGTTGACTATTCTTTGCCATAGCTCTATCTTCCTGGCTATGGATGTGTACTGTACCTGTGCGCCAAATAGCTGTGGCTCTACCCTGATGATTTCTTCCACCATGACCCTGAGCTCCTCCTCAGAGAAGCGGGGGTGTCTTTGGCGTGACATGGGGTGGTGTGTGTGATGTGTGGGGTGGTGTATGTGTTGATGAGTGTGGTGGGTGTAGTGGTATGTGGTGTTTTGTGCGTGGATGTTGTGTGGGTGATGGTGTAGCGTGCCTCTGCGTGATGGTGTTATCTATTCTGTGCTGCCTCTCTCTGGCCTTCGTCTCTAATTTGTGGTCGTAGGGGTTTGTGGGTGATGTGAGTGTGTGTTTTATATTGTATTGGATGTGTGGGAGTGGTGTTTGTATGTGTATTAGGTGTGTGTATTTTGAATTGTCCTATGTGGCGGTGTTTTGAAGAGGTGTGTGTATTTTGAGCGCGGCGGTGTGTACTGCCAATGGAATACCGCAGTTGAAAGACCGCCGCGTGGATTTGTGGGTCGTAATAGCATGGGCGTGTTTCTGTTGGCGTGGAGGTGGAGGATTTGTTTCCGCATATTTATCGCTGACCTTTGGTGTGGCGGACTTGTGTGGGTGTCTGAATTTCGGCGGATTCCGTGATGTGTGTCATAATAGCTGTGGCGGTCTCCCGACGCCGCAGCAGTGTATTGGCGGTCTTCGGCACGGCGGTAAGCGGCTTTTACCGCCAATGTTGTAATGACCCCCACTGTGTGTTTCCTATTCACCAGGACGGAGCTTAGCAGGGAGAGGGTGGAGTCTCTAAAACCGATGGACTCAAGCTCGTTGATTAACAAAACACAGTGAACAGTATAAAACGCGGCTGATAGGTCCAAAAGGATCAAGACTGAGTTGCAGCCCTTTTCAAGCAAGGATCTAATTTCTTCAGTAGCCACCACTAGTGCTGATTCTGTGCAGTGGTTTGGCCTAAAACCACACTGGGAGCCATCTAAGACATCATAGTTATTAAGAAAAGCTATAAGCTCCCAATTCATTGCCTTTTCTAGAATCTTAGCCAGAAAAGGAAGGCAAGAAATAGGGCAATCATTTTTCACATCACATAGCTTTAAAGAGGGTTTTTTCAGTAAAAGGAGCACTGGTGCCTCCTTCTATGAGGAGGGCATATGACCCAAGATTAAAATCCTGTTTAGCAATTTGGTTAACAGAATCATAATTGTTTCAGAGACAGTACACCCTTCCAGAAGGTAAGGTTTTGTTGATTGACTTTATTTAGATAATTTTTCTTTTATTATGAAAATCAAATTCCTTTGTAATTAATTTTCAAGGTAGAGCATTATACATCAAAAGTCACATCATATCAATAAATTAAAAATATCAATTCAATAAAATCCAGATGCTCCTACTAGGTAACTTTGCAGTGCCTAGGAAGTCGAGGCTTACACTACTCCTGCATGGACCATTTTATTTCTCATATATGTACTTACTCGGGTCCACGGGTGACAGGGTCCGCACCCTTTTTTGTTAAAAAATAATTTCAGAGCTGTCATGAAGAACATTGGGAGGGCAGGGGTCTGTTGGAGCCCCTAATTTTGTGGTCTCAATAAGATTTGACATGTTTTTCCTAGTAAGGGTGGAGAAAGATGAAAATGCCTTAGATGTTTTATTAATGCTCCCTATCCTAGCCTCAGTGGAATTATTAGATTAAGAGAAAATTCATTAAAAAATAGAATTAACCTTAAATTGGCAGAAATCTGCTACTTTATCACACATTGGCCCTCATTACGAGTTTGCGGACGGGAAAGCCCGTCCATCAAACTCCGGACACGGTGGCTGTCTCTGTAGTGGCAACCACCCGCCAGACCTATTAGGTGATTCCTGCTAGGCTGGCCTAGTGGAAAACAGGTGGCAACATTGTCTCCGACTAGTAATTGAACCGGCCGAAATGCTGTCATCTGCAGGGTGCACAAGCACCCTCACAATGTTCACTCTCTGCATACAAGACAGTGAACATTGTGAGGGTGCTGGGCAGGGGGACCCATGCACTATCCATGCCAAGTGCCCATGCCCAGCCCCCCCTCTGGCCCCCTGCACCTGTTCTCCATCAGCCTTTTCATGGCGGTAAAGCCACTATAAAAAGGCTGGCTGAGAATGAGGTAGTAATCTGCAGAGCAGTGCTGCTCTTGCAGATTGCCATCTCTGCCACCCCCAGGCCACTGGGATGATGGATCCCAGCACTGCTGCCCAAACCCTGGCGGTCTGACCGCCAGGGTCTTTATGTGGTGGTCGACTGCCACAGCAGCGGCGGTCCTGACCGGCACCGCAGGGCTGGTGGTCTGAATACTGCAGCCTCGTAATGAGGCCCTGTGTTTGGTAAAAGTCTGCCAAACTGTTTGTGTTACAGTTAGCTAAACTTTTACTGTTTCAAATAGTTAATTTGAGGAGTTTTTAACAGTATTTCTTTTTTTGTAATAATCAAGGCTTTGTGTTCACTGACTATTTGAGTATATTTACTCCATACCTCTGGACAATAGTTCATGTGGATTGTTATTGCATTGTTATCCCATTGTGTTGTAGTGATATGGGTAAAAATATTTATCATTTATTTCAAAATAAATAATGAAAACATAGGGCAGAAAAACATTTATAAAAACGTCACTTATAGTGAAACGATCCAAATCATTATAAGAAATACAGAATTATGAAATGCACCTTAAAATCCCACAATCACCATTTTATTTCTTTCCTGCGAAGCACTTACCAAAAGATATTCTTTCCATTGTTTTTTTCTGTGACATAGTACACTGAGGTGGTCTTTTTTACTTCAGCTGTCTTTACTGAAGACCACAGTGTAAGTGGGCACCAAAAGACCGCCAGTGATGGTGGTCAGAAGCCGCCGTATCACGAGTCACCAACACAACACCGCCAAAAAAATAACCAAAATTCGACGCCGTTGACCTGACTGACATCATGAAAAAGGCGTTTCCACCACCAGCACCGCCACGCCTACAACATCCCACCCTCCAAATCAAAATCAGCACCACGGTCTTAGCATGGGGACAATCCATTGGCGGTCCGAATCGCTGAGGACAAAAAAGCACCTCAACCAGAACACTGCACTACATTGGACAAAACCAATACCCCACAACTGATACACATAGACACACCACATACACCTGACCAAAGCACTACAAAACACACACACATACCCAGAATCCTCTGCACCCAGAAAGTCTGAGATAGAGAGGCAAGCATACACTGACAGAAGGCACTGCACCCAGTTATCTCAGGCACCATCACACTGAACACGCATCACACAACACACAACAAGAGTAAAACAACACGCACATCACCACTGCACACAAACACCACAAACGACATGCACATCCTATCACTCAACCTCACACAAAGCAACAGCACACCCACCATCCCTGCACATCACACACCCCACCACCCACAACACAACCACCAAGGCACCACAAAAAAAACCACGATTCACAGACAAGGGGCTGAGGGTCATCGTCGACAAAATTGTCAGAGTGGAGCCGCAAATGTTTGGAGCACAAGTCCAGCAGACATCAATAACCCAGAAAACTGAGTTATGGCCTAGGATCATCATCAGGGTGAACGTAGTGGGAAACCATCAACGCACAAGGTACGACATTAGGAAGAGACGGAATGACCTACGGGGGGAAGGTATGGGCCATGGCGTCACAACACCAAATCGCCGTCATGAGGACTGGTGGTGGGCCCCGACCAACTCCCTCAGAATTATCATCTTGGGAGGAGAAGTACTTGGCCATCCCACACCCAGAGGGGCTATCAGGAATACCAGATGGACTGGACAATGGTAAGTCAACTACACTCCCCGGCCACCCTGTCACCCCCTCACATCACCCTCACGTGCACAAAATCACCATGAACCCAATACCCTCCCTTGCATGCCACAGCTCCCTACTAACATCATTCCCTCATAGGCCCACCTAGGACATGGACTCTCCACACTGCAGCAAATACTACAACTACCACAATGTAACACTCCCTACCCTTGCATAATTGCTAAATCCACTTCACATCTATGCACCTGCACGTAAAACCATGTCACCCCCACTTCACCAACAAGAAATTGGAATGCACATCAGACATGGCAATGACAGTAGCAACCAAAATACCAACTATTGATAAAAATAGGACCATAGCAATATTCAACTGATGCAAAAAAAGCAGTAGTCAAGTAACTGTCAATGCCACTACTGCTCTGCTAATCCAGACAATGATGGCATACAACCATGTGTACCACTAGTACAATACAATAATGTAACACAATACCTCTCATTACACAGGTCTCCCAAGTACTGTCACACAGCAGAGGATGCCAGTGACAGAAAGCCCAGCCCTGGATGCAGGTCCAGTAGAGGAGGAATCCCCTGGATGTCTGGATAGGGGTGACGTACCTGGGCCATCAGGTATACCATCACCAGCCTCACCCTGCCCACAACTGAATCCCCCTCCGCTGTGGCATCCATTGCACAACAGAGCCCACCTTCCCAAACCCATTTCCCAAGGGCAGATCAAACATCAGTGTGCCCCACAGTACAGGGGCATGAGTCAACATTTCAGTCCCAAGACAATGACTGTCCTGGTGTAAGTGGGAGGGGGCACACTGCACCAGGGGCACAGGCGCAGGGAGCAAGGGCCAGTGGGAGGGCAATCGTGGGCCAAAGGACAAGACAGCAACAGGACACGACTGGCCAGGAGGCCGTCCCCAGAGTCCTGGGAGCCAACCAGCAATCCCAGGACAAGATGGGCCAGATACTCACCACCTTGCAGTAGACCCAAAGTGTGAAGCGTGAATACCACAAGGAGGCCATGCAGCAGTGACAGGTACACAGTGCCACCATGGTCTCCATGATAGGGATGCTCAAAGAACTCAACACCATCTTGCCTATATCCTCCACCCAACAGCAGGCCCCATCCAGTAGTCACACAACACCTCTGCCCTCTACATCAACACCTTCCACAGGGATGGAGGCCCAGCAGGAGGACCCACAGGCCACAAGCACCCCTGCCCCGCAAAAGAGGTTGACTATCCAGACATCCTACAGGACCTGAGACAAAGACCAATCCCCCCACCAGGAAGTGATCCCTCCCATGAACTGTCACCCTTTTGTGCCACTGATATACCCTGTTGGCTGTCCAATACAAAGTTCCCATCTTCCCAAGGCTAATGGATACAGGACCTGTGAAACATACAGCTGGACCACCCACTCTGATTATCAGGGAAACCATGTCCCCATTCCTCTGAACTGTGATGTGAAACACTCAATAAACACCAATGAGCACAGGTAATAGTGTATGTGTCTTCATTGTTTAAAGTGGCATTTCTGTTCACAAGCAACAATCAAATTCACATATCTGGACTACAATAATGTCAAAGTGACAGATGTAATAGGAATCGTCAGTAGGTGTGTAAGTACAACATCCAGTGGCAAGGGTGCCATCAGACATTTCAGTAATCAGCTTGCAAACAGACATCTGACCTGAAGAGGTAAACAAACATGGAATAAGGCTCAATGTTGCAAGGCTTGTAGTCCATATCCATACATCAACAGCAGTAAACACAAACACAGGATGACTGCCCCAGCAGCTATGATACAACATATGTAAAGGCCTGGATTGTCACTCAAACACATGTGTAGTAATGTAAAGATCCCTCATAGGTGACATCCTCTACCGATTACCTCTTTGCGTAGTCAGGAACAGGTAGTTGCCACACAGCAGCTGACAATACAGCATGATAGGCCTACACAACAGGACAAGTCCAATAAATGTCCCTTACATTTACCCAAACAGTCAGACTGAGGATCAATAAACTTGGGTACAACTATAGGGATGTTTTGTCATAGTACCAGCATTAAACACGTCGTTGACAGCAATGCATTTTCACTACCCCTCATGGTAATTCGGCAACCTTTCAGGGTCGGAAACAATGATGGAAGGCAGTAGTCTTCACACACACCTTGATGCATGCAAAATCTAAGTACAGACTAGCTTTTCCAATACATGGTCCAAGTGCACATAACATCCAAATCACACATACCTAATAATCATTGAAAGTATTGACAAATCAGGTCAGACCTGTTGTCATGTGCCTCCTCCTCGTCTGCCTTCTCTTCAGTATCAGGGTCTCCATCCTAAGCCAATGCTCCAGCATCAATGTAGTCCTCCTCCAACAGTGGGATGTGCCTTCTGAGGGTCAGATTCTTGAGCATGCAGCATGCCACAATGATCTTGCAGACTTTCCCTGATCAGTACTGTAGGGCACCACTGGACACATAGAGGCAACAAAATCTAGCTTTCAAGAGGCCGAAAGTCCTCTCTACCATCCGCCTCATCCGGCCATGTGCCTCATTGTACCTGTTCTCCCCTCCTGTAGTTGGATATCTAACAGGTGTCAGAAGCCAGGGCAGGTTGGGGTATCCAGAGTCACCTGTGTGGAAAAGGAGATATAACTATAGGAAACAGTGCTAGGCATAGTGCAGACTATGTAGGGAGGGATATCAAATGTCTAACATGGACAGTAGTACACATAACTATTAGTCAGGCCCTTTCTACCTGTAGCTGTGACATCAATGCAGGGACACTGCTGTTTCTCAGCACATAGGAATCATGTACCGAACCAGGGGATTTCGCTGTCACAAGTGATGGGTACTAGTCAGCAAGACACACCACTTGTACATTGAGCGAATATGTACTCTTCCGGTTTCTGTAGACCTGTTAATTGGCCCTTCGGAGGTACCAAGGCAATGTGAGTCCCATCAATGGCCCCTATTATATGTGGGACATTTAAATTGTTGTAAAAGGCTGCCTTCACAGTGTTCAATTCAGCACACTGTGGGGACCTTAGGTACCTGTTCATATGCTTGAGTAGGGCATCCATCACATTCTGTAACACCATACTGAACTTGGGCTGTGACATCCCTGCAGCCAGTCCCACGGTCACCTGAAACAAGCAACTGGCCAGAAAACACAGGACTGCCAACAACTGGACTGTTGGAGGGTTGGCATGGGGATTTCTCAAAGCTGGCAGGATGTCTGGCTTCAATTGGGTGACCAGTTCCCTGACGGGTACACAGTTTAGTCGATAGGTCATGATGATGTGGCGCTCTTCCATGGTTCCAAGATCTACTAGGGGCTGGTAAACTGGTGCATTCCTCATCACTCCATTTTGGCAGTAGCTAGGCAGGGAGACAAACAACAGTCTGGACACATCTCACAATGAAGTGACCTATGTCTGACATACGGCAATCAGGAAGTATTAGTTGTATAAGTTGGCAGTCATGTTGTGGAAAGTCACATTACTCCACACTCCATTCCTACCCAGACAATGACTCATGTTGCCATACCTGTGACAAGGTGCATATACAGGACTTGTAGTGATGTACAAACAAGGACTTTCCATATGTTCCACTATACGGATTGTCAATACAAACATATGTAGTAACAACTGTGGTAATGTCACCTAACACCCACTACATATGTGAGTGCTGACAAAATGTAACCAACAATTAAGCGTATTGTGACGATATTCAGGTAATGACGCAGTGGGAACCCAGGACAGTCATGTAACAATCTGAAATGGCACCACCAGTCCGGCATGCAGAGGACAGATAGAAGTGACCTCATTCCACCGACGGCAGTCGTCATGGCAGAAGGCGGTCGGAAGCGACATGCAACTCCTCAATGGTTAACATTGACGTCTATGGGAAACTAGGACCAATGACTATCACCGCAGGCGCTGATGGTCATGGCGGCTGGCGTCGTCACCGCCATTTTGTATGGCCAAGCTCACTTGACTCCTGCTATTCGTGCAAGGAAGACCTCCACTTTGTGTGCTGCTATGTCCTGTATCTTGGAGCCACAATGGCATGCACTGCAGGGGATAGGGCCCCAGCCTTCACAGCCTAAAATGGTGGAAGCGGTCCTACCCCTCTATGGGCGATTGTATGGGGCTCCAGAGCAACAGGTCAGTACAACGTCCTTTGTCTTCCATTTTGGGTGGTGTTTGACAGCGAATGTGTGTACACATTGACATGTGATGACTGATTTGGGGTATTGCATGCGTGTGATGTATGTGGTGTATTGGCAATATGCATTGGCCATGTATGTTGTGTGTCGCCAAAGGTTGCAGCTGTATAGCTATCATCTACATCATGTCCTCCATTTTCTCAATGTTTCCCATGCCCATGCAGGTCAGTGCTCACCAGAAAAAAAGGTTGTGGAGAGCCATCGCCAAACTAGTGAGTACCCTCAGGGCCCATAGCTGGTGGAGCACCCACTGCAGGAAGTGGGTGAAGGACCTGAGATGCTGGGCCCGGAAGACTGCAGAGGCCCAGCTGGGGACGGCCTCCCAACGTGGAAGGGGTTCCCGTCGGACCCTTATCCCCTAATGGCCCACATACTGGTGGTGGCCTACCCAGAGTTGGATGGGTACTTGAGGGCAGCACAGCAGCTACAAGGGGGTAAGTGAAGACTGTTAGGTGACTTCTGCAAGGTTGTCTAATGTGTCCCTCACTGGACTTGGGATTTAAGAGGTCAGATGGAATTTGGTGAGTGTACAGACCTGGTTGTCCCCCAGTCATGTTGTAGTGTAGTACGTTAGCCATGTAAAGTCATGCAGGAACTGAAGTGGTGGTACTTTACCACATATTCTACTGTTCATACTCCATCCCTGAGTATACTTTAGTAGTCCAAGGTGATATTGTTTGCACTGTATTTGGGTAATGACAAGTATGTGTAGTTTACATTCAAATTGATATCATTGCAATATCACTGGACATCTGAACAGATTGTATTCCACACATATGGGTCATTTTGTTTCTGTTCACAGTACCTCTGAGGTCAGATTTGTTTCATCCTGTAACGACTAACATGTAGTTGGATTAAATTGATAGATGAGTGAGTTAGACAGTTGACAGGCTTGTAGGATTTTCAATCAGGTGTCTAGGCTGCAGGGGTGAGGTAATAGGTGATTAGTTTGGTTATGGCTTGCAGGACTCGATTGTTCATGACTGCAAATATGGGCTCTTGTTTTCACAACTGGGGCAAATGGGTGTATTGTTTGTATGTGTAGTGGATGTGTAGGCATTTACCATATCCTTCTTTTCATTCGCTCCCACTCTCCTTCTCTGTCCATCTCTGTCTATGTGTGCATTAGCATCATCTGGCAAAGAGAGAAGGGCACCAGCGAATGGGGATGCTGCAGCCCACGGGACCCAGGAGGCTGGCACCAGTGGAGCCAATGGGACCAGTGGGACGGAGGGCAAGGGGGGCACTATGGGGGAGACTGGATCTACCACAACATCTGTTTCAGTTTCCTCCTCTGATGGTGGCTCCCTGGTGGTGGCAGACCCATCTGGGACCACCCCAGCACCATCATTGTCCGCCACCCCGTTACCAGCGCCGTCCTCCCTGTAGCTCCCCACCCAGTATCCCGTGCCTGCCATCCAAGCTTAGACTGAATCTTCCAAGTTATGTTCATCTGTCCCCCTTTCCTCTGCAAACTGCACTGGCTTGTGATAGCTAAGAAGACCACCTTCAAATCTCTTTGTTTAGTCTGCAGATCAATAAATGACAACAGTCCATAATTTTTAAGGAAAATATCAGGTGTTTTCAAACCGCCAGGTTGCTTCTCTTCTCTAATGAAGGTTTTCTCTTTGTACTACGGGTCCACTGCACTCATTGCACAGGCCGCTCCTTCTCATATCTGGATGCAAAAAATGGAAAGAGCATCTGCTGCAAATGTGTCTTGGACCAATTATCCAGGAAGAAGCTTAAAACATGACTAATATACTCCATAAATCCCTCCCCGCACTGTTCGGCCCTCCTGGTCTTTTTACTATTGTAACAACCTTTACTGACCAATACTGCCCTTTGCAAAATGCTTAATATATCAACATAACATAAATGATCTAAGTATTTTTATGATTTCTAGTATAAAGGGAGCAAATAAAAAAAAACGTGTATCACCATTTCCTTTAAGCAGTAATAAAACCTTCTACAATTACTTGGAGATCAACATCAGCTAGGTAGTGAAATTGGTGGCAAACTGTCATGACTCATTGGTTGCGAGGAAGTGTGTATCCGCCCCAGGTGTTTCGCCTGTTTGATCACTGGAGGGTGGCATTTTTGGGCACCAGGACTAGCTGGGAGAGGTTCCATTGTGCCATGGCTCTGCATCTCGCATATGATTCAGCTGCCCAGTGTTAAAAATAAAGGAAGGCCGGTTGTGAAAGACGCGTGCAGCAGCCATCTTGGACTGAGGAAAATTAAATAGGAAACATAATATTATTTTGAAACAACTTCCTCTGGCTGAATGTTTTTCCTCATTGAAGATCAGTGATCTTTCATCGGCACACCTGTCAGTATTACGAGTTGGTAGGCATTTGGGCTCTGCACTGTTTCGTTGGTGCTGAACACTGGAGTGATTGTGGAGACAGTGGGGCATATTTATACTCCGTTTGCGCCGGAATTGCGTCGTTTTTTTTTACGCCAAAGTCCATGGAGTTTGCGTCATTTTTTAGCGTGGACACCTACTTTGCGTTAATGAGATGCAAGGTAGGCGTTCACGTCTAAAAAATCGACTCTGAGGCATATGCGTCGGATTTATACTCCCGGGCAAAATTCACGCCCGGGTGTGGGCGGGTCAAAAAAAATGACGTACGGCCACTTTTGCGCCGTTTTTTAGCGCCTGCAAAAGGCAGGCGTTAAGGGACCTGTGGGCTCTGAAGGAGCCCAGAGGTGCCCTCCCATGCCCCCAAAGACACCCCCTGTCACCCTTGCCGGAATTGCGTCGTTTTTTTTAATGCAATTTCGACGCAAAACTAACTCCATATTTATACTTTGGCGTTAGACGCATCTAGCGCCAAAGTCCATGGAGTTTGCGTCATTTTTTAGCGTGGACACCTACTTTGCGTTAATGAGATGCAAGGTAGGCGTTCACGTCTAAAAAATCGACTCCGAGGCATGTGCGTCGGATTTATACTCCCGGGCAAAATTCACGCCTGGGTGTGGGCGGGTCAAAAAAAATGACGTACGGCCACTTTTGCGCCGTTTTTTTAGCGCCTGCAAAAGGCAGGCGTTAAGGGACCTGTGGGCTCTGAAGGAGCCCAGAGGTGCCCTCCCATGCCCCCAAAGACACCCCCTGTCACCCTTGCCCACCCCAGGAGGACACCCAAGGCTGGAGGGACCCATACCAGGGACATTAAGGTAAGTTCAGGTAACTGTTTTTTTTCATTTTTTTTTTGTGGCATAGGGGGGCCTGATTAGTGCCCCCCTACATGCCACTATGCCCAATGACCATGCCCAGGGGACCTAAGTCTTTGCTAAGAGTCATTTCTATGGGGGTTGGGAGTCGGAAAAAATGGCGCAAATCGGGTTGAGGCGAAAAATTGGCCTCAACCTGACTTGCCCCATTTCTTGACGCCCAAGCCCCATATCCCCCTATGCCGGCACTGCCTGGTGTAAGTCGTTTTTTTACACGCACACCAGGCAGCGCCGGCGGCTAACGCCGGCTAACGTCATTGATTAAATACGGCACCCGCATGGCGCTTCAGAATGGCGTTAGTCGGCGCTAATTTTTTTGACGCAAAACTGCGTTAGCGCAGTTTTGCGTCAAAAAGTATAAATATGGCCCAGTAGGTTTAGCAGCAATTGCAGTCAGTACATTGTACTGTTGCAAACTATTGAGATCATGTTTACTTTCCATTGCATTTACTTATAAGTGCAAACGTATTTTTGGGCTAGAAAGGTGGCCTTTTCTTAGAGTAAACAGAACTTTGCACCACTTTGTGTCAAGGGGGCTTTATATGGGCGTAATTTGGACAGATCAAAGCATGCATCCTTAGCTTTTAACACTAAGACGATCTGCTAAGATAGCAGACCAGTCTGTGTTTTTTTCCAAACTCTGCACAATGCATGTGTGCTCCACTGTACAGTACACAATGTGTGAACTCTATGGTAGACTGCCTGCATAGTGCAAAGTTTGTGTGTGTCGCAAGGCAGTCTCTTTGTGGGCAAGAGTGCAAGTAGTGAGTAGCATCAGTCAGTTTTTAAAAAATATGGCTCTGCACTGATTTCTCACCCTTGTGCAATACAGTACAGCAACTCGACTAAATCTAGAAACTGTTCATAAAATGTCTTCAACCTTCCTGTCCCAGCATCAGTGAACAGCTAAAATAAATCAGAGACTTTTCACTGACCTTTGGTCAGCATTCACTTAGCTTCTCCTGCGTAGCAGCTCCTGCTGCTGCAGCCCTGCGAGCATTGAACCTGCCTGTCTTTGTGGGTTCGAGGCCCTCCATGGCTATCTGCCTATCTCTGCTCTATGCTTTTCTTCTCTTTCTTTCTCCCTCTTTTTTCACTTCTTTCACTTTTGTGCCCTTTATCCCGGCGTTTCCCTCGCTTTCCCCACTGCTGCATCCCATGTTTTTCTCCCTGCAGCTGCTGCCCCTCCAGCCCCACCTCCTCCTTGCGACGTGAGTCCCATTTTCCCGCCTCCCAACTGACTGACTCCTTCCACCTCCCTCCCCCTCTTAATGCTGGCCGCTGCAGGGGGAAGGGGTGACTTTTTACTGACCTCTGGGTGCGGCCTCCTTCCCCTTCATGGCAGGAGGTTCAGCCTCCTTCCCCGTCATGGCAGGAGTCTAGGGCGTCTTCCACTTCATGGCAGTGGGATCCTTCCTCTTCATAGCAGGAGTCAAGGGCTTGTTCCCCTTCATGGCAGTGGCTGTGGAATCCTTACCCTTCATGACAGGAGTTGAGGGCTTCTTCCCCTTCATGACAGTGGCTGTGGGATCCTTACACTTCCTGGCTGGTGGAGTGGGATCCATCACTGTCTTGCCTCCGGACAGTCGAGGTACCTCAGAGGTACCTCGACTGTCCGCGTGCACTGTTTGGCTGAGGTGCTGGGCTGGGTCACTGGGACCCTGCTCTTAATGGCAGGACGTTGGGGAGGGGGATGGAAGAGGTCAAGTTGGGCAATGAAAAGCTTTTTTTTGGGATGGTGGGGCGGGAAGAGGGAGGAGGGATGGGAGTGGAGGTTGAGGGATTAGTTGTTGGAGGAGTACGTCTGCTGGACTTGGGTGCAGGTGCATGGGGAGTGTGCTGATGTGAGGTGGATGGCTGTTGGGTGTCTGAGTACTTGCCTTTGTGACCTTTAGGAGGGGGTCAGTCAGGGTTGGAGAGGACACAGGGGACGCGTGCATGGATGTTGTGGAGGTGTCTGCTAGTGAGGTGTGTGTGCTGCTTGGTGTGCTGATGCTGGTGGTGGATGTTGAAGCAGTGCATGCAGGTGTGAGTGTGGACGTAACTGGAGGGAGGTGGAGGAGGAGGAGGAGGGGGAGACAGTTGAGGCAGTGGATGTGGTTGTGTCTGCAATTGTCTGGTGTTTGCGTGAGTGCTTATGGGCTCAGGTGTGGTGCCTGTGTTTGACTGTGCCACTCTTGTGTGTTGTCTTGTGTGCATGCTTGTCTGTATGTGTGCATGAGATGGGTTGGGGTTGAGGAGACTGGGACTGGGAAGTGATAGTTGGAGGGGGGACGGTAGGGCCAGGGACAATGGCTGCCATCAGAACAGAGGGCAGAGCCTGAATCTATATCTGTTGGGCCGCCAATCCATAGTGGATGCCCTCCAGGAATGCATTGCATTGCTTTATCTGGGATGCAAGCCCCTGGATGGGATTCACAATGGTTGACTGCCCTACAGAGATGGATCTCAGGAGGTCAATAGCCTCCTCACCCAGGGCGGCAGGGCTCACTGGGGAAGGGCCTGAGGTGCCTGGGGCGAAGGAGATGCCCATCCTCCTAGGTGAGCGGGCACAGGCAACTCACTGAGGGGCTACTGAGAGGGCGGTGCTGGTACGAGGGCAGCAGCTGTACCTGCAGCTGGGGTGGTCACAGAGGTGTTCACCACCACCAGGGAGCTTCCATCTGAGGAGGTATCTAAGTCAGTGTTGTCACCTCCTGTCTCCCCTCGCCCATGGTGCTCCCCTCGCCCTCCGTCCCACTGGTTCCCTCGGCGTTGGTGGACTCTGCCTCCTGGAACGTGTGGGATGCAGCTCCCTTTGTCGCCGGTGCCCCTGCTCCTCCACCAGATGATGCTAATGCACACATGGACAGGATGACAGAACATAAATGGGGGGGAGAGAGAGAAAGGAAACACTTGGTCAATTACTGCACCAACACCACAGTTAGCATGCACAGCACCATCACATACATGGATCAGGATTGAGCACTATGCATTGCACTGCCATTGATTTGGGTGGATGCCACAGCAAGATGAGGGCCAAACACCGCCAACTGCACACCTCCTGAGACTCACTAAGCCTTGTCTGATATAGAATGCAACCTAGCTAGATTACCTTGTCTTCCCTTTCAACCATTATCCTGGAGCTGAATCATGCTGCAATGTCTGGCCTGGCATTAGGGGCACCCACTAACTGACACCCACCACCCGGATCCCATGCCACCTACAAATTAATATTGTAATCGACACTGTACTCACGCCCTTGTGGCTGCTGTGATGCCCTCAAGCACCCATCCACCTCTGGGTAGCCACCGCCATCAGGGCCATCAGGGGGGTCAGGTTCCGACGAGCACCCCTTCCTCGTTGGGAGGCCATCCCTAGCTGGGCCTCCGTGGTCTTCCATGCCCAGCATCTCAGGTCCTCCCACCGTTTCCGACAGTGGGTGCTCCGCATGCCATAGACCCGCAGGGTCCGCACGTCCTTGGAGATGGCACGCCATAATCCCTTCTTTTGATGGGCGCTGACCTGCAGAGGCAAAACAGACGGGAGGACACCATTACACATACAATCCAGCCTGTCACACATATGGCCCACCAATCCCGTTTCCTTCACCATTGGCACATACCTTGCCTGGCGCACACGTGTACACCACCACATGACATCCCCCCGATGACACAATACTTGCACACACATCTCCATGCATCCTTCCCACATGCATCGTGCCCAAGGTGTAGTCACCTGTTGGTCTGGTGGCCCAAACAACAGTCCATACTTGGGTAGGACCCCATCCACCAATCGCTCTAACTCTTCTGAAGAGAAGGCAGGGGTCCTTTTCCCCGGTCACACCGGCCATGGTAGGTTCCAGACACAGGTCACAGCAGCACACGCAGTGTAGGTGTTCTCCTGTTGAATGTCAGGAAACAAGTGAGGAATCAGATAGAAAATGGTGGTCACGTCCGCGGCAGTGTACACAGTCACCATCGGTGCAGATCCCTATTGGCCACTGTACTCCATAGAGCCCCATATTCTCCAATGAGGAATTGTACAGCAGTGCAAGACCGCCTTCTGCCACAATGCCCAATGTCAATGGAGTTTCTTCACTTCCACCTGTCCCTACATACAGGACAGGTGGTCCCCATGTCATGGTGACGGATAACGATCAGATTAACCTTTACTGCGTCACTGCCTAGATTTTCAAACACATTGCCATTCCCACTGTCCCATCACATAAATGCAACATGTACACAGAGGTTGTGGTTCCATTGTACAAATTGTGACACCCTACTTAGTCTTGTGTCCCTTAGATACCTGCCGCTGCAGATGAATGGGAGGAGAAGACAAACCCCTGTGTACAGACTCCTTGTGGACTTGGCTACACTGGAGGACAGGCACATTATACTGACTTATAGACCGGGCAGGGCCACAATCACAGAGCTGTGTGCCCAATTGGAGCCTGACCTGATATCATATGTCATCCCACTGGGATCCCTCCTCTTGTGCAAGTGCTATCAGTGCTCCATTTCCTAGCAACTGGTTCTTTCCAAGTGACAGTGGGCTTGGCAGCTGGAATGTCACAGCCAATGTTTTCTATCGTGCTGGCAAGGGTCTTGTCTGCCCTGGTGAAACACATGTGCAGCTACATTGCTTTCCCCCAGGCGGAAGATTTGGCCACTGTGAAGGCAGGATTCTATGCAATTGACCAAATACCCAATATTATTGGGGCAATTAATGGTACACATATTACGTTAGCCCCCCTTCGTCAGAATGAACAGGTGTTCAGGAATCGTAAAAGTTTCCACTCACTGAATGTGCAAATGGTGTGCCTGGCAGACCAGTACATCTCCCACTTCACTGCCGAGTATCCTGGGTTGGTGCATGACTCCTTTGTCCTGAGGAATAGCAGCATCCCAATTGTGATGGCCCAACTACAGAGGCACAGGGTGTGGCTAATAGATGAGCGAGAGCCCCCACCCACTGTATGACAGTGTATGCCTTCAGGTGTTCTCCCCATAAGATTGTGTAAGGCTAAATGTTGTCCCTCAATACCTGCAGGTGACTCTGGCTACCCAAACCTATCGTGGCTGCTGACCCCTGTGAGTGATGCCAGGACAGGGGCTGAGGACCGTCATAATGAGGCACATGGGCGAACCAGAAGAATAATCAAGCGGACCTTCGGCCTCCTGAAGGCCAGGTTCCGGTGCCTCCATCTGACAGGTGGATCCCTGTGCTACTCACCCTGAAAGGTCTGCCCGATAGTAGTGGCATGCTGCATGTTGCACAACCTGGCCCTCAGTTGACATGTGCCTTTTCTGCAGGAGGAGGGGACTGGAGATAACCATGTGGCAGCAGTGGACCTTGAGGACAGTGAGGATGAAGCTGCAGAGGATGAAGATGAGGACAACAGAACATCATTTATATGTCAATACGTCCATTGACACACAAGTGAGAAACTGGAACTGACCATTACTCTGACTATTGATTTATCTGTGTGGGCTGTAGCATGATGGCATTCACTTCTTTTGCATCTCAAATTACTGTCACCTATGGCTTCTAATTTTCCAGATGTTGGTGCTATGACAACAATGTCCTGATGTGATCACTACAGATAGGTACAGGTCATTATTTGTATGCTATCACAGTATTCAGATCATTTGCACTTGATGTGACTGTTCCAACAAATGCACATTTTCAAAACATAAAACAATGTTACTCAAATTGTGTTCAAGGATGTTTATTGTAGTGCTATAAAATTGAGAGTAAAGTGCAATGGAATGGGGTGATGGTAGAGGAAAGTCCAGGATATTGTTCCAGTCTGTTTGTAGTACAGGTACAGTGTCCAAGGGGCCATAGGAAGGGGAGTACAGGCAGTTCAAAGTGGGCAAGGTGTCAGGGTTGGACACAAGGGGGACAATCAGGAGAGTCTCATTCCCTGGTGGTGGTCTTGGTCTTGGCAAGTGTCTCTGGCTTCTGTCTGGTTCTCAGAGAACGTTTGCGGGATGGTTGATCTTTTGCAAGGGGAAGAGTGCTGGTGGCCTGTGGGTCCTGTGGCGGGGCCTCTTGTCCACTAGCTCCAGCGGATGCGGTGGGCTGGACAATAGACTTGCTAAATGGTAGGGGCCCATTGCTGTGCAGTCATTTCCCTCATGATGTTGGCCATGTCTGCCAGCACCCCTGCAATGGAGATCATGATGGTGTTGAGGGCCTGCAAGTCCTCCCTGATCTCCTGATGGTGTTCCTCCTGTAGCTGCTTGTTCTACTGCATGTTATTCAGGATCTGGCCTATCGTGTCCTGGGATTGTTGGTGGGCCCCCAGGACATTAGTGAGTGCCTCCCGGAGAGTCAGTTCCCTGGGACTGTCCTCCCCCTGGCACACGGCAGTCCTCCCAGTGTCCCTGTTGTCCTGTGCCCCTGTCCCCTGAACAGTGTGCCCACTGCCACTGACCCCAGGTCCCTGATGGTCTTAGGTATGAGGTGTGGACTGGGGTCCCTGTACAGGTGGCTACACTGCTAATTGACGTGTCCTGGGGACAGAAGTGTGAGGACGCTGGGTGGGTGCTGTGGTGTTGGTAACTAATGGGGGAGGCTCTGTGGTGGACTGTGTATGGGCTGGGTTGACCAAATGACCAGTGGTCCCTGATGGGCCAGGTTGTTGATCCAGAATCTGAAGTCCAGAGTTATTGTCATCACTGGAGGCATCTTCTGTTGGGGGACTGGATAGTCGTGGAACCTCCTCTCCGCTGAGGTTGGCTGGGGCACCTGTGGGGAGGTAAGTGATGTATTATGCTTCATGCCTGTGACATATTGTACATCCCCATCTTCCCCTCTATTGTTGCTGTTGCCCGGCCACCTTTGTTTGTGGATGGTGCTAAATTGTGTGCTTGTTAGTTCTCCATGCTGTGCATGCTTTTGTCATGGGTGCCCATGCAGGCCTGAGAGGGCTGTCCATGCATTGGTATGGCACGCAGGGCTTGGCATTGTGGTTAGTCATATGTGTAGGTGCAGTTTGTGGGATGGAGTGGAGTGATGGGAGTGAGGGTGAGGGTGTGAGATGGCATGCAGGTATGGGGGTGATAAGTGGTAAATGCTGACTTACCAGTGTCCAGTCCTCTAGCTACTCCAGTGAGTCCCTCAGGATGCAGTAATGCCAAGACATGTTCCTCCCATGCTGTGAGCTGTGGGGGAGGAGGTGGAGGTCCACCACCAGTCCTCTGGATGGTGAGCTGGTGCCTTTCTGCCATGGAACGTGCCTTCCCCCGTAGGTCGTTCCACCTCTTCCTGATGTCGTCCCTTGTTTTTGGATGCTGTCCCACGGCGTTCACCCTGCCCACCATTATCCGCCATAGCTCCATCTCCCTTGCAATGGATATCTGCTGTACCTGTGCTCTAAAAAACTGTGGCTCTACCCTGACTATTTCCTCCACCATGACCCGCAACTCCTCATCCGTGAAACAAGGGTACCTTTGTGGGGCCATGGGTGTTGTGTGGTGTGTGTAAGTGTGTGGGTGTTGGGTAACGTGATTGGGTGTTCTTAGTGTAGTGCGTGAGGGATGTATAGATGTGTGTGTAGTTGTCGCAGTGGTCTTGATGTCTGTCTGGTGGCAATGATTTGTGTTCGTAAAGGGTTGTGGGTAATGTGTGTGTGTGTTTTATAGTGGTGTGAGTGGGTGTGTGTGCTGTGTGTATGGATGTCAGGTGTGTGTTTTTTCAATTGGCCAATGTTGTGTAGTTTAGTATTTGGGTGTCCATTCTGAGCGAGGCGGTGGGTACCGCCAATGATTTACTGCCGTTGAATGTCTGCCGTGGTGATTCGTGGGTCATGATGTGGTGGGTGTTGTTTTTTTGGTGTAACGATATGGGTGTTGGTACGGGCAGTTTACCATTGACCTTTAGGCTGGCAGATTTGTGTATGTGGCTGTATTCAGTCTGTTTGGTGTGTGTATGTCATAATATGCTGAATAGATATTCGCCACCGCAGTGGTATTTTGGCGGCAGACAGCGTGGCAGTAAGCGGTTTTTACCGTCAATGTCGAAATGACCACCAATATGTGCTCAAACATTTAATTACCAACTGTTAGAAATGGGGTCTTTGGTTGACAGTCAGGTTACCCCCTGTTCAAGCAAGGACCCTCACTCTAGTCAGGGTAAAAGAGAATCACCCTCAGCTAACCCCTGCTTACCCCCTTGGTAGCTTGGCAGAGCAGTAGGCTTAACTTCAGAGCGCTAGGTGTAAAGTATTTGTACCAACACACGCAGTAACTTAATGAAAACACTACAAAATGACACAACACCGGTTTAGAAAAATAGGAAATATTTATTTAAACAAAACAAGACCAAAACGACAAAAATCCGACATACACAAGTCAAGTTATGAATTTTTAGAGATTAAACTCAAAAATAGCGCTTAGAAACAAAAATGCTTCGATGAGATGTTAACACGGCGTCGTGACGGAGTCGTTCCCAACAAGACGACACCAGCGGCGCCGGACACGGAGTCGTGTAGACCCCCAAGTACAGTACCTTTGGTGAAGAGTGAAAACAAGCCGATGCGCGAAGTCGGGAATCGCGGCGTCTGTGCGAAACGTTTAATCCGTGCACTTTGAGCGGCGTCGGTCACAACGAGGTGCGGCGACTTCCACGGAGTCGCGGACTTCAGTGGGGCTGCTGCAGCGTCAGGCCTGCGAAGAGCATCGCGTTCCAGCGAAGGTCACGGCGTCAGGTGCAGGCGGCTTTACCGGACTCAGCAGCTGCGTCGTTCCGAAGTCGTCCGAAGTCGATTTTCTTGGATTCCACCAGCTTTCCTTTCAAGGGCCCAGGGACTGGATAGGGCACCACTTGTCGGGGCAGGAGTCTCTCCAGAGACTCCAGGTGCTGGCAGAGAGAAGTCTTTGCTGTCCCTGAGACTTCAAACAACAGGAGGCAAGCTCTAGATCAAGCCCTTGGAGATTTCTTCCCAAGATGGAAGGCCCACAAAGTCCAGTCTTTGCCCTCTTACTCTGGCAGAAGCAGCACTGCAGGAAAGCTCCACAAAGCACAGTCACAGGCAGGGCAGCACTTCTTCCTCAGCTATCAGCTCTTCTCCAGGCAGAGGTTCCTCTTGGTTCCAGAAGTGTTTCTAAAGTCTGTAGATTTGGGTGCCCTTCTTATACCCATTTTAGTCTTTGAAGTCACCTTTCTTCAAAGGGGACTCACACCTACTTGTGAAATCCTGCCTTGCCCAGGCAAGGCCTCAGACACACACCAGGGGGTTGGAGCCGGCATTGTCAGAGGCAGGCACAGTCCTTTCAGATGAGAGTGACCACTCCACCCCTCCCTCCTATCAGAGATGGCTAATCAGGAAATGCATGTTACACCCCAGCTGCCTTTGTGTCACTGTCTAGTGCGAGGTGAAAAACAACCCAACTGTCAAACTGACCCAGACAGGGAATCCACAAACAAGGCAGAGTCACAGAATGGTTTAAGCAAGAAAATGCTCACTTTCTAAAAGTGGCATTTTCAAACGCACAATCTTAAAATCAACTTTACTAAAAGATGTATTTTTAAATTGTGAGTTCAGGGACCCCAAACTCCACATGTCCATCTACTCTCTAGGGGAATCTATACTTTAATCATATTTAAAGGTAGCCCACATGTTATCCTATGAGAGAGATAGGCCTTGCAACAGTGAAAAACGAAATTGTCAGTATTTCACTGTCAGGACATATAAACCACATTACTATATGTCCTACCTTATCCATACACTGCACCCTGCCCTTGGGGCTACCTAGGGCCTACCTTAGGGGTGCCTTACATGTAAGAAAAGGGAAGGTTTAGGCCTGGCAAGTGGGTACACTTGCCAAGTCGAATTTACAGTGTAAAAATACACACACTGACACTGCAGTGGCAGGTCTGAGACATGATTACAGAGCTACTTATGTGGGTGGCACAACCAGTGCTGCAGGCCCACCAGTAGCATTTGATTTACAGGCCCTGGCACCTCTAGTGCACCTTACTAGGAACTTACTAGTAAATCAAATAGGCCAATCATGGATAAACCAATTACATACAATTTACACGGAGAGCATATGCACTTTAGCACTGGTTAGCAGTGGTAAAGTGCTCAGAGTTGAAAAGCCAACAGCAACAGGTCAGAAAAATATAGGAGGCAGGAGGCAAAAAGACTGGGGATGACCCTGCATCAGCAAAAGTCCAACACCAACTATGAATTTTTTGATTCCATATTGCCTCTAATTTTAATCATGGCAGATATACCAGTCAAAAGTGAAGAAATCTTATTTTAACATTACATTTCAAATGGGAATCAATGTATCTCTATTTATTTAACTCAAAGGTGCCAATTACACAATGCAAGTAAGGTACATTTTTAAAAGGTTCCTTGTCCTTTTTAGGGCATCTTTTTATGAATTACCTGTTGTTAACAATTTTTACATTCATGTTTACTTATTTGGGTAAGTTCATCCCACAATGACTACAAAAGTAGTCTAGGTAGTGAGAATTTATTTTTCACATTTAACTTATCTGATGACGGGGTGGGGCATGGCCTGATTTGGAATGCAGTAAGGCATTGCTACTCATGGGGAGCAACCACTATTGAAACTCATCTTACCGCACGGACATGTCCTGAAAAATCAAGGACTGCCAAGAAACCTGCACTTGCTCTAGGGCAGAATCCAATTGAAGGGGCAACTTTCAATAGCTAGTTCATTAAATTTGAAGAATTGCAACTTCAGACATCTCAAAAGAACTTCTTTACGAAAAAGTTAATTGTTTTACTCATCTTCAAACAACTATTTTTCTTCATGAAATACATTCGTACATCCAATGCATTCCCCTCCAACATCATGACCTTCCTCAGGGCTACAACAAACAAAATAAGTAAAAATTACAAACCATTAAAATTACAATCACTTAAAAACTTCACTATATTTACCCATAAATGATCAATAAAAATCTACCAATCAGGTATGGGATAGATTAGCTAGCCAAACAAAGGTGACAAAACTATCCATTTGAATTTTATTAAATTATTTTACATTTTCACAAACAAGAAAATGTACTCATACACTCAGGTATAAATTTTAAAATCAAATCGGACCATCCATCCTCACTCACAAATTTGGGAGTAAACAAATTAAGGGCCAGATGTAGGTAGGAAAAAAATAGCGAGTCGGAAATTGCGATTCAATGCGAATCGCAATTTACGACTCGCAAATGGGATCCAAGAAAAAAGTGTGACACCAATTTGAGACTCGCAAATGATGTCACACCGCATTTTGCGAGTTCGCTTCTAGTGGGGTCGCAATTTGCGAGTAATGTGTCGCAAATTGCGACTGGCCCGAAAATTGCCTGCAGGTGCAGCACAACAGTTTGGAAATTCACTTCCTGGCTCTTGGCGATGACATCAGAACCAGGAAGTCATCAAATACACCTGGGAGGAGGGAGGCCCACACCCTTTCCAAACTGCTATGGAGAGAGGACCTGCTGCTACAATGGAGGAAACAGGCAGTGCTGGGAGAAAAAGAAAACTTAAGTCTTCTGACAAAGAACTGGAGGTGCTCACAGAGGAATGCTGCCAGCACCATGACAAACTGTTTGGGAAGGCAGCCCTGAGTGTCCCAGACACAGAAAAAAAGAAGATCTGGCAGCAAATCCAGGACTGGATAAATGCCATAGGGGTGAGCCACCGCACCCTTGAGGAAATAAAGAAAAGGTGGTATGACCTGCGCTCCAGGACAAAGGGGAGGGTAACAGAGCGGCTGAGAGAAATGAGGGGCACCGGAGGAGGCCCATCCACCGTCCCAACACCCACAGCCATGGAAGCAATGGTGGAGCAGACCCTGGAGCCCTGAGGCCGTACTTGGAATGGGAGAGGTGGACAGTTCTGCACCAGGGACATCCAAAAGTGAGTACCATGAGATATGCATTCACACCTACAAATGCAGTACCCACACTCTCCCAGTACACAGCAGCAGGCACAACCAGACTAGCTCCATTCCAGTCTATCAACCACTAGAATGTTGCATTATGGGCAATGTAGTACAGTAGTCAGCATATAGGCAAATGTTTATTATGAGGCATAAAACAGATGTGAGATGTATTCCCTATGTCCCACAGGTCTCCCACAAGACACCCCCAGCAGCGACAACAGGCAGGGAGGAGACACCAGGCCAGAGACAGTTCAGGAGGCTGCAGTAGAAATTCCTGGGCCCAGCAGGACACCACCAGAGTCCTCTCAGGAACAAGAGCAGAAAATGGGGGAAGCTGATACGACCCCTGGACCCAGCCCCACAGCAAGTCGTCCAGAGCCAGCAGCACGACAAAGGCGCAGACACAGATGCAGAGTACTGGCAGTACCCCAGGAGGAGATAGGGGAGGCAGGTCATGCAGGAATAGAGGCATCCCTCCTTAATGGTCAGCTCCTGCAAAACAGACAATTGAGGTCAATCTCAAGTACATTGCACAGGATGGAGAGCAACATGACCACTGGCCTGGCTGAAGTGAACACACAGTTCACTAGATTGAATGAAAATGTGGGGGATCTCACCCAGGCCATCCGCCAACTTGTGATGGAACTGGTGGCAGACAGAGCGCAAGGCGCAGGGAGCGCCACACAGTGGCACACTTCGACCGCATGGCAGCTGCAATTGGGCGTCTTGCAATAAACACTACTGGCCTGTCTAGACGGACAGTTAGTTTACAGGTCGAACTTGGCCACTTTGCGGGGGATGTGGCACGTGGACTTGGCCGCATCAGCCATGCAGTGGACTTGATGGAAGCTAGGCAGGTTGCAAGGGGCACAGGTGAGACCCCTCAGGACAGTGAGGAGGTGTCCACAATAAGTAGTGTGTCAGCCACTGACTCACATGTGCTAAGGAGTGCAAGTGCACGGCAGGGGTCAGCTGACCCACCTGGGATGAGCCATGCTGGGCGCACAAGGAGGAGGGTGTAAGCCATCAGACAGCATGAGTCATGAGGCACATGATGTTAATGTGTCCTCATTACATTTGGACATGTACAGACTTCAACGGACAGCACTTTTCTTTCATCATTTAGTTCACTAATAAAAAGGTTTTGTTTGTTCCACTACACATCTGGGCTCTGTTTGTCTGACATCAGTGAGTGTGGTGTCAGTTGCCACGTACCTGCCAAGGTATTGGGTTGCAATGTGGTCCCGTCTCTGTCTGCCTTGATTTGCAATGCTTCTATCCCCAGGCTGTCGGTGTGGTAGCTCTTGCTCCTCATCCTCCGAATCTGTGTCTTCAGGGGTGAGATGTAGCCCACGTCTGGTGACAATGTTGTGTAGGATTCGTTCTCATTGCCAGGTGTTAGGTACGGGGTAAGTATCCATGGTCTTAGAGCATATGCACTGTCACCTGTATGCAAAAATAAGCAATGTTAGCAGGGCATAGATGGTTTTCACAGTGATCTGTATGTAAGGCTTCAGGGTGTATTCAGCAATACCTAATAGATATCCGTCTCCAAACTCCCCACGTTCTAGGCGTTGGTGTATCCCACTGTGCCTGAATATGTATGACTCATGTGTACTCCCTGGAAATTTAGCTACAATGTCTGTAATGACATTATGGGCGTCACATACCACCTGGATGGTTAGTGAGTGGGTACATTTCCTATTGCGGAACACATATTCCAGATTTGCAGGAGGGCAGATTTGTATATGTGTCCCGTCCACACACCCTATTACATGGGGGAAGCTGGCAATTCTGTAGAAGTCCAACTTGGTGCTGTTAATTTCTGCCTCATTCCTGGGTAGGCATACATATCTGGACATGTGTGTGAGTATGGCATCTAGGAAACATCTGAAGAATCGTGAGAGTGCACTTTGGGTTACCCTGCCTGCCACAGCAATCACCCCCTGATAGCTACCCGAGGCCAAGAGGTGCAGTGAGCATAGCACTTGCACATGTGTGGGGATGGCGCTGCCGCACATTGCCTGTCATTGCAGCTGCGGATTGAGTAGTTCAATTAATTCTAATATTGCTGCACTGCTCAGTCTATATTTGTCATAAATCTCCTCCTCAGTTTGTTGGAAAAGTGTCTGCATGGTTCGGTATATCCTCTCCTGTCTCTGGCTCCTCCTCCTCCTCTGCTGGGCGGCGTGGACTCTCCTCCTCCATGCTATCACATACAGTTCAGCCATTTTGAGTAACCCAGATGCCTTCTGGGTCTCCTTTTATACTTTGGTTCTGGTTACCACCTGCTCTGACTTGGGTGTGCAAAATGGGCTTTTTGCGACAAGTCGCAATTTGCGACTGGCTTTTTCATATGGTTTGCGACTCCCTCTTTGCGGGTTGCACAATCAGTTCGCAAATTTTGTGAGTCGGTAATGGCTCGCATCGCTATTTGCACTTCGGAAAATGGGATTTTTGCATCCCATTTCGGATTTTGCGAGGTCGAAAATTGCGAATCGGGCCATTTGCGACTCGCAAAACTTTGCTACATCTGGCCCTTTATCACTTGTATCCCAAAAGATAGGCCATTTGTCAGTATGCCACTACATGACTTGGTATTTTGAAATCGTAACTTTAATGTTTTACAAAAAGGGGCATTTTTATTGATGACACACATACAGATGTCAGTCACTATAATATGATTTGCACAAGTATTAATCTTATAGCTGAATTCAGCTATTGCCCACCCCATACAATCTTTTTATTCACATTGGCCATATAGCACCTTACATTCCTATTGATGATGTCCAAATCAGTGTTCAATCTTGCTTCCATACGTCATTGCTTTGCTACCAATTTTTGCAAAACCATTGTGGAATGTGCTTCATTTGGGTGAGTATTAATGCTAAAAGAAGAAAAACAAAATTCACATACACTGGTCTCCAAACCATGAGATATGGGATATGACTGATCCACTCCTGTCAACTACATTTTTGACTAACAGCGGTGTCTACTATTTCTCCCCAAATCATATACACAAAGGGTCTCTCATTGGACACCCTTTTAATATGCCCAATAATTTCATACACAAGCCATTTTTTGTCAGCTCAAAATTAGATTATATACATGGTGCTGTTGTTTAGACAGCTCTCAACCAGTCTGTAATCCTCATCCTCTAAGAGCATAAATGCATTTACAATCATCCTGACAGTGTACGACATCCTAGAATATTCAAAATACCAAACAATACCCACCTCACAATGAGCGCCATCTTAGAACATTTGGTGTACCAAACTGTCCCCATCGGACATATATGTATTCATCGTTATCCTAAAACTATAAGTTGTCTTGACACTATCAGCACACTAAACAATGCCTGTTACCAAAATGTGTCATACATGAAGTGCTATTATTCAGATAGCTGTCATCCAATCCAGAATCCACATCTTCTATGGGTGCAAGTGTATTTGTAATAATCCCAACAAAATGTTCAATCTTAAAACATTCAAAACATCAAACAATCCCCATCCTGCAATGGCAACAATCTTAAAATATTTGGAATAAATGCACCAAACAACATGCATTAAAACATTTATGTCAAGTGACTGTCTTGATGACCGATTATACTCTACACATGTCCACTCTTCTTTCACATAAACCTCACACCCTAATTCGAACACACAATAAAATACTTAAATGTAAGGAAATAAACCCCAATCACAGAAACATAACTAAACTTCATTGAACATATCCATTTGAACCTACCAGTATCCGATGTGCAAACCTCAAATGGCCATTCTGTCAGCCAAAGAATTCTTCCTGAACCTGGTCCCATTAGTTAAACAACAGTCAACCTATCAGGAGCCTGCATCCCCTCTGGATACAAATAGGTGTAACATCATTGTAACAATTTTGCATCATCTTTAAACAATGAATATATCAACAGTGCCTATCAGAAAGGTCATAGATCCCCTTTAACACCACATAGCACTTTGAGTATTTTTGTATATCAATTACTTTTATTTCACTCTCTCTATAATACACATCTAATATTCAAACTTATTAAATTGAAATCTAAATACCTATAAATCAACCACCCCATGATAACAAAACATGCGCACCGTCTAACAGCAGAACGAAGTCATATTTTTTCAACAGTAGATGCAATTTTTACACTGTAAACATACCCTACTCTGACAATCAAAAGAAGGTCCATGCCCAGTCATATATCCTTTAGTGCTCTACATCTCTCCATGCAGCGATCACCTCATTCTTGCTCATCTGTTAGTACATGCACGTAATACAAATGCAAGCACATGAAACACCCCCACGATGTCACAAAAAATAATTTTCCAAATCGCCATTGTTAAAAATTGTTGCCTTCTTTAAATTCCAGGGGCACCATATTGCCTATATACGTGACTGTAGACTTGCAAGCTAATTTACGTAAATACCAAAATGTGCATCAAAAAATCTAAAAGATACAATTAAGGACTCAATCACTAAAAACAATCATAGAATTACACCAAAATACACCTTTCTACGATAGCTGCTCTGTAATCTCTCACTTTTATACTTAATTCAACTGCTACAGCATAAAACTCAACATCTACAAATTGAAACCTATGTTTTGCAAGATTAAGGTTGAGTTTAACATTATATACATTGTTATTTAGGTACTTAGGGTAAAGGTTCATTTGTTCTTCTAATCCTGTCTGTATGATTATAATGTTGCGCACATATTGGGGCCATACTTCATCCTCCTTGGCACAAACATGCCTCCTCTCATATCAACTGATATACCAACTGATAAAGAGGTTCACATAATAGGGGGTAAACCTGGAACCCATAGCAGTTCCCTGGAGCTATTCAAACAAGTCAATCTGGATGCAGTGGCCAGCTTTGCTGGGGAAATGTGGCAGTCGGGTGAAAGTTTACTCTAGAATCAAGGTAGTGGTGATCACCAGATACAATTAAGGACTGGATCATGATAGAGAATGGAACCTGATTAGCTAGCTCAGCCAACACGGAATCTCTAGTTGTAGAGGTGATGTGGTCTGAAACATGAGCAGCAGCGACACTAGGAGGACAGCAACTTGGTGCCGGTGCTTGATGGCTGTAAGATCCACGCCAATGGCACAAAGAGGATTCCAATGGTTGATGATTTGCAAGAAGGTCAGCTCTTGTGGCCTCTTAGATCTTTGCCCAGTCCATACTCAGGAGCAACTGGGGGAGGCATTTCCACCCTCTGCTGTAGGCCCCTGGAAAGGAAAGGGTGTGGGGAGTGAGATCCACCCTCACAACCTAAACAACTGATGAACAGGGAAGGTGGAAATAATTGTAAGGCAGGCTGAGCACAGGGGAGCAGCATTGCGATTCGGAATACCTCTGGCAGATGGCGGGACCATCATGCCTCAGAGCTGGTTCAGCAGGAGTGCTGCACCCTGCACCACCGCTTCCCCTGATAGTCACCACACAGGGACAATACTGTCAACACACTGGAGATGATATTTGAGGCTGGTCAGTGGCACCACACAACTGCAATACGATAATAAGAAATGAATGGCACACCACTAGTGCAGACACTCAGGTCACTAGACATAGGCTGTAAAATGGAACCCCTTTCCCACTCTGAGGCCATATAATAGGAGCAAGCTAAGATGCCATGTAGGAGGATGGTGAATTCAAAGAAGATGACCACAGTGCCGCCTGCCTAGGATGTGGTGACCCTGCCTACCACAACTGAAACGGGATGTGAAGGAGCAAATCCCCTGCTTAACATGGACACTAAAGAGCCACATAGGAAAATTTGACTGCATCCTACAGGCTTTCTTGGACACAAAAGCCACACTGGAACAAAAAATAGATGCAGTGGGGTTCAATGTGAACCTACAGTGGGTGGACCACAAAAAGCTGCCTGACTAGGTGACAGAAAGTGAATCAACTCTGAGCTCTTTCAGACCCACAATGCAGGAATTACAGTGTCAAATACAAGAGCTGCAAACAGGGGTCTGTCGACTACCACACAAAGCAGAGAATATAGAGAGATGCTATCAGCGGAATAGCATCCATTTGGTAGGCATACTGGAAAGCGTGGAGGGGGACAACTCTGTGGCTGCTCTTGAATAGGGAAGGTGAAAAACTCAGCTCTGCGCACAGAGTTCTTGGAATATGGGCACTTCTTGCTGGGCAGAGTATTATAGAGTTCTGTGCGCCATCTGGCACAAAGCATAGTTTTTTTTCTGTTTGCACACAAAAGATTTATTTTTGGCATTCACTCACGAGTGCCACAATATTGTCAGGCCGCTAACAAGTGCTTGCTAGATTTCGTGGCCACTCAGACAGCTTCCGGCTGCCTGGTGCAGATATAGTACCGCTTGCTATGTGACCTAGCCTTCCAATGGGCCACTTAACCAGGAAGACCAGTACTAGTCATCAGTGCATGAAAGAAATTTTTCTGTGGTAAGTGGTTTTAAACGTTCATTTATGGCAGAGATGGCATTGGATTAAATTAAAAGTGTTGGCTATTTTTTGCATTTCATTTTTTCTGCAAAAAAAGTGTACATTTGGGTTTTTTTTTTATCACACAGGAGGATGTGCGTTGTTATACAATTTTTATAGCCCAGTTAATTTTCATGTTTTGCATTGCTGAATTAATGCTGTGTTTTCTTCACTGTTACCACCAATCCTCCTTTTCTGGCTCTGCTTAGAATAATTTACTATTGCTCGTTTTTGATGTGAGGTATTCTTTGATGTCTCATGGTGATAGTAGTCTGTCCTCAGTCTGTCATAATATAAATGTATATGTGGAACCTACTAACGCTTAGTATTTCTTTCAATTTAGTTGCCTGTAATACTTTTGATTAATCCTACAGTCGGAGATCACCTACATGGGAGTGGGACCACATAGTGATACCTTCCCTGTTAGCGCACTACCACTACCATAAAGAAGGCACCTTGGAAAACACTTCATAAAGGTGTTGGACCTTGGAAGATTGACAGAGGGAGCAGCTGTCAGCCATCACCTCATCTTTTCAGATAATAGAACTATGGGGTGAAGTGAACTACTTTACTTAGTACGTAACTAACTTCTACTGCAGATGAGATAAGTGATGTATGTCTCTGCAGAGATTTTTCATGGATGGCAGCATACCCACTTAACTGGCATACATGTGGAGGAATAGATTGAAAAGACAGGCTGCATGAAAAAGTGCAAATTAAAGTAAACCACCCAAAAACTTCTGACATAAAGTGGATTATAAAAATGTCCACTTTACTAACATAAAATTAAATATAAATGATATGATGTAAAGCTACCATCTCCACCTACAACAGACCCACCCCTCTCCCACATATTTTCCTATCCCCAACCAATAGCCAAAATAATATGTACAAGTCCAAATTAAGTGTTCAATGTCCATAAGATAAAAGCCCTTCCCAAATTCCCAACCTCTCCACCCACAACAACTCCCTCCCACCAGAGGAAAAATGTGAAAAAGGCCTGAAAGAGGGCATTTTGTATGCGGGTCTCAAGATGTTGAATGCAGGCCTCGAAGCATGCCATCCAAAGGCCCAATTGCACCATCTCATGTAGCTTGCTGAAATGGTAGAGTCAGTCTGAAAAGATGGCTGCACAGGGACAGGCAGCACAAGGCTGTCGACAACACTGATGTGGCGCGGAGGCACTTTCAATGTTGTTCCAGGGAGAACCTGGACCCAGTTTAGCCAACTTTTTACTTGATATCACCGACCACCAAAGCTTTCACATTTCTTTGATGCTGCCCTGCCTTTTAAACGTGTGGGTTTAAGAACCAGGGTGTACACATCCCCTGACAGTAGTCAGAAGTCTGACATTGTCAGTTTGTTTAATTTATGGCCCTCGGATGCGGTCTACATTAATGTTGGCTGGACATAATGTGGCTCTTTTTCTGGTTTCTGCAATGCATTTATATTTTGTGGCTGTTGTTTTTTTAGGCTGACCTTTCTGTGACCTGTTGGGCTGGTGTTTAGTAGGCAACTGGCTTTTATTGTTTACTTCAATGCAAGTTAGGAGGTGCCCTTGAAGTGTACCACGCCCCTTTACTGCTCTTTACTGCCTCTTTCGTGCTATGCCATGTGTGATACCTGATGTCCCTGTCTTCCAAAGAGTGGGTGTTGTGTGTTATTTGTGGTCTGCTTGCTTGTTAAATATATGCAGAACCAGGAGACCATGTGCAGGGCACACATGACACTATATGCAGCCGGCAGTGAATTGTAGGTCTGAAGAGGTGACGTTTCATGATTTCTTTTAATATAAACACTTTCATTAGTGTCACATGGGCACAGAGGCACGGTATCCCTGTACCATAAAGCACAACAGAAAGGAACAAAAACCTATTGGTAAGTACTATTAAAGCATAAAACAATACAAGATAAAAAAATATCATCATAGGAAACCAGTAAATGCTGCATTTTCAACTTTTTATGAACAATCATTAGGGAAAATTTCAATCTCGGAGTCCCTGGCGGAGTATTCCATTCGACTGTGGCCATATCCATAAACAAGTGTTTCCTAAATCCTGAAATCTCAAGGCCTTTTTTAACCCCTTTGGTGTGGGCATCAGCCCCCCTACCCGCCCCTTTGTGACATCGCGCTAACGTCACAGGTTTGTTTTCCTCACCAGAGCAGGAAGTGCCCTCAAGCCCACTTCCTGCTCCAATGGGGAAAACGCCCCCAAACTGCCTTCCCGACGTTCAGGAAGGCCTTGTGTGAAAGGGGAGACTCTCCGCTTTTCACACAAGGCCTTCCTGAACGTGTTTCCTGGCCCTCGCTGAACACCATTAGACACCAGGGATTTCACTTAGGGGGAGGGTCGACCCCCTCGGAAAACGGGCCACCCCCCGGAGGCATATTTTTTTACATCAAGGTAGGTGTCCCCTGGGGGTGCGCGATTAAGAAAGAAATGGACAGGTGGTCGCCTGTGGGCAGGGCAACCCCCTGTGGGGACAATATTTTTTTTAGTAGTTGTAGGGTTTCCCTGGGGGCCATTTTGGCCCCAAGGAAACCACACAACTATTAAAAAAATAGATAGATCTATATGTATATATAGATCTATATATGTAGATACATCCATCTACATAGATAGTTATATCTACATAGAGATAGATCTATATATATATATATATATATATATATATATATATAGAACTATATATAGATTTATCTATCTATGTAGATAGAAATATCTATATATAGATATATGTTTCTATGTAGATAGACATATCTATCTACATAGATAGATCTCTCTCTCTGTATATATATAATATATATCACTTTTGTCAATGCATGTGTGGTTTCCCTGGGTGCTGAGATCGGCTCCCAGGAAAACCAGATCCACATATAAAAGTGATCTATATATATATATGTGTTTATATTTCCAAATAAATAGTCGCCTCTTAAACGCGGTCGGCCTGTGGAGGGGTGGCGAGCCCCAAATATTCCAACACACACCGATGCCCTCTAGTCATACTTAATAGAATATTTGACAAACTGCAATCGTGAGCAAGGAGCTTTTACTCCGAAACGTGTCGAGTTTCTTTCTGCCATTTGTTACAATAAACGAAGCACGCTGGATTATTTGCCCATACGAAGTTTAACTTTTCTATTAAGTATGACTAGTGGGCATCGGAGTGTAATGGAATATATATATATATATATATATTCCATTACACTCCGATGCCCACTATAGATATATATATATATATATCTGCCACCAGTTTTCTTGCAGTTGCAGCTTGCATCTTCAAAGCAATGCACATACTTCAACTGACGCGTTTCAACTGCAGCTTTTAGGCAGCAATAAAAAAGTCAAATAAGTCTTGTGATTATGTTTCTGCCTCAAAAAGATGAGACTTTTGTCTAGTGACAGTTTTGGTGCCATAAAGAAGTGCCGAAGGTTTATATGCCTACTGCAAAGAGCAAATCTGTATTTTATGTAAATAGCTGAGTACATTAGTCAGCCATTACCTGCGCTATAATACAATTGAAATGTATGTGAGGGGGGGCGGCTATGGAGAGATGAAGGGCACCTTCGCAGGGTGGTAATGAGGGAATCCAAGGAGGAGGACTTGGGAGTGGGAGCACCAATAATGATTGATGGACTGGGCGCTAGAGGTGCTAAAGATTGTGATGATTGGTATGTGACAAGGTGTTTTTTGAGTGTCTTGAAAGAACGTGCTAATTGAGGGAAGAAGCGCAGGTAGGTGACCTCTACTGTTGCATGTATCACACACACACACCAGCAGTTTTGTGACTGTCTACGTAGGCTAGTGTTTTAGAGCAACAGTTTAGGCAGTAGCAGAGATGGCATCTTGTTGGATGATTGCTGCTCACGCCCTCATTCGGGTTGTAGAGGACAGCTCTGACATAGGATCAGAGACTAAGACAGCAGATACTGAGACAGCATCTGAGGGATAGGACAATGGCGCAGACTTTGGGAGTGATTTTTCTGTTGGAAGAGTCTCATTCGATAACTCCTCTTCCAGCAATTATGAGGGAGGTGATGAGGACAGTCCTGCTGTCCCTTCGCAAGCACAGTATGTGCAACGGGACAATAGCGGGTTAGCCCAACCCAGAGAGCAGGTTAATGCAGCGGCAAGCAATGAGAGAGAGTGCTCTCTTGGGAGCTCCCCAAATTAGTTCAGCCCCAAATTCCACTGCCCAAATCGTATTGTGTAGACATCAAAATTATCTATCACAAAACAAAATGGTTTTGTAAGGCAGGCACCTGTGTTTTTGGTCCTGGGCTCGGCAGCCATATAAGGAAACATACTAAACCCAGACATATCTGGAAAGTAGACATCCGGGAAAGTCCACAGAGGTGTGACTTGTGTGGATTGCCCAAAGTTTTCTTACCCAGAATACCCTGCAGAGCTGAAATGTTGAATAAAAACTCAATTTTGTCTTGCATTTCTGTCACACAATCTACAGGAATATGCTGGGATCCACCCAGTGATTCCTAACCTGTCCTGATAAAAACACTACCCCACTTGAGTGCCTGTACATAGTGCCTCCATCAGGAATGGATCAACCCAGGGTCAACAGCCTCATGTAAGGACCAACATTGACCGTTGTGTGATCTATTCCTGTCGCAGGCACTAGGCCTACTCACATAAGTGAGGTACCATTTTTATTGGGAGACTTGGGGGAATGCTGGGTGGAAGGAAATTTGTGGCTCCTCTCAGATTCCAGAACTTTCTATCACCAAAATGTGAGGAAGAATTGTTTTGTTTGCCAACTTTTGAGGTTTGCAAAGGATTCTGGGTTACAGAACCTGGTGAGAGCCCCACAAGTCACCCCATCTTGGATTCCCCTAGGTGTCTAGTTTTAAAAAATGCACAGGTTTGGTAGGTTTCCCTAGGTGGCGGCTGAGCTAGAGGCCAAAATCCACAGCTAGGCACTTTGTTAAAAACAGCTCTGATTTCAATGTAAAAATGTGATGTGTCCATGTTGCATTTCCTGTCGCGAGCATTAGGCCTACCCACGCAAGTGAGCTGACATTTTTATCGGGAGACTTGGGGGAACAAAGAATAGCAAAACAAGTGTTATTGCTCCTTGTCTTTCTCTAAATTTTTTCCTTCCAAATGTAAGACAGTGTGTAAAAAAGACTTCTATTTGAGAAATGGCCTGTAATTCACATGCTAGTATGGGCACCCCGGAATTCAGAGATGTGCAAATAACCACTGCTTCTCAACACCTTATCTTATGCCCAGTTTTTAAATGCAAAAGTTTTCTTGATACCTATTTTTCACTCTTTATATTTCACCAAATGAATTTCTGTAGATCCGGTATAGAATGAAAACCCATTGCAAGGTGCAGCTCATTTATTGGCTCTGGGTACCTAGGGATCTTGATGAACGTACAAGCCCTATATATCCCTGCAACCAGAAGAGTCCAGCAGACGTAATGGTATATTGTTTTAAAAAATCTGACATTGCAGGAAAAAGCTACAGAGTAAAACGTGGAGAAAAATAGCTGTTTTTTTCAGCTCAATTTCAATATTGTTTTATTTCAGCTGTTATTTTCTATATGAAAACCTTGTAGGAGCTACACAAATGACCCCGTGCTGAATTTAGAACTATGTCTTCTTTTCAGAAATGTTTAGCTTTCTGGGATCCAGCATTGGTTTCACATCCATTCCTGTCACTAACTTGAAGGAGGCTGAAAGCACCAAAAATAGTAAAAATGGGATATG
The DNA here is from genome assembly GCF_031143425.1 of Pleurodeles waltl. NCBI lineage: Eukaryota > Metazoa > Chordata > Amphibia > Caudata > Salamandridae > Pleurodeles > Pleurodeles waltl. The sequence goes on from NC_090444.1 coordinate 134,850,864, forward strand.
TCCCAGTAAAATGCCAAAATTGTGTTGAAAATGTGGTTTTCTGATTCAAATCTGCCGGTTCCTGAAAGCTGGGAAGAAGGTGATTTTAGCAACGCTAACCCTTTGTTGATGCCATTTTCAGGGGAAAAAACACAAGCCTTCTTCTGCAGCCCTTTTTTCCCATTTAAAAATAAATAAAATTTTAGCTTTATTTTTGCTACTTTCTTGGTCTCCTCCAGGGGAACCCACAAACTCTGGGTACCTGTAGAATCCCTAGGATGTTGGAAAAAAGGACGCAAATTTTGCGTGGATAGCCTTTGTGGACAGGAAAAATGCATCCAAAAAGACAGGAGGGTCCAAACGGGATAACTTCCTGTATGAAATGCCTTTATTCTGTGCTGTGGGAGCTTAAACCGGAGGACATCAAATCAAATCATCAAATCATAAACATTTATAAAGCGCGCTACTCACCTGTGCGGGTCTCAAGGCGCTAGGGGGAGGGGGTTACTGCTGCTCGAAGAGCCAGGTCTTGAGTAGTCTCCGGAAAGCGGAGTGGTCCTGGGTGGTCCTGAGGATGGTGGGGAGGGAGTTCCATGTCTTGGCCGCCAGGTAGGAGAAGGACCTCCCACCCGCCGTGGTGCGGCGGATGCGAGGGACGGCGGCGAGAGCGAGTTTGGCGGAGCGAAGAGGACGGGTGGGTGTGTAGAAGCTGAGGCGGCGGTTGAGGTATTCGGGTCCCTTGTTGTGGAGGGATTTGTGTGCGTGGGTGAGGAGTCGGAAGGTGATCCTTTTGTTGACGGGAAGCCAGTGCAGGTTTCTCAGGTGGGCGGAGATGTGGCTGTTGCGGGGTATGTTGAGGATGAGGCGGGCGGAGGCGTTTTGAATTCGTTGCAGACGTTTCTGGAGTTTAGCAGTGGTTCCTGCGTATAGGGTGTTGCCGTAGTCCAGGCGGCTCGTGATGAGGGCGTGGGTCACGGTCTTTCTGGTGTCGGCGGGGATCCAACGGAAGATCTTTCGGAGCATGCGGAGGGTGAGGAAGCAGGAGGATGATACGGCGTTGACTTGTTTGGTCATGGTGAAAAGTGGGTCCAGGATGAAACCGAGGTTGCGTGCGTGGTCTGAGGGGGTCGGTGCAGTGCCAAGGGCCGTGGGACACCAGGAGACGTCCCAGGCGGTCGGGGTGTTTCCGAGGATGAGGACTTCCGTTTTGTCTGAGTTCAGTTTCAGACGGCTGAGTTTCATCCAATCTGCGACGTCTTTCATTCCATCTTGCAGGTTGGTCTTGGCGCTGGTGGGGTCCTTGGTGAGGGAAAGTATCAGTTGAGTGTTGTCGGCGTAGGAGGTGATGATGATGCTGTGTTTGCATACGATGTCGGCGAGGGGGCTCATGTAGACATTGAAGAGAGTCGGGCTGAGCGAGAAGCCTTGTGGGACGCCACAGATGATCTCGGTGGGGTCTGAGCGGAAAGGTGGGAGGTAGACTCTTTGGGAGCGGTTGGAAGGAGGTGATCCAGACCAGGGCCTGTCCTTGGATCCCGGTGGAGCGGAGGCGGGTTATTAGGGTGCGGTGACAGACGGTGTCGAAGGCAGCCGAGAGGTCGAGGAGGATGAGGGCGACTGTTTCTCCGTTGTCCATCAGGGTTCTGATGTCGTCTGTGACTGAGATGAGGGCGGTTTCTGTGATGTGATTGGCTCGGAATCCGGACTGAGAGGGGTCGAGTAGGCTGTTGTCTTCAAGGAAGTTGGTAAGTTGCTTGTTGACGGTCTTCTCTATGACTTTGGCAGGGAAGGGGAGGAGCGAGATTGGGCGGAAGTTCTTCAGGTCGCTTGGGTCCGCGTAGGTTTTTTCAGTAGGGTGTTGACTTCAGCGTGTTTCCAGCTCTCTGGGAAGGTAGCAGACGAAAACGAGCTGTTGATGATGGTCTGGAGGTGCGGGGCGATGATGTCGTCGGCTATGTTGAAGATGAAGTGTGGGCAGGGGTCCGAGGGAGCACCGGAGTGGATGGAGTTCATAGTGGCTTTGGTCTCTTCCGTGTTGATGTGAGTCCAGGCGTTGAGGATGATGGCTGGGGTTGTAGGTTCTGTGGTGGTTGGCTGGGTCTGGTGTCCGAAGCTGTCGTGTAGGTCGGTGATCTTACGATGGAAGAAAGTGGCGAGGGAGTTGCAGAGGTCTTGTGAGGGCGTGATGGGGTTGCATTGGCGTTAGGGTTGGAGAGCTCTTTTACAACGTTGAAGAGTTCTCTGCTGTTGTGGCTGTTTTTGTCCAGTATGTCTGTGAAGAAATTTCTTTTGGCGGTGCGGATCAGTTGGTGGTGTTCGCGGGTAGCGTTCTCTAGGGCAGTCATGTTCTCTGCGGTGTGGTCCTTGCGCCAGGCTTTCTCGAGGGTGCAGCAGGTTTTCTTTGATTCCTTAAGGGTGTTGGTGAACCAGAGAGGTTTTTTGGTGTTGGCCTGTCTTGGGAGGCGTCTGAGGGGAGCGAGGTTGTCTGCGCAGTTGGTGATCCAATTCGTGAGGCTGAGGGCTGCGTCGTTGGGGTCGGAGGGGAAGGTGGGTTGGTTGTCGTTGAGAGTGGAGAGAAGCTATTCCTTGGGGATTTTGCTCAAATCTAAGTGCGCCAATTTGTAAGCTGACTCTATGCTGAACTCTCACACCTAAATATGGGAACATATCACCATCTTATTGATTAAAGTGCACTGAACTGGACTTAAGAGACTTAGGCGGTCATTCTGACCGCGGCGGTCGGCGCCCGCCAAGCGGTTCCCGCCGAAAGACCGCTCCGCGGTCAAAAGACTGCGGCGGCCATTCCGGCTTTCCCGCTGGGCCGGCGGGCGACCGCCAGAAGACCGCCGGCCGGCCCAGCGGGAAAGCCCCTTCAACAATGAAGCCGGCTCCGAATGGAGCCGGCGGAGTTGCAGGGGTGCGACGGGTGCAGTGGCACCCGTCGTGATTTTCACTGTCTGCAAAGCAGACAGTGAAAATCTTTGTGGGGCCCTGTTAGGGGGCCCCTGCACTGCCCATGCCAGTGGCATGGGCAGTGCAGGGGCCCCCAGGGGCCCCACGGCACCCGTTCCCGCCATCCTGGTTCTGGCGGTGGACACCGCCAGAAACAGGCTGGCGGGAAGGGGGTCGGAATCCCCATGGCGGTGCTGCAAGCAGCGCCGCCATGGCGGATTCCCTGGGCCAGGGGGAAACCGGCGGGAAACCGCCGGCTCCCCTTTTCTGACCGCGGCTTTACCGCCGCGGTCAGAATCGCCCAGGAAGCACCACCAGCCTGTTGGCGGTGCTTCCGCTGCCCTCCGCCATGGCGGTCATTGACCGCCAGGGTCAGAATGACCCCCTTAACTTGTTCCTTCCTTATTCAAAATTTTACCATTAACATTACACTTCAAGTGTGGGAACCTACCGTTTAGAGCTTATGTGGACACAAAGTTATGAAGGCCTAAGCACGAACTACCCGTTATAGCCAAAAAGGGCTCAGCACTGGGGGGAAGGAGTGGGGAAGTGTGGGGGGAAGACCCAGCAGCTAAGAGGTTAAAAACAAATGTTGTTACATTTTGGGGCAGTGAAAGTTGTATTCTGTTCTAACTAGCATGGCAGATTTAAATTAGGATGCTAAACAACAATATTACAATTTCTTGCTGCAGACACAGTAAGAAGATAAATGGAAGACTGCTGCACTGCCAAAAGACCGCCATGTACAGTGACCGCCGGATTAAGAGTCACAAACTGAAGACCACTCAAATACAGCCACAAATCCCAAACCACCAGGTTGACCGAGGGTGGGAGAGAGATGGTCCCACCACCAGCACTGCCACGCTTACAACACCCTGCCATCCATATTACGACCCACAAATCAGCCCGGCAGTCATTGCACAGTAGGAAACCATTGGCTGTGCGAATTGCTGCAGTCTAAAAATCACCTCCAGCAGAAACCGACACCACATTGGACAGTCTGAGTACCTCACACCTGACACACACCACACACATCTGCTCACTGCACTATATACCACACCCTCACACACACCCAAAATCCTTTGCAACCACAACTACTGACAGAGACATCGAGGAGCACACCAAAGGAGGACACTGAACGTCGATACCATAGGCACCAACTCACTTCCCACTCATCACACACCACACAAGTGCACCGTCAACACAATACACACATCGCCACTTCACATATACACCAAATACTACCAGCACACAGAACCAAACACCCCACCCCACCCCACCAAGCACCCTACACTGCACTCTACACTCACAGCACACAACACACAACCCCAACCACAACTAAACCACCATGTCCTGTCACAAGCACCCACGTTTCACAGTCATGGTAGATAAAATCGCCAGGGTAGACCCACAACTGTTTGGAGCACAGGTCCAGCAATCCTCGATAGCCAGGTAAATGGACTTATGGCAGAGGATCGTTGACAAGGTCAACTCAGTGACCAACCATCCAAGCACAAGGGAGGACATAACGAAGAAGTGGAATGACCTATGGGGGATGGTGCGTTCCATGGCATCATGTCTCCAGATTGCCATCAACTAGACTGGCGGCGGGCCCCCTCTTCTTCCCCCCGAGTTCACATCGTGGGAGGAGGTATTGAACATCATGCATCCTGAGGGCCTGACTGAAATCATCAGAAACACTCCCTAGGTACCAATCACTCCTGTCCAGCATGTGTCCCCACCACCCATTACTCCCTAATCCACCTCACTTCTCATTTCTGCACCCCCCCCAATCACCCCACGCACCTCCCCTGCACGCCACACCACCCCAATGCCACTATCCCCACACAGTCCATCCCTAATGCACGGATACCAATCACAATGCCAAGCACCACAACTCCCACATTGCATCACTCCCTACACATCAAACGTTCACAGTCTCACTTCACAGTGGATCACCTGCACGGAAAACCATAGCACATGCCACACCAACTGGATTCTTCAACTGCGTTCCAATACATGGCAATGACAGCAATGCTATCCACAATCCTCAACCCTCAATGGAAAATGAAAACAATGCTACAATATGTCACCCACAAGCAATGTCTGCAGTACTGCAGCTGTCCTTGCCCTCACTGGGAAGTAAGTGAAGCTACTCCATGCATCAGACGATGATACAAACAAGTACATCTCCACAATGTAACTCCCTCCCTTTCCATCCACAGGTTCCGCTGCCACTGTCACCCAGCAGCTGATGCCAGAGACAGCCATCCCCAGGATGAAGGCCTCAGTGGATGTCTGGACATTGATGACTTGCCTGGGATATCTGGGACAACTGATCAGTCCACCACCACCAGCCCCACCCTGGGCACATCGGAGTCCCCCACCCATGTGGCAACTACTGCACTGCCAACCATTCATCCCCTAACCTGTGTCCCAAGGACCGGTCAATCAGCAGTGTGCCCCACAGTACAGGGACCAGAGTCAAGGCCACACACCCAAGACGATGAAGGTCCTGGTGCAGCTGGGAGTGGACACACTGTGCCAGGGGCACAGGGGTTCAGGGAGAGTGGGAGGGCACCTGTGGTCCAAAGAATGGGGCACCCACTTCAAACGACTAGCCAGAAGGCTATCTCCTACGTCCTGGGAATATACCACCAGTCCCAGGACACTATGGGCAAGATCCTCGCAACCTTGTAGGAGAACCAGAAGCTGCACAGGGAACACCACCGGGGGGCCATCCAGCAGTGGAGATGCTCAATGCCACCATGGCCTCCATTGCAGGAGTACTGAAGGAACTGACCACCATCCTGCGTGCGTCCTCCACCCACCAGCAGGCCCCTTCACCTAGCCACATCCCAACAGACCCCTCCACTTCTGATGCAGCTAGTGGATTGGAGGCAGTGCCAGAGGACCCACAGACCACCAGCACTGCTTTCCCTGTAGCTGAGGAATCCCCACACAAGTGGGGACGTCCATCCAGGCATCCTGCAGGATCTTATGCCAAGACCTGGACCACTTCCAGTAAGTGACCCTCTCCTGAACAAGCTCCCTTGTCTGTCACTGACACACCCTGTTGACTGTCCATTGTCATGTCTCCATTTTCCCATGGCTCCTTGGATACTGGACCTGGACTACCCACAGCTGGGACAACGACCCTGACGATTTTACCCACCATGCCCCACTCATCACCCATTGCACTTGTGAATGACATTAAACACCTTTGAGCACAGCTATTGCCCCACCGGGGTCCCAGGACATGGGGACAATGAAGATGCAAAGTGTGGTTGTCGCAGCACAAGAAAGGAAGGTCCCACACCCCAGAGAACAACTCAGCAAGTTGTGCATCGCAGGATGGAGTGCTGGAGACCTGGGCTACACTGTGCATGAAGGATTCGTGGAAGAAGTTCACAGAAGCCCAAGGAGCTGGGGAAGACTTGGTGCACAGGGGTACTGTTGCAGCACAGGGAGGCAAGCCCTTACCTCCATCAAGTTTGGACAGCTGGACCTTAGGGCAGTCTGGGTCATTTCGGTCCACCACCTGTGTTCCAGGGAGCAGCCTCTTTGTCAGGAGAGGAGTCCCAGAGTACCGGTCGTTATCACAGAAGGGTGCCTGTAGAAACAGGGAAGTGACTCCGTCACTCCACAGGAGATTCCTTTGGTTCTTCTGGTGCAGGTTGAAGATAGGCAGTCCTCAGAGCATGCACACCTTGGAAATTGTTGCAAATGCTGGCTGGAGCTGAAATAGCAGGTCACAGGAGTGGTCCTGGATACTTTTATCCAGTTACAGCGGTTCCTGGAGCAGTCTGCAGTTGATCCAACAGTCAGAAGCTGAAGCAGAGGATGAAGAGGATTCCTGGAGGAGTCTTGCAAGCTGAATCTGAGGAAACACCCAGAGGACAGACCCTAATTAGCCCTGAGAGGGGGGTTGGCTACCTACCCAGGTATGCACCTATCAGGAGGGGTCTCTGATGTCACCTGCTGGCACTGGCTACTCAGAGGTCTCCAGAATGTCCCCACACCTTAGAATCCAGGATGGCTAACATAAGGGACACACTGGAGGAACTCTGGGCACCATCCCTGGGATGGTGATGGGTAGGGGAGTGGTCACTCCCCTTTCCTTTGTCCCGTTTCACACCAGAGCAGGGACTGGGGGTCCCCGAATTGGTGTAGACTGGCTTATGCAAGGAGGGCACCATCTGTGCCCTTCAAAGCATTCCCAGAGGCTCTGGGAGGCTACCTCTCCCAAGCCTGTAACACCTATTTCCAAAGGGAGAGGGTGTAACACCTTCCTCCCAAAGGAAATGAATTGTTCTGCCTTCCTGGGATTGAGCTGCTCAGTCCCCAGGAGGGCAGAAACCTGTCTGTGAGGTGGCAGCAGCTGGGGCTGCAGTGGAATCCTCAGAGAGCTGATTTGGCAGTACTGGGGGTCCCTGGTGGAGCCCCCTGGGTGCATGAGATTGGCCCCCCAATACTAGATTTGGAATGGGGGGACAATTCAATGATCTTGGACACCTCACATGGCCATATTCGGAGTTACCATTGTGAAGCTACATATATGTATTGAAATATATGTAGTGCACGTGTGTAATGGTATCCCCGCACTCACAAAGTCTGGGGAATTGGCCCTGGACAACGTGGAGCACCTTTGCTAGTGCAAGGGTGCCCTCACACTTAGTAACTTTGCACCTAGCCTTCAGTAAATGAAATGTAGACATGTAGGTGACTTATAAGTTACTTCAGTGCAGTGAAAATGGCTGTGAAATAGTGTGGGCACTATTTCACTCAGGCTGCAGTGGCAGTCCTGAAGAAAGGTTTGGCTGAGCTCCTTATGGGTGTCAAAAGAAATGCTGCAGCCCATAAGACTCTCCTGGAACCCCAATGCCCTGGGTACCTAGGTACCATATACTAGGGACTTACAAGGGGGGTCCAGTGTGCCAATTGGAATTGGAATATGGAGTCACTAAACTATAGTGACAAATTTAGTAAGTAGAGAGAGCATATGCACTGGAGTTCTGGTTAGCAGAACTTCAGTGACACAGTTAAGCATACTGACAACACACATATAGGCCACAAACTATGAGCACTGGGGTCCTGGCTAGCAGGATCCCAGTGAGACAGCCAAAACATACTGACAAACAGGCAGAAATTAGGGGTAACATGCCAAGAAAGATGGTACTTTCCTACAGCCACTCAACACACATGCAGTACAGTGGCTTAATCCCTAGTGTGATTTGGCAGGTGGAATCTCAAAGCATAAGACATCCATACCCAATGGTCCTTCCCTCACAGCTGACAAATCTCAACTAAAGGCATGTTCCACAGTCAGCAACAGTTGTGTTACACATTCTCCCATTGTGGACTGTGAGGATAAGTAGCAATACTGATGACACCTCTAAGGTTGTCACTACAATTGCAGTAGTACATGGAACATTGCACATGGACAACAAATTGCATGAGTGATGCAACACAACAGCAGAGCGAAAATAGCACTGACATTTGAACAGAAACACCTCCTCTGATTGGCAAAATGTCCCTCCTCAACCCACCCAGAGGGAGAGCTGCACTCAACATCTCCACTGATGACAGGCACCAGGAGGAGCTATGCCACAAGGCAGACAGGAGTACAGGTCACATACAAAGTATTTGACACATACCTGTTTCTCATGGGAAGTATTGTTGAATTAACTCTGCTCTAGAGTCAGCTGCATCCTCTTCATCTTCCTCCTCCTCACTCACTATGTCCCGTCATCAACCACTGGTCCAGCTGCCACCTCCTCTACATCCAGCAATGGGATGTGATGCTTCAAGGCCAGATTGTGTAGCAAGCAGCAGGCAACAACAATCTGGCATACTTTAAGTAGTTTGTAGAGTAGGGCATCTCCGGAGACGTGTAGACAGCAGAATCTGGCCTTCAGTAGCCCAAAGGCCCTCTCGATGACATGCCTCATCCTGCCGTGGGCCTCATTGAAATGATTTTTACCATCTGTAGTTGGATATCTCACAGGTGTCAGCAGCCAGTGAAGGTTAGGGTAGCCAGAGACACCTGTGTGCACAATGGACACATATCATTACCGGTGGGGGCACACAGCAGGTTGAGAAGAGAGGTGACATCACAGGGGCACACATACCATTGGATACATATCGATGAGCCAGGCCCGGTCCCTCTGTAGTTGTACCATCATGTGTGGGACGTTGTTGTTCTGCAGAATGTCTGAGTCATGCACAGAACCAGGGAACTTGGCCGTAACCTGGGAGATAAATTGGACAGCGAGACACACTACCTGGACATATATGAAATAAAAGTTTTTAAGATTCCTGTCCATTTGTTCATTTATCCTGGGTGGAACCAGGGCAATGTGGGTGCCATCTTTGGCCCCTATCACATGAGGGACATGTGCCAAATCATAGAAGACAGCTTTAATAGTGGCCAAATCTGCACGTTGGAGGAACCTGATGTAGCAGGGCAGATGTTTGAGCAAAGCACACAGTACATCCTTCAACACATTGCTGAACACTGGCTGTGACATACTGCTGCCAAGCCCACTTTCATCTGAAACGACCCTGAGGCATGGAAGTGGAGAAATGAAAACACATGTGCTAAGGGAGGGATGGCATAGGGATGACGTATGGCAGCCAACAGATCAGGCTCCAACTGGGTACACAGCTCCATGATGGTCTGACAGTTCAGACGATACGTCTGTATGACGTGTCTCTCTTCCAGGGTAGCAAGGTCGACCAGGGGCTGGTACACAGGGGCATCTCTCATCATCATCATTGCACCGCATCTGGGAATCAGAGAGAGGAGAAGTCAATAGTTGATGTATTCAATGTGTGGACATTGTCAATCTATGCAGTAGTCACTATATTTCATCCATGACGCACCTAAAATTAATCTACTAATCACTTATTGCATGTAAACTGGGAGACGCCTGTTCTGCATGCACAGGACAGAAGGAAGTGACCTCATTCGGCCAACGTTATACGTCATGGCGGTCTCACCCGCTGTGCAACTCCTCATTGGATAACATTGTTGCCTGTGGGAGACTGGGGCCAATGGTGATCACTGCAGGCGGTGACGATCATGTACGTGGTGGGCGTGACCGTCATTTACTGTGGCATAGCTCACTTGACTCCTGACACTTGTGTAAGCAAGACCTCCACTGCTAGTGCTGCTGTATTCTAACTCTGAAAGCCAATATGCCACATCCTGCAGGAGATAGTGCCCCAGCCTTCACCCAGGAGGAGCTGGACTAGCTTGTGGACGGGGTCCTACCCCTGTGTGGACAGTTGTATGGGGCACCAGAGCAGCAGGTGAGTCTTATGTCACTGTCCCGTTTGATAGTGATGTGTGTGAGGATGAAAGGCGTTGGGACGAGGCAGACAGAATGGATGCATGGAGATGGGTGAGGAGTCAGTGGCGTGATGACATGTGAGTGTGGTCATGTGATGTGTCTGATGTGTGATGTCCACTGCTGACCCTGTATTGCCACTATACATGACTTTGTCCCTCTGTCTGTGTCACCCATGCAGGTCAGTGCCCATCAGAAAAAAAGAGATTTGGCGTGCCTTCGCCAAGCAAGTACGGACCATGGGGTTTATAGCCGGCAGAGCACCCATTGCAGAAAGTGGTGGGAGGACCTGAGATGCTTGGCACGAAAGACTGCAGAAGCCCAGCTGGGGACGTCCTCCCAATGAGGGAGGGGTGCCCATCGGACCCTGAACTCCTTAAAGGCCTGCATTTTGGCGATGGCCTACCCTGAGGTGGATGGGAGCTTGAGGGCAGCACAGCAGCCACAAGGGAGTAAGTACACACTCACACTGTCAGGAAAACTATTGCCAGTGTTGTTAAGTTCTTCCCTCAGCAAAAACGATTCCCCTTTTCCTTGTACCAATGTTGGTTGCAGCGGCGTCCTCACTTCCGATGGCTCTTGCGGAGGCTGTTCTTAGAACTAGCTTCTTCAGGTTTAACTACCACTCAAGATGGTGGCCGCAAATTTTTGCATGGTCAGCTCTCTAGCGTTTCTACCTCTGGGGTGCATGTATGGCTGTCTGCTATTGTGGTGAGTGCAGGAAGAGGAGCAGTAACAGTGAGTGACGGTGCAGTGCATGAGGGTGTGCTTGTAGAGGGGACAGACAGGGAGGCGGAAGAGGTGGGCACACTGGGGGAAGTGGACGTTGTTGTGTGTGCAGGTGTATGTTGGCTGCCCTACAGAGATGGTTCTCAGGGGGTCAATAGCCTCCTCTGTGAGGACAGCAGGGCTGACTGGGGCAGGGGAGGAGGTGCCTGGGGCGAAGGAGACGCCCACCTTTCTGGGTGGGTGGGCACGGCCAACTCAGTGAGGAGCAGAAGGGAGGGCACTGATGGTATGGGTGGTGGCGGAAGATGTCACGGACGTGATTTGTCCACTAGTGTCCGCCACCGCCGGAGGACCCCCATCGGAGGAGGTTTCAGAGTCACTACCACCGGTGGTAGTAGCCTCCCCCATGGAAGTCCCCTCGCCCTCCCACTCACTGGTCCCCTGGGCGTCCGTTGTCTCTGCCTCCGAGGATCCGTGGGCCGCTGTCTCCCCACTAGCCGGTGCCTCAGCTCCCTCGCCTGATGTTGATGCTGTACCAGACACACAAAAGAGAACAATGATGGGGAGACAAAACAGGAGAGACACTTGTAAGTAACTGAATGCTGATACACAATGGCCAGACATAAACCTACCCAGCAGACACACCCAACAGGCAGCACCGTGCACTAGGCCCATGACCATGGCCCTGACTACTGAGCAGTATACCACCTACACCCATATCCTGTCATTTCATTGAAACTAAGGTAGGTGAAACCTGACAGGGACACCCTTACACCCTTTGGGGAGCAGACAGTAGCTGGACACCAGTCAAAACCCTGCTCTAAGCCCCATGAGCCCTATCGCACACACACTCATTCTTCCAGGCTGAAGTATGGGCTGTGAGTACTCACCCCATTGTGACTGCTGTGCAGCCTTCAAGCGCCCATCCAGGTCTGGGTACGCCACCGCCAGGATCCTTTGCATTAAGGGGGTCAGTGCCCGAGGGGCACCCCTAGCACGTTGGGAGGACTTCCCCAGCTGGGCCTCACTGATCTTCTGCGCCCAGCGCCACATGTCCTCTCACCTCTTCCGACAGTGGGTGCTCTGCCAGTTGTAGACCCCCAGGGTCCGTACCTCCTTGGCGATGGCATGCCAATGTGCCCTCTTCTGGTGGGCGCTGACCTAGTAGGGAGACACAGAGAAGAAACACAGAGGTCAGGCACCTGCACAATGGCAATAGCTGGCTGATTGTTAGACATAGGACAGGCAGTACTCCTAGACATGCAGGACAGTGGCATGCAGCATTCCATGCACCAAGCCCCATCCTGGCTCACAGGAACGCACATCATAGCAATCCACTCCATCTATTACACACACAGTGCTACCCAAACCCGGACTCACCTGTACCTCTGGCCGGCCGTAGAGTCTGCCGTACAGGGGCAGGACCCCTTCCACAGTTTCTCCAGTTCTTCCTGGGTGAAGGCCGGGGCCCTTTCCCCTGCACCACGTGGAACATCCATAGCCAGAGGCAGGCCACAGCAGTACACGGAGTGCAGTACTTGTCCACACAAGATCAGGGAGTCAAATGAGCACACGATGACGAACGTGCGTACGTTCCGTGGCAAAATGCACTGTCATCGCCGGTGGCGATCATGATACGCCAAGATTCCCCATTGGCATCCATGTTATCCAATGAGGGTGCGAACAGCGGTAAACACAGCCGAACGCTGTGACGTCAACCGATAGCGGTCTTAGGTCACTTCCACAACGAAGGGGCAGAACTACAGTGGGCAGACATTTTGCCATCACCTACGCATCTTGAAATTCAATTTAGTCACAATGCTGGGCCTACTAGCCATATGAATCACATATGTCTCTATCCATAGAGTATATTATCACACATGATTTACTCCGTTCCCTCTTATTGATGACAATGTACATCTGTCAGGTTGCAGTTATTGTACAGACACTACTATGAAGAATGCAGTGAATGTGTTTAGCAAATATGCCTGTGTATGTGTGCACATGGCTTCTTGTTCTTACCCCTGACAGGTACAGACCCTTGTGGCGAGGAAGGGCACCTTCTGTGTACAGACTACTTGTGGATATGAGGACCTTGGTGGAGTGTCAGGTCATTATTACTTACAGACTAACACGTGCAACTATTCAGGACCTATGTGCTTTACTGGATCCTGCACTAACTCCCGGAAATCGTAATCAGCATGCCGTTCCAGCTGAGGTGCAGGTGCTCTCCGCACTCCATTTCCTGGCCACAGGCTCATTTCAAGTGACAGTGGGCATGGGTGCTGGTTTCTCACAGCCAATGTTCAGCCAGGTACTTATAAGATTTCTAAATGCATTTGTACAACATCTGCAATCCTATGTGCGATACCCCCAAAGTGCTGAGCTCCCTGCCATCAAGTCAGAAATCTATGCCTTTGCAAACATTCCCCATGTTATTGGTGCCATCGATAGAACCCACATACCCATCATCCCCCCAAGAGTGAGTGAACAGGTGTACAGAATCAGGAAGAACTTTCACTCCATGAACATCCAATTGGTATGTACAGCAGACCAGTACATATCCCATGTGAATGCCATGTTTCCTGGTTCAGTCCATGATTCTTTTGTTTTGAGAAACAGTAGTGTGCCACAAAAGATGGAACAACTCCAAGAGGACAGAGGGTGGATCATAGGTCAGTGTGCCTGTCACTAACTGACACATTGCTGAAAAACAGCCTGTCAGACTAAGGACATTCCAATGACGACTCTGTATTAACCATTTCTCTAGGTGAATCTGGCTATCCAAAATTGTGTTGGCTCCTGACACCAGTGAGGAATACCAGGATGGATGCAGAGAGGAAATACAATGAGGTCCATGGATGTACTAGGAGGGTGATAGAGAGTACTATAGGTCTCCTGAAGGCTAGATTTTGGTGCCTACATATATCTGGGGGTTCCATGGCCAAGGGCCTGATAAGGTGTGTAGGATAGTGGTGGCCTGCTGCATGCTGCACAACGTGGCAATGAGACATTCAATCCCCCTTTTGGAGGTGGAGGGTGCTATAGGTCCTGATCTGTTACCTCAGAGAGGTGAGGAGAGTGATGGTGAGGATGAGGAAGGGGAAGATGTAAATTCCAGAAACCAACTGATACAACTCTACTTCCAATAACTGTCTGGGATTTCAGCCTGTATATGTGGTTAGTGACTGACACTGTAAGTGTGCCATGTCAACTAGGGGGAATTGGTCATGATATGCGAGTGATGGACCTCTTCAGCATGGTACAGACAGTCAACATAAGCATTCCCTTCTTGACTTTTTAGAAACACACTGTACCAGCAGCATGCACAATTTGACAATAAAGTGTATCCCTGCCTGTTGCATCATTACTCCACTTTGTTCAACAATGAAGACAGGGGACAGTGTTACAGGTGAGATATGTTGTTTATTGGTGGAATACAGTGAAATGTGCTATGTACAGTGATGGAAGTCATTATGGCTGGTTGTCCTCAAAACCGACTTGGTGGCAGGCCTGTTTGATTTCATAGGTGGGTCCTATTTGTAGTTCTGTACATCATTTAGCCCTCAGCTAAGTGCATTTTGTGAATGGGTGGGTTGGTTGCCTGGCAGTAGCAGCAGTGTCAATTGTTGGTCGGGGGCTTGTTCTTTGCTGTGTTTCCAGTGCCATATCTTGACAAGAGACTACGTTTGGGCGCCTGCTGTGAAGCTACTTGGGGTGACATGGTCGGCATGGAGGGTTTTTCCTGTGCTGTTTCAGCTGCTTGGGACAACTGTTGCTGTTTGCTCAGGGCTGTTGTGGGGCCTCTTGTCCGGTGTGGGAGTCTGAGGGTTTGTTGACCAACTGCAGCAGTGCTCCAGCAATGGTGGCCATTGTGGCATTGTGTTCTTTCCACTGCTCCATGGCCTGTTGGTGGTGTTCCAGCTGCATCCTCTGACTTTGCTCCAGGGTGGTTACAATCTGTGCCAACCTGTCTTGGATATGTTGGTATGCCCCCAATACCTCTGCAATGACGTCCTGGGCTGCTGCATCTATCTGGTGCCCTACCCCCTGACCCACTGGGGCACTTGACCTTGCCCTGGCCCCCTGTGCCTGTGTCCCCTACGCAGGTCTGGACGTGCCACTAGTACTGGGGCCCTCGTCTTCCTGCATGTTGGGGGTGGGAGACTGTGGCCTCTGTTGCTGTGCCCATACCAGTTTGTGCCCTGGGTCTACTGGTATGGGCACGCCTCCCCTGGCCTGCTGGTCTTGACTGGGTGTTAGGGGTGACATGGTTTTCCTGGGTGGGGCTGCTGCATGGTGAGCATCCAGGGCTGTGTGAGGGGCCTGCCTGCTCATCAGTGTCCATGGATCCTTCACCAGTGTCCTGTGATGTGCCTCTGTCTCCCTGGAATGCTGTGGCACTCCTTGTCCCCTTCATTAGGGTTGCATGGGTGGTGGTGCCTGTTGGGGGACATAGAAGTGTTTGTTACATATGCAGGAGGGTCTGAGGTGGGCAGTACTGTACAATTTAGTGCCGGTGTGCTTTTCAGTGGCGTTCAGAGGTGCCTTTGTGAGGTGGACATAGCATCTAGTGGCAGTGGTGGCGTTACATTGTGGTGGGGGTTATTATTCCATTGTGGGAACGTGCAGGGGTGGGTGGCTGTGCACAGCGGGAGTGATGTGGGCCTGGTAGTGAGTTGTGGCTGATGCAGGGTGGTGGATGTGGTGGGTAATGGCTGGGAGGGGTGTGGGTTTAGGTGGGTGTGGGTGGGGTGGGGTGGGACATGCATTACAGGTATGGTGCATATGGGGTAAATGAGAAGACTTACCCGAGTCCATTCCTCCAGTGAGTCCAGTGAGTCCCTCTGGGTGCAGGATGACGAGTATCTTCTCCTCCCAGTCGGTGTAGTCGGGTGGTGTTGGTGGCGGCCCTCCCCCAGTCTTCTGCACTGCGATGTGGTGCCTGGACACCATGGCCCGGACCTTCCCCCGCAGGTCGTTCCATCTCTTGCGGATGTCATCCCTGCTGCATGGATGGTGTCCCACTGCATTCACCCTGTTGACGATGGTCTACCAAAGCTCAATTTTCCGGGCGATGGGTGTGTGCTGCACCTCGGAGCCGAATATTTGTGGCTCCACTTTTAGGATCTCGTCCACCATGGTCCTTAGCTCCCTTTCGGTGAAGCGTGGATTTTTTGGGGGGGGACATGGTGAGGGTGGTGGATGGCGTCGGCACTGGGGACGGTGTTTGGGTGCTCCTGTGTGGGTTGCTATTCGTGTCCTGTCTGCTAACGTTCTCTTTCTGGCTCTGGTGCTCTCTGTCTTCTAGTCCTGGTTTCGTTGCAAGGGATTGTGGGGTGTGTCTGGGGGTGTTTTATGGTGTTTTGGATGTGTGTCAGGTGTGTGGATGCTAAGCCTAGCCAATATGTGCAGTGGTTGCTGTTGGGCCCACTTGCTGCCCGTGGTGGTCGCAGCCGCCAATGGTCGTCCGGCCTCCACTGTCCACCGAGGTGATTTGTGCATCTTTATTTGGAGGGCAAGATGTGGGTGTGCTTGGCGGTGGCGGGGTGGGGTGGGCCGTGATTCCCGCGACAGGGTCCTGGCGGGGAGTGGTGGTGTGGGGATGTTTGGCGGGGTTGGTTTTTTTGTTCATTATATGGCGGGTTTCCATTCGCCGCCGCCGGCGGGATTCTGTTCACCGCCGCCACAGCGGTCGGTGGTCTTTACTGCCATGTTCATAATGACCGCCTTAGAGACAAACCTCAGTGCTCAGACTAATTCCTTGAGACTGTGATTGAGAAAACTGAACCTTAATAAGGTGTTTTGTGTAAAAGACATTAGTAGATTGTATATTTGTGAACCTCTGAACTGTTCACCAGAGAACCTTGGATACTTCTGACTCCTGGGGAAAAGAAGATATTAAATCAACATTGTTCTCTTAGAGAGAGGCTAGTCTCTCAAAAGAGCCAGATTAGAAGAACAATGGAATTGGGTGAATGTGAATGGCTGAACAGTTGAATGCGCAGTAGGAATGTACTTATCTATGCTCTTATCACGCGACTGCAGGTCATTCCTTTAAAGAAATCCCCAAAAAAAGAAAGGTGCAGGTTACAGAAGCACACACTGAATATCCTTTCTTCATGTGGGAAACATAGGCTGGAACTGGATCTGGAGGCGGTCTCTCTTTTTCTATTCCCATTCCCCTTTCCCCCTAGCGGATGCAGGGTTCAGATAATCAGTAAAGTCTGAGCACGCATCTGTTGGAGGGAGTTGGGTAAAAGGCATCTGCTCCTGTGGAAGTTTGATCTAATGGGTAATCTACTGACACACACCTTGATAATGTTATGCTTGTATGGCTTTGGATTGACTACTAGTGGAAGATGTAGTGTAGGTCATTGGTAGTTACACATTACAGTTGGACTGCCAGAAGGCCTCTGTTGTATATAGTTTTTTGATTTGTTGCCATTACTATTTAATATATCTGCACCAGAGACCCCTTCAATCAATCAATCAGTATTTATAAAGCATGGCTACTCACCCGTGAGGGTCTCAAGGCGCTGGGGGGCAGGAGGGGCCTCACCAGAAAAGTCACGTCTTGAGGTTCTTCCTGAAGATGGTGAGCGAGAGGCTTTGTCTGAGGTGCAGGGGGAGGTTGTTCCAGCTCTTCGCTGCAGTGTAGGTAAAAGATCGTCCTCCGGCGGGGGTTTTGCGGATGCAAGGGATGGTGGCCAAGGCCATCTGGGCGGAGCAGAGGGATCTGGCGGGGGTGTGGAAGGAGATGCGGTGGTTGAGGTAGGCTGGTCCTGCGTTGTGTATGGCCTTGTACGTGTGGGTGAGAAGCTTGAAGGTGATTCGCTTCTTGACCGGTAGCCAGTGGAGGGTCCTCAGGTGTTGGGAGATGTCTTCTCGGTGAGAGAGGTCCAGAATGAGGCTTGCGGCAGCGTTTTGGAGGAGTTGAAGTTTTTTGATGTTCCTAGTTGAGGTGCCGGCGTAAAGGACATTGCCGCAGTTGAGCTTGCTCGTGACTAAGGTGTGGGTGACTGTCCTGCAACAGTCTGCTGGGATCCATCAGAAGATCTTTCAGAGTTTGCAGAGTGTGTCCCAGCAGGAGGAGGTGACAGAGTTTACCTGGCAGGTCATAAATAGGGAGGAGTCAAGGTTACATAATTGTCTGGGATTTCTTCCACATGTATGTGTAGCATATGTGCAATTTGATGTGTGTGGTTTGTGTGTGAGTGTATGTGTGTGTGTGTGTGTGTGTTGGTACGGGTGTTTGTTTGTGTGTCTGTGGCAGCGGCTAGCCGTGCCAGGTGTGTGTGTGTACTGATAGCCTTCCCTCCAGTGTGTGGTAGGCGGGTGTACTTACGGTTGGTGTCTTCGTCGCTCTCGCTGGTTCTGGAGTTGCATGGCCAGCAGGAGAATTGGGAAGACTTTCAGTTTTGATTCCATGGCGGCTGCGGATGTACCTTTTATGTTGTTCGTTTCCACCAGGCTTTTCGTGACAGGGCAACTGCAGTGGATATCCTGGCAGTGTGAGACCTCATAATATGGTCGCCGAAACATGCTCCCCGCCAGCCCGGAGATGCCTACCACCAGCTGCGGTGGCCTGTCTGCACTGGCGGTACTGGTGGTGACTTGGCTGTGTTACGAATGGAACACTGTCATAGTCATAACATGACGGTCTACTCCGCCGGCTCCACAGCGGCGGCCCTCAGACAGCCAAACTCATAATGAGGGCGTAGGTGTGCTTGTTTTTTAAAATAGCGCTTGTTACCAATATTTTGTGCCATTCTAGTAAATAATTGATAGTAAGGTTACTCAGCTCAATGGTGCTCATTTCTAATCATCTGCCATATCCTGAAAGGCAGAGTTGACACTGCAAATCGATTCTCCTCTACTGGCTCTCTTTTGTTCATCATTGTGGGAGCATTGGATCGGATCAGCTTTGTACAAGTCATTGACAATTCATTTACTTTCGAAGTCTCATAATGTATATCTTTTACTCTTACCTTTCTATTGATAAATAACGTGGCTTTTCTTTCTGTGCACGCCTGGTCTATTAATTGCACGACTCAACATGTTTTTTGTTGTGATCATAGCCCAGCTATGATGTTCAATTGTATTCACTATTTTTCAGCCTTTAGAAAGTTCCAGTAGAAACAAAATATAAGTTAACTAATTTCATGTCACATCTCATACTATCTTTCAGGGTCTACACCTTCCCGATTCTAAGGTAATAATTTCAAAGCTTGGGGGCTAGGTGATGGAAGGAGCAACCACCAACTCAGGTCATTTTTAGGTCTGGGCTTTGGCACAGCTTTAGCTTTCTCTTCAGGCTATGTAGGGCTCTGTAGGCTTCATCCGTTAATCTGTTAAATCATCATTCACGTTTTTACTTTTGGCAACCACAAGATACAGCATGAAGCAACGATTCAGCTCAGTTAATCCATTAGCCGCCTCTACTTGGAGTGACTGCACAAAGCTGTGCACATTACTCACATTCACTCAAAAGTAGTTCCTTTCTTTTCTGTGCTAAACCTGGTTCGAAGTGTTTTTTTCATTTTAGTATATTTATGTTACATTTAAATAGTGACTTTTTATTTTGCCTGCACTTTGGATGCCCAGTTAAAACAGGAACGTATTTTCTATTATAAAGTGTTTAGGTAAAATTGTGACATTGTAGCTGTCTGCAGTGTGTGCTTGGTTAGCTGGAGATTCGTTCTTGCCTCTTTTCCAAAATTATAATTACAAAGTGCATGGCACAACTGATAGGCTTTTATATAAATACACATTCACTAATAAAACAACCATATCAGTGAATGTTTTTTCAGTTAAAATGTTTAATGAAAGTATATGGAGGCCACATCTAAGCGTGCATGTTTTCTTTTCCACTCTACTTTATGTGGCACATTCTTGCAATAGAAAATAAAACTAAATTAACCATTGCACATGACTGGTAAAGCTAGGATTATTGGCTTTGGCAATGCTTGTTTACTGATGGAAAAGAAAATAATGAAGATGAAGGGCACAAGATGGTGTGGTGCGTAGGGGCAAAGATCATTTTGGTATTCAGATTTTTCAATGTCCTAGGATACCCTGTGGGCGATACAGAGGGTCTTAAGCTGTATTCATTTCTAAATTTGGAGTCAGTGCAGGGAGTGGCAAGTCTCCGTAACATGAGTAAATTAGTGAAGATTACAAACTGTACAGATGGCTACATTCTGCATAAGTAGAAGTTTGGCTAAAATATATCCCCACGGCCCAAGAATATACAATTACATTAGGTACGAGTCAGAATTCATTGTCGCTCTGGTGACTTTGGCTTTCTTTAGGTCAGTGGAAGGAGGTTGTTCTATAGATCTGGTGGGTTGTTTCTGGGATAAGATTTTCTTTTTGCTTGGATTCAGTTTTAGGAAATTGGTGTTCATCCACTCTTGAATTTCCGCTGACTGCCCCTCCATTGATTTGAGTATTTCCAGCATATGCTAGTGCTGTATGCTGTACGCCCCAAAGATCTTATCGATGTTGAAAAGTAGTGGTGATAATGATGAACCCTATGGAGCTCACAGTTCACATGTACTTTATCTGAAAAGAAGGTGGGCAAAAGTAACATCTGTGTGTGATTGCCTAGGAATGATTTAAGGCATACAAAGAGAGTGCTGTGTATTCCAGTTTTACATTTAACCAGTTGTGTAATTAAGATGCAATGGTTGATCGTATCAAAAGCGGACAATAACTCCAACGTGAACAGAGCAGCCATTTAAAATTCATCTTATATCTGGCACATTACTTCCATGGTCATCCACAGCACAGATTCAATTCCAAAGCCAGAGCAAATGCCTAGCTGCCTTTGATCAAGTATTGCCGAAATAAATTCTGAGTTTTGTGTGGAAAATGTTTTTTTCCCCCATAATTTAAATTAGGCTGGGTAAGAGTGTGATAGATAGTAATTTGCAGGCCTGTTGGTATTAAGTTCTGTTTTTTCAGAAAAGGTGATACTATTCACCCTTTCCAATGTTTGGAACTATTCCTGTTCGTACGCTTGCATGGAACAGCTTGGTAACATGGTAAGTATGATGTTAAATACATATATATATAATTCTTTGCTCCAACTGGCAATAAAGCATGAACCAAAACAGCACTCATTTTCAGATTTTGGCTCTAACATATGTACAGTTTGTGAAAAGTGCTAACTTATCCCTCATTTGTAACAGTGCCGATGTTTGTGGTGGTCAGGAGTTTTAGAATTGAGCGTGATCATGACCTTTTGATACTACCTTTGTAAGTATAGAACTGTAATGTGTTAAAGGATTTAAATGGGGATGCAAGGGTTTTGTCAATCTTAAAAACTGTTAAACTGATGTCTCTTGAGCCAGAAACCATTATTCCCAATTTTTTAGGTCGAGCATAATCATTTGACCTCTCGTGTAGTTTTAGTATACTTCTTATGGCTTAAAGCGATTTCATTTGTTGGTTGCAGTGTCCTTTAAAAATTCTTGCTCGCTATTGGTCAGTTCTGCCTTTTTCTCCCTCCATTTTCTGTTTCAGAGCAGTGACCAACTACTGTATTATACAACTTTGGTTTCTTTATCTGTTGCTGTGACAGACTTTTTTTGTTATTTTTTTGGTGGTCCCTTTCACTGTTGGTGTGTTAGGATGGTAGCTGCCTGCATTTTATTATAGCATTCCATTCCTCCCATTTCCTCCCATGTCGCTGACGTTTGCTTTGGCTTTATTCCAGTGCTGTACTCGTTTACCTCTGGCTTCTCAAATAGGCTTATTTTACAAAAGAAACACCTGGTGACAGCCACAATATGCCCTTTCTGGTACAATGTAACTAAACCTAGAAGCAATGATGTAAAACTTGCTAAGCCTTGCACCCGGAGTCTCTCCTTCAAGGCCCTTCCCTGCCAGCACTCAGGACATCGCACACAGGCTTATCTCCTTTATTGGGGCCATAAATCTTCTCAGGCTGCTCTGTAAGAGAAAATACTTTTCCAGCTTTATTTTACAATTTCTGTTCAGACGTTTACAAAATGTCAGCTAGTGCAGTCATCTCATCTCTCCCCAAGGGCTTGTGATTTCTGATGTCAGTAGCCACCAGTGACCACCGAAACATGGCAGGAAGAGACAAAATCATGACGGAGGGTGGACTAATTTATGTGGCACGAAAAGTCCAGTTTTGAATTTACAATGCCAATAGCGCTAACTCAAGAAAATGCGAGACATATTGCATTGCAAATGCTTCTATTTTACTGCTTCAAAGCAGGTCTCGGCCATCTTGGAAAGCTAAATTTAAAAATATAGCTGCCGCAAAATGTGTGTGCACATACCATCATGCTGGAGTGTTTTTTTTTAATCATGACCCTGAGAAGCATTTGCAACACAGCACCTTTTTTCTATTTGCCACAGCTGCTAGAATAGCAACAAACATTGGCAGGGCCAAAAGGATCCACTAATGCCTTTCAAAGACGAGATCTAGTTGCTTTGCCAATTGTTGTTTTAAACTTGTGGTAGGGAGACACTGGGTAAAAGCTATTTTTAGCTTGCGAACAGACAATTTAATATAGATATGGCATGTTTAACAAAGGGAGAACATACATGTTGACATAGATGCTTTCATGATGGCTGTGGAACACACAGTTGAAACATATCACACCAAGTAGGTGAGGGTTCATTCTACTATACAAGTATATAACTATATAGTAATTCCATAACAGGTTTGGCTATTTCAGAGGGATTTTTGTGCCTAGTGCATGTCTCTTCGATGAGAGCAGAAAACAGTCCTTTCACTTCTTTTACTCCCTCCTTAGAGCCTCAGTTGCCTCTGCTACTCTGCTATACCTTTCCTGTATGAAAGAATCATGTGATGTTTTGCTGCATCTGTCACCAGTCTTTTACGTATTCTTTGCATTAGAGAAGGTATTACTGGTGTTGTCCATATTGTATCTTGTTTTGTGAAGCTCCATATAAACAATTGCAAAGAACAGATACAAAATTATTCACATTGCCAATGCTGGATTTAATACAAGATGTGAATGAAATACTGAACCCTCACAAAATAAGAGCTCAGTGTATTTCTGATCTAACATGTGAACCAAGCAGCTTTTGCAATGGACTAGCTGACTTTGTAAAATTATAAAACATATCTAACAAGTGACTCCATGTCATGTATAACACTTTGGTAAATTCCGGCATTTTATCCAGCAGCACTTTGCATGTTGGGGTTTTTGAGGCACTAATGACAGTAGTAAAGCCAGAAATAGCTGATGGTAACTTATGACATAAGGCATAATTACGGCCTTGGTGGATGGGATACTCCGTCACAAATGTAACGGATATCCCACCTGCCATTTAACAAGTTCCATAGGATATAATTGAACTTGTAAAATGGCAGACGGGAAATCCGTCACATTTGTGACGGAGTATGCCATCCGCAGAGGTCGGAATCAGGCCCACAGTGCCACTTGGCAGACTTGAGAAATGCGAAATAAAATTTTGTTTCTGTCTGTGTGTATTTTTTAGGTCTCACTGAAAGACTACTTTAATTGTTTTTCAGTCCCATGTTTTCCATAAAGTATCATGCAAAATACATATATATATATGGACTTCAGTCAACACTCTTTCACTGTTGGTCTGTTCCAATGTCATTCAAATTATGCTCCCTCCCAGCACAGCAAAAAGAATATCAACGGACAAGCCCACTTCAGTAACTGAATGCTTTCACTTTGAGTTATCTGTATTGTGCCATTGAACATGCATACATACATTCAAGGATCCAAGAGTGACTTGCTGTGTTGTTGTTATTGTTATTGTTAGAGAGAAAACATTATTATTAAATTACGACTAAAACATAATAAATAATGTGTACTAAAAGGCCTAATTAGAGAAATGTGTGTTAGAAATGGAAAATGTGCATGTTTAAAATGTGGTTGACATGGTGTCCACCACTCGAATTATATGTGAAATAATAAATGACTGTGAAATCATAATCATTTGTACTGACAAAGGATAATTAATATTGATGAGCAAAGCTAATGAATTGAAATTATTATAAACTGATAAATAATATACAAATATGGTTTGAATATTGAAAATGTTTTATTCTTCATGTATTAGCATTACTCAAAAGGCCTAAGTTTAGTGTTTTTCTATTATTTCACAAGTGCAGTGTTGAAATGTTATGCTGACTTTAGTGAATTTTTTTTGTGAACATTATTTATTAGACATCCCATTGAAAGCTTACAGTTCTTTCCAGTTTTAGTACTGTGCAGTTTGGTTCTTCCTATTTTACTTATGATTTTAGCAGTTCAGATACATTAGGCCCCAAATTACTGAACTGTTGCCCCTTTTATGTTCCTGAGGTCGACTGCTGAAGACCGCTGTTCCTGTGCTCTGGTGACGAAGACTCTGCTAACAGCTGTCTCTTTTAAGAGAGGTATAACCAATGTGCATTTATTTTTCTTTACAGGTTCTTCCTTGGAAATCCAACCACATTTTTGTTACAGCCATAGTTAGATGTTTTCCAAATTAATTTTTGTCTCGTCTACTCCCTCGTCTACCGTCCTCCCGGACCTCGCGCCTCTTTCAGCGACGCCATCGCCGACTTCATCTCCCCGCACGCCCTCGCCTCACCGGACTACATCCTCCTAGGCGACCTCAACTTCCATCTGGAACAAAACAACGACCCCAACACCACCACCCTGCTCGACAACCTCGCCAACCTCGGCCTCAAACAACTGGTGAACACCGCCACCCACATCGCCGGACACACGCTCGACCCTATCTTCTCCGCCAGCAAACACGTCTTCTTCAGCCACACCTCTGCCCTACACTGGACCGACCACAGCTGCGTCCACTTCACATTCCGACGCGAGACCTCCCACCTCTGCACTCAACCCATCCCTCGTCGACAGTGGAACAAGATCCCTGAAGAGCAACTCTTCTCCGCTCTCGCCGCCAACCAACCCACCCTCACCACCGACCCCAACGACGCAGCTCTCAACCTCACAAACTGGATCTCCAACTGCGCTGACAACCTTGCTCCCCTCAAACGCACGCATCGACAGACCAACACCAAAAAACCTCTCTGGTTCTCTGACACCCTCAAAGAATCAAAGAAAACTTGTCGTGCCCTTGAGAAGGCCTGGCGCAAGGACCACACCGCTGACAACATGACCGCCCTCAAGAACGCTACACGCGAACACCACCACCTGATCCGCACTGCCAAAAGGAACTTTTTCACCGACAGACTAGACAAAAACAGCCACAACAGCAGAGAACTCTTCAGCATCGTCAAAGAGTTCTCCAACCCCAGCGCCAGCGCCAACGCCGTCACGCCCTCACAGGATTTGTGCGAATCCCTCGCCACTTTCTTCCATCGCAAGATCAGCGACCTCCACGACAGCTTCGGACACCAGACCCAACCATACACCACTGAACCCGCTTCCCCGGACATCACCCTCAACAACTGGACCCACATCAACACGGAAGAAACCAAATCCATCATGAACTCTATCCACTCCGGCGCCCCTTCGGACCCCTGCCCGCACTTCATCTTTAACAAAGCCGACGACATCATCGCCCCGCACCTCCAGACCGTCATCAACTCTTCTTTTTCTTCTGCTACCTTCCCCGAATGCTGGAAGCACGCTGAAGTCAACGCCCTACTAAAGAAACCTACGGCTGACCCAAGCGACCTGAAAAACTTCCGCCCCATCTCTCTTCTACCTTTCCCAGCCAAGGTAATAGAAAAGACCGTCAACAAACAGCTGACCACCTTCCTGGAAGACAACAACCTGCTCGACCCTTCACAAACCGGATTCCGAACCAACCACAGCACGGAAACCGCCCTCATCTCAGTCACAGACGACATCAGAACCCTGATGGACAACGGTGAAACAGTCGCCCTCATTCTCCTCGACCTCTCGGCTGCCTTTGACACCGTCTGTCACCGCACCCTAATCACCCGTCTACGCTCCACCGGGATCCAAGGCCAGGCCCTGGACTGGATCGCCTCCTTCCTCGCTAACCGCTCCCAAAGAGTTTACCTCCCTCCGTTTCGCTCAGAACCCACCAAGATCATCTGCGGCGTACCTCAAGGCTCATCGCTCAGCCCGACACTCTTCAATGTCTACATGAGCCCCCTCGCCGACATCGTACGCAAGCACGACATCATCATCACCTCCTACGCCGACGACACCCAACTTGTACTCTCCCTCACCAAGGACCCCGCCAGCGCCAAGACCAACCTACAAGAGGGTATGAAGGACGTCGCAGATTGGATGAGGCTCAGCCGCCTAAAGCTGAACTCTGAAAAAACGGAAGTCCTCATCCTCGGCAACACCCCGTCCGCCTGGGACGACTCCTGGTGGCCCACGGCCCTCGGCACCGCACCGACCCCCGCAGACCACGCCCGCAACCTCGGCTTCATCTTGGACCCTCTTCTCACCATGACCAAGCAAGTCAACGCCGTGTCCTCCGCCTGCTTCCTCACTCTCCGCACGCTCCGCAAGATCTTCCGCTGGATCCCCGCCGACACCAGAAAAACCGTGACCCACGCCCTTGTCACGAGTCGCCTGGACTACGGCAACACCCTCTACGCCGGGACCACCGCCAAACTCCAAAACCGCCTGCAACGCATCCAAAACGCCTCGGCCCGCCTCATCCTCGACGTACCCCGCAACAGCCACATCTCCGCACACCTGAGACACCTGCATTGGCTCCCAGTCAGCAAAAGGATCACCTTCCGTCTTCTCACCCACGCACACAAAGCCCTCCACAACAAGGGACCGGAATACCTCAACAGACGCCTCAGCTTCTACGTCCCCACCCGCCCCCTCCGCTCCTCTGGCCTCGCACTTGCTGCCGTCCCTCGCACCCGCCGCTCCACGGCGGGTGGGAGATCTTTCTCCTTCCTGGCGGCCAAGACCTGGAACTCCCTCCCCACCAGCCTCAGGACCACCCAGGACCACTCCGCTTTCCGGAGACTCCTAAAGACTTGGCTGTTCGAGCAGCGATAACCCTCCCTTTCCCCCCTAGCGCCTTGAGACCCGCACGGGTGAGTAGCGCGCTTTATAAATGTTAATGATTTGATGATTTGATTTGTCTTATTTTAATTTTTCATGTGACAAAGCCCAGCCCGCACATGCTTTTTGAATTAGAATTTGGTAGCTAGGATGTCTGAACCAATAATTGAATCGAATGTTTATTAATTGAATGTGATTGATTCAACTGCACATTTAAAGAATTTGGTTGCTATTTCTCAAATAATGCTGTTGTTATTCTGGATAATTTTTTAGTGTTTAATGGTAGTTGATCTTATAAGATTGAGATTCTTTAGACGCTTTGGACAGCCTGTTGTTTCTGTATTGTTATCATTTGGTTTTGCGCATCGTTTATGTGACTTTAGCCTTGTGAATATAAGGGCAATAAATGTTTAAACTTTACTAAATTAGTGTGGTGATTCATGACCAAATAGGTCATGGTGAGTGTAAATTATAGACTCCTTATTGCATATTGTTGTTGACTGTGGCTATTGATTCTCATTGCAGATTTGATGATATTATTACTCCTTTCTGAGTGAAAAGATTCAAGTCGAACTCTGAGGGTAGTAGATGTCACTGCCTGATTACGTGTCACCTAAGCCTAATTTCATGAGGTCATACGCCCACATTTTCCGTCTCAAACAAATGAAAGATGTTTTTTTTATTATTTAAGATATTATTTCAAGTATGTAATAATTGTTAAAATGTGGTGGTGCAAATCCTTTAGTAGATTTTTTAACCTGATTGCTGCCTCCGCATTATTACGCAAACATGTTTTGCATGGTAAAGATATATTTTCAATGTCTTTCAGCAAATCAGCTTGCTCTGCCAGGAAACAAACTTATGTTTAGATAGAATGATCTCCATCTGTTCCAAATGCCTGGCAGTGCTTGCTACATGTATTGAGAAGGTCATGGGTTCAGGCTTTGTCTGAGAGTGTGAGGGATGCTTGGCTCCTTGCCACGTCTCTCCTTCCCTCCTCTCTTCCGCTGCCTTGTACCAGGGACAGCTGTCTATGGGTGGATAATAAAGGCTATTTTTGCATAGGGATGGAGAACTTTGTCCTTGCTAACCTAGTTAGTCATGGTTCATAGTGCTGTACTATATGACCACAAAACATTTGCAGGCAATATGTTAAAATAATTATTTACTTGAGTTTATGAAACATTCACCGGACTACAGGAAAAGCTGAGCGCTTAGCAAAAAGCATTTGCACTGTAGAGAAAATGGGTAACAATGCTATCTAAATGGAGAAGCATAACGATCGACAGCTGAGCAAAATCATGTTTACATGTTCAAAAAAATATGAGCAATTTGATATATAGAAACGTGAGAGAGATCACATTTTATTAATATATTAGTCGCATAGAAGTTATCATATGGTGGCTAACCTACATTTAAAGGCCTAACAGTGAAAACAACATGAATCATACAATGTGCACATTTGAAATATGGTGAACCATGTGGCTACCATTTGTAGTAATCACTATGAGCCTGATTATGACCTTGGCGGATGGGATGCTCCATCACAAACATGATGGATATCCCGTCCGCCATATTAGAAGTTCCATTATATCCTACGGAACTTGTGAAACGTTGGGAAGAATGTTCGTCACATTTGTGACAGAGTATTATATCCGCCAAGGTTGTAATCAGGCCCTATATTTTAATATGAGAGTATTGAATTCATAATAAAGGAAGTACTAATGTGAATTAATATTAAACGCATTATTGAAAATATTAAATTACTATGTATCAATCAAATTTATATTGAATTAAATCTATATTATTAATACGAATTACATGT
The DNA here is from genome assembly GCF_031143425.1 of Pleurodeles waltl. NCBI lineage: Eukaryota > Metazoa > Chordata > Amphibia > Caudata > Salamandridae > Pleurodeles > Pleurodeles waltl. Next base: position 134,879,711 of record NC_090444.1, read on the forward strand.
GTGCAGAAAAATAAATTCATGTTTAAAAATGGTTCTAACATGTTACAAATAGTGATTGTAATTAGAATATTTGCTTTACACTTTACATATTTGTTATGAATTGTAAGGTGTGCAATAGGTTTATTAATGTATTAAGTCTATTCATGTGTATTAAGGCTTATTAGTTTGACAAGGACTGAAAGATTCATTTTGCAGCAGTAATGCAAAATCACTTGTTTATTTTGTCCCCTCAGACCTAAATTCTTGCCCTAGGTTGCTAATGTGGATGTTGAATGTGCTATTGTATTATAGGCAAGAAACATGTTTGAGAAATAACAATGTTACACTATCATTTCTAGCTGTCGAACAAGACAAGAAATTTGCAGTTCTCATGTAAAAATGCCAATGCCATACCTCCATCAGGCCACCTGTGCAGCCTGAACCTCACCGGCCCTATTATGGTTTCCCCGCAGGGCTGGCGGGTGTAAAAAGTGCTTCTGCCCGCCGGCCCAGCCGGGAACAGGGCCTTAACATTGCAGACGGCTCTTGATGGAGCCGGTTGCAATGTGGCGGTGCAGCGGGTGCAGCTTCACCCGTTGTGCATCCAACTGCCCGTAATTCAGGCATTGGAATGCGCAATGGGGCTGTGCATGGGGCCCCTCAGACACCATTCTGCCACCCTTTCCATGGCGGTGTTTACCGCTGGCGGATGGGGATTCGTAATCCCCAGGGCAGCGCAGCTTGCAACACTGCTCTGGCAGATTACAACTCCCGGGACCACCAGGCTGCAGGCTGGCGGCAGCCTGGCTGTGTCGGTGGTTGGACCGTGGCGACTCCGCAATGGTCATAATGTGGCGGTTGGACCACCACGACTACGGCAGTCTGACCACCACCATGACCCCCTAATTCTTTAAAAATTCATAGCTCCGGGTCCCCTTATCGGATTTTATTTGTTGTGATGTCAAATTAAAGATAACAATATTTCCTACTTTTATATATTGGTTTTGGAGTTTTAAACTGTTTTCTCTGTTTTATTTTGTTACTGTTTTGTGATACCTGAATGCCTTACACATTTTGTCTCCTGGGTTAAGCCTTGTTGCTCGTTGCCAAGCTACCAAGGGTTGAGCTGGGGTTAATTTATTGAGACCTAACTGAACCTAGTGGGGGTTAGTGGCCTTTTGCTAAGTGTAGGCACTTACCTGCCCTTACCAGTAATCCACTTTCAACAGAGAGTTATAACTAAATGTGGTTTCTTGTTTCCTTTCAGTTAGGTACTTTCACCAGCGTGTTTTATAGTGAGTTTCCATAGTTAGAAGTTTTTCCAAATTCTTTTTGTCTTTCTTTTATTTTTTTATTTTACCTGCATGTGTTAGTCTGAACCCACACATGCAAGTCACAATTGGTGTTCGTGTTAGGAATGGCCCAGCTCTGAAACCTGAAATCTGAAATTGAATGTTAAACTGTATTTTGATGATTTACTGATGTCACCATCATCTGCTTTGAAATGTAGAAATAATGTGCATATCATGTTGTTGCTAATCTATAGTATTCTTTTGGAGTGATTAACAGCATTGATGTTTAGCAGGTTAAATCATTTCCGACTTTTTGGTCAGCCTATGGTTTTCATGTATATTTATAATTTAGTATTGCGCATCATATGCGCGACATTGATTTTGGGATTATAATAAAGCTTTGAAACTTTATTTGGTTTAGAGTTTGATTCAATGTGAAATTGTTTATGGTGTTTAGTATTGTTTATGTCTTGATATAATTGATTTGTGATTGAATGATTCTGACTTCTACACTCTTCACCAAGTCCAAAGATTCAGTCGACCTCCTCTATACATGAGATTTTTGATGGTGTCTCATCTGAGCGTTGGTGGTTGTTGATCCTGGAGAGGGGAGAAAATTCTTCCCGGGGCCCCAGCGCTCCCTCACATGTAACATACCCTCGCATGTAGAAAGATATATATTCATGTGTACAGTGCCTAACGTGTCTGTCAAATAAGACACAAAGAAATCATGACGGTCCATACTAAAAATCTGACAGTGTGATGTAGATTATGTCAAAGTTGAAATTGAACACCGTCTATAAACCATCTAAACAGGCATGTACATTTCTCAGCTGCATGTGTCATGTAAAATATAGGCTGGTTTGGTAGCAACAACATAGTTGTGTGGATTAATTGTGATGCTGTAAGCTTTATAAAGCCTAACTATATTTTGTAAATTTGTAGTGTCAACGTAAGGACCACTTCTTGGCAATATTATTGAGCCATTATCATAGGGGAACTTTGCAATGCCTTACCCCATTTTATTCAACAAATAAGATAGGCTTACTGTCCTTTTTTTGTCTGTCTTTTGAGATAGCTTTAGCTGTCACACTAGACTACAGTTTTCCCTAGAAAATCACATAGTATACATATATGGATAGAATTCGGGTCAGTGAGCCTCATCCATTGGCCTATTACATTGTAATGCACATTTTTATTCTGCCCACCACAGCACATGGATGGTGCAGTGAGGCAGTTCACTTTATCCGTTGGCTCAATTTACTTTGAATTACTGCACAAATCATTTGTAGATTGTTCACATCCTAGAGATAGTTCCTTTCTCTTTAGTAGTAAAGCTAGTTCAAAAAGTGCTTTTTATTTTATGTTTTTTTTTTCACATTAAAAACTCGTGTTTTTCCTGCATTCCATTTTAACTTTTATGTTGGAAAGTGTTTAGGTGGTATTCTAGCTGCTTGCAATGTGAGAGGTTGGTTGCATGGTGATTTATTCTTGTCTCCTTCACAAATAATAACAACGTATGCCGGCACTGAGAGACTTGTTTAAAAAAACTTTAGTAGTAAAACAGCTGCATTAGTGAATGTTTATTTAAATTATTTTGTAAGAATAAACCAGCCACTTTTAGGTGATAGGCTTATTTATGTTTACTTTTTTGCCTCATTTCCTTGTATTAAAAAAAAGTTTGCATGAGCTTGACAAAACCTGTCTTATTGGCTTCTCCAATACGTTTTTCTTGTACGCAATTGAGGTTTGAATAGACCATATGTGATAGGAAAGAGAAGGCTTCCAAATGATGATGCGGGCATCCCATTGTTTTATTTTCTTTTTCCATAAATCTGTTTATTGTTATTTTTGTTATTAGTTTACATTTCTCATCTTATCTCAGTTACTGTTTAATACATTGCAGTTTAATGTGCTTATATTATACATGGTTGTTGCATATTTTTATTACCACATTTTCATGTTTGCATGACATTTGCTTCGTGTTGTCCTTGCGTTTGTCATGTTGTTAATCGCATCTGCAATTCTTGTAGTAGTGATAATATTTTGGTCGGATTATTGGATTGCAGCACTTGATTAAGAGAGGTATGTAGGGTAATCATTATGTTTTTGCATAGATTTAACTTTAAAATGTAGAAGGGTGAAGGAAAATAGGAACTTGTGTGATAATAACTTTAACTTTAGCCGATGTCCATATCTATGTGATTGATTTAAATTTCGCTGTTTTCATGCCTGTTTGGGGATTTCTGGTAGCGATTCAGTTTGTAATTGGGGGGTTTGGGGTGTTTCGTGGGAGTCGTTGCTTATTCCCTTCTCAGTTCTCAATGTCCTAGTTTGTTCGGTTACGCCGTGTTTTTTATTCTCTTACGTGGTGTGTTCTTTTCATTTGTGATTTTTAAGTTAGCGGTGGTTCAATCTCTCCCCTGTCAGATGTGATTCAGTGCTGTGTAGTTTGGTTAGGAGGTCCTCCCAGTCGACAGATATCAGGTGCTGACGTAGCCCTAGGGTTTCTTCACGTTTGAGTGCTATGTGCTCTGCTCCCGCCCACACCTTGAGTGAGCGTCTCCAAGCTTGTATCGGTGGGGGGGTCTGGAGATTTCCATCTTTGGGTCACCAGCCGTTTCGCAACAATTAGTCCCAGATCTATAAAACGTGTTTCTGCTCTGTGTTGCTTGCTTCTAGGGAATAGTCCCAGGATGCAAGTCTCCCATGTAAAGGGTATTTGTTGTGTAATGCATGTGGCTAGGCTGTCTGCCACCTCCTTCCAATAGGCGCTTAGGTTAGGACAGGACCAGATCATGTGTAGCATGTCTACTCCTATTTCACGGCATCTAGGACAGGCTGCGTCCTGGCGATTCAAATATTTGTTTACGCGTGCAGGTGTGAGGTAAGCTCTGTTTACAATATAATACTGGATTAGTTTAAATCGCGAGTTGCGTGGTATATTAAGGTGGCCTGAGATGGCAGCTCTCCATTTTGTTATCGCAATGGATTCGCCCGAGTCTGTTTCCCATGTCATACGTAGTGCGTCGTTTTCAGTGGCAGTTTGGATTCTCAGGGCATCTGCCAACCAGCTGACCTGATGTTGGCCGGAGCCCACCACCTGCAGGTATTGAATCAGCAGATGGGTGGGTGGGGGTGTTGCGATGTCTCCCCATTTGGAACTCAAAGATCCCACCAGTGAGCAGTATAGGAGTAATTGGCCGGGCGGAAGCCCCATTTCTTGGAGCTTGGCAAACGGTAATAATTGGTTGTCGTCATATATGTCACCTAGTGAGTGTAATTCTAGTTCATGCCATGTGCGCAGTTCTGTGTCTGATGTGACCCTAGTGCCCCTTGGTGTGCCCACCAATGCTAGTGCTGGTGCGAATGGGGTCAACGGCTTCGTAAGACGAAGTGATCTATGATGGCATTTGTGTGCTGTTCTAAGGAATATTTGTCGAGGGGTTCGCGGGTGTGTGATCGGGTGGAATAAATGCTGTATTTGTTGGAGCGAGTATGGTCTTGTCTCTGTGCTGTATCGGCCAGCTGTTTACCAGCCAGCCATCTGGATATCCATTGGAGTTGGGCTGCTAGGTAATAATGTTCCAGATTGGGGACCGCAAGCCCACCCTTATCAGTCGGTAGATACAGTTTTTTAAGGGCTACTCTACAGCGACCATTATTCCATACAAATTCTCTCAGCCCTGTTTCCAGTGTTTTAAAGAAGGCGGGGGAGACATAATGTGGTAGATTAGAGAAGAAGTATAAGAGTCGCGGGAGCACTACCATTTTGAGGAGTGCTATCCTACCCGCCACTGATAGTGGCAGTGTTCTCCAGAAGGTCATTTGGGATCTGATTGAAGATGTTGCTTTTACCAGATTGCCCTCGAATATATCTTCTTTGCTATGATAGATCTTAATGCCCAAGTATCTAAAGGTGTTTGGCTGCCAGATAACTGGGCTTTCTGTTAGGGTGAGTCTTGGGTTTGATAGGCCTGGGTCAAATGGGAAGAGGCTCGAATTAGACCAATTGACCCTAAGTCCTGATATCTGTGCAAATTGCCGCAAGAGTGTGCCAACTCTCTGCGGGATTCGCGTGATATCTCTAAAGTATAGTAGGAGGTCGTCAGCATATAGCGACACTATGTGTAAGCCGTCTCCCAAAGGTATTCCCCAGTTGGATCCCTCTTCGCGTAGGGTGGCCGCTAGTGGTTCCATTGCGAGTGAGAATAGTAACGGTGAGAAGGGGCAGCCCTGTCTCGTGCTTCTACCCACCCGGATTGGTTCTGATATCTAAGGGCCCAGACCCACCCTTATCGTTGGTCTGGTGTATAGTAGTTTAGCTAGGCGGGTGAAAAATGGTTCTATGTCGTATTTTTGCTGCACCTCGAACAAGTAAGGCCATTCCAGAGAATCGAAAGCTTTCTCTAGGTCGAGGACCAGGCAGCCCGCTCGCGGCCAGGCCCGTCTGGCATATTCCATAACCCGGAACAGTCTTCTGATATTTTGGGAGGTGTCTCTAGCTGGTACAAATCCATTTTGGTCAGGATGTATCAGTTCTGGGACGCTTGGTGCCAGTCTTGTTGCTAATATCTTGGCTAGTATTTTGTAATCAGTGTTTAGCATTGCTAGTGGTCTGTATGAGCCCATATCTATTGGGTCTCTTCCAGGTTTAGGAAGAGAGACAAGCAATGCCTCTCTTTGTGTGTCCGACAGGTGGCCCTTCTGCTCGGCTGTCTCATACACCCATAGTAATTTAGGCGCCAGATGTGTGGTGAATGCTTTATAGAAGTCTGCTGATAGCCCATCTGGGCCTGGTGTCTTGCCTGGATTGAGGTCCTTAATAGTGGCTTTGATTTCCTCTAGGTCAAGAGGTGTCTCGAGAGTTTCAATCTGGTCGCTTTTTAATTTTGGGAGTTTCACTTTGTCAAGAAATTCCATACTGGAGTTTTCTCCAGAGGTTATTCTTGTGGTGTAGAGTGTTGTATAGTGTCTTGTAAATTCGGTTTGAATCTCTGCAGGTGTGTATACTATTTCCCCTGTGTGTGAGCGAATTTCCATTATTGGTTTTCTCTCACAGTCCCGTCGTATCAGCCAGGCGAGCAATTTACCTGCCTTATCCGCTGATGCATGGGTTCTCGCAGAGTGTGCAGTGTAGTTTAGACATCTCAGACGCTCTAATAATGTCTGGCGATCTGTGTGCAACGCTGCTAGTCTCGCCTTTTCAGCTTGATTATTAGTGATTTCATCTTCTGATTGTGGTAGAACCTGTTCTATTTGGGCCAAATCGCGTTCAATTGTTTTGCGCATGTTGCATTGGGTTCCTAGGCAATGCCCTCGGATAAAGACTTTAAATGCATCCCATTCAATTAATCCCGAGGTGGCCGTGCCTTCATTTTGTTCAAAATATTCTAGAATTGCAGAGCTTAATGAGGCTCTAAAATCAGGGTCTTCTAGGAGTTCTGGCCTTAATTTCCACGTGGGGATAGGTGGGCGAGAAGATCCCCAACACAGCCGCGCTGTTAAGGGGTTATGATCCGAGTGTGTGCATCCCATGTACACCGGATTTTCTATTACTGGGTCGAGGTTCGCAGTGCAGAATATGTAGTCTAATCGTACGTGCAAGGAATGCGGGGCAGAGTAGAAGAAGTAGATTCTGTCCTCTCTGTGTTTTTGTCTCCATATATATATTAATTGCCATTGTTGAGTCCAGTTTACCAGGCCTCGTGAGGCAGCCACCACTGGGTATGTTGATAGTGGTGGGAAAGAGCGGTCTAGTTCTATGTCTTGCACGCTGTTGAAGTCTCCCCCAAGTACCCACGGGAGAGTGCTCCAGTGTGCTAGGTGGCGTGTTAGGGTGTGTAGGAAAATAGTTTGTTCTGTGTTTGGGGCATATATGGAGCCCAGTATGATTGTGCGTCCTGCTAGTTTCCCTTTAAGGAGTACATATCTACCCTGGGGGTCTATGATTTGTTCTTCCATCGCAAAGGGAATGCCTGCTCTTATCCAGATAAGCGTACCCCTGGCATAAGCAGAGTATCCTGTCGCATATAATTGCCCTCTCCAGCGCTGGCGTAGTCTAGGGATTTCCTGATCTATTAGATGTGTCTCTTGTAGGAGCGCTATTTGAACTGAGTGTCTTTTAAGATAGGAGTAGATGGCATATCGCCGTTTGGGGGAATGTATACCTCTTACATTCCAGGTGATTGTTGTGTATGTAGCCATGTGTGAAGTGTTCGATCTTTCTTTCCCCTCACCCACCTGTGTTTCCTGAGCTGCACTATTTCGTTAACTTTCCGTCCCCAGTTGGAGTTTGTAAAGGTTATGTATGGACATCGGCAAAAACAAAACTTAGTTAATACTATCAGAGCAGTTAAACAACGGGTCACCGCCCAAACATTGCAACAAAGACAAGGACGTGCAGGTGCATGTCTATGCATTTCCGGACTCCACTGGTAGGAGTGTAGAGGTTGGCCAAGTATGTCGGGAGATGGTGTAGTCTTTGGCTTTGTAGTCCGGCTAGGACGGATAACTAAAATGATCGGTGGGGGCGCAGGAGTGACCCCCGATGTATATGTGTATCAGGGAGGAGAACCGACAATAATGTGAGAAAAAAAGGGGGGGGGGAAGGAGGAGGAGAGGGGAGGAGAGGGCCAGCCCCGTGGCCAAAGCCCGTCATTGTCATCAACTGCGCGTTTCTAGTTTCTTTTGGATTGACATGGGCATCTCTTTGCTGTGTTGGCTGCTTGCACGTTCATCGGGGCACCCCATGTGCACGCCTCAGGTTGAGTGTCTCTTATTAGATGGTGTGATTTTACATTATGCAGGAGTTTTTAGAATATTTTGTCTGCAGTGGCCGGTGTCACAGAGGGTCCCTCAATAGGTCCTGATTCCGATAAGCAGTCCGGTGTGGGGGGACGGTCGCTGGTTGCTTGTGAGATTTCTGTGTCTGAGCCAGAGTTCAGAGGGGATGTGGCCATTGCTGTTGCGGTGTGTATCGCTTCTCTTCTTTCTCGGATTAATTGTTCCAGGTCTGGGGCACATTTGGTTGATTCCGTGCGGGTTGTGCTTCTCTTTCGGTCCCGCTTGTTTCGGCCTCGCTTGACCCGAGGTGTTTTTTTCGGTTCGCTCTGGGGTGTCACCCGTTGCTAGTCCTGTTGATTCGAGCCATTCCCATGTTGCCTCGGGGGTGGAGAAAAAGTGCGTTTTGTCCTTAGCCACTACACAGAGTTTGGCTGGGAACAGCAATGAGTAGTTTAGGTTCAGTGATCTCAACTTACGTTTCACAGGAAGATAAGAGGCCCGATCCCTCTGTACTGTTAGGGTGTAGTCTGGAAACAATAGTATTTGCACGCTGTCTATTTTGGGTGGTGGGGCTGCTCTTACTGTTCGTAGTATGATGTCTCTGTCCGCATAGTGGAGGAGGCGTATTATAAATGGGCGTGGAGCGCTCCCCGGTGGTCTAGTACGGGTCGGGACCCGATGGGCGCGTTCTACAGAAAAAAAATGGGTGAGTGTTCCATCTGGTACCAACTCTCGCAGCCAAGTCTCTGAATAGGACGCCGGATCTCGCCCTTCCGTGCCTTCCGGTAGATTTACCACTCGTATATTATTCCTTCTGGATCGGCCCTCCGCGTCCTCTGCTCGCCTCTCCAGTTCTACCACTATGGCTTGTATGTCTTCCATTCCTGTTTTCAGCTGGGTGGTCGCAGGCGTTAGTTCCTGTATTGTGGTTTCGATCTCCTTGGTTCTGTCTGAGAGTTTGCGGTGGTCCGCATGTAGGAGAGTGAGATCACTTGCTACTCTGTCTATCTTGCCTTCTAGGGACGTGCGAGCGCGCTCCAGGGATTCCCCGATGCGTTCCACCGCAGCAAGTACTGCATCTAATTTTTGGTTATCTTGGATTGAGAGGTCTTGTGTTTTCCCAGATCCAGCTCCAGAGCGGAGCCGTCCAGCTCCGGCCATGGTTTAGTTTGTTGGGAGGCTAGTTTGGTTTCTGGTCGTCTCCCCTCACTCAGACTGTTGACTCGCACACTACATACTGCGGACTAATGTTCATTGGCAGGTTTTTGAGGGGGTATGTTGTGGGTTATTAGTTCCCGATTATTTGGTGGAGGATTTCCGTATTATTAGACTTTTCTGGGTCTTTGACATGGATTCCCGTTTTTAGGTAGGCCTGTGGGAGATTATTTTTGGCGGAAACGTCTCAGTAGTGTTTCGTTTGTCTTTCGAGTGTAGTAAGTTACGTGGCTTCAGTGCTGCAATTTCCTCGCTGGAGTCTTGTGTTTGACTCAAGGGAGGTTGGGACCGCTTGTCGGGGCACTGAGATCGTGTCCCCACGACAGCACATGCAGCACTGTTGGCCAATGCCTCCTCTTCAATTTCCGCCGTAAAGTGGGATCTCGCGTCGACTCGTTTGGGCTTTTCGGTAGGTGGCCACCAATTTCGGTTTTTGGGGCTCGGCTGTCTCTCCTCCTTCGAGTGTGGGATGAGCAGGGAAGAGAAGGGCCAAGAGGTGTCTCTTGGCGAGGTGCGCAGTAGCTCCGATGAGGGGCCTGTATTCGTTTTCTTTTTTGCTTTCTCTCCCTCCCCCTCTCGCCGTCCGCCCCCCCTATACAAGGCTGGTGTCCAGGGGGGGCCCCCGGCCTCCGCACGCCCTTGTAGTAGGGCCCTTCGTTCCTCTCAACCAGTTCCTCACTTCATTCAGGGCCCCGTTGATGCCCCCAGGGTTCGGTCGCAACAGAGCACGCGGAGAAGAGGGGGACCCCGGATATCGCTCTCAGTCATCACCGCCCGATTGGGCGCCCCGTTGTCTTCTATTTTGCGCTTAAAAAAGGGGGGGGGGAACACCCCTCTCACCGTCTGTGTTGAGGCGTGCACGGTGGGGAGGTCAGCAGCCGCTCGATCTCCGCCCCCGACCCCAGCCGCGCCCGTCGTCTCTCCTCGCTCGCGGTCTCCTCCCTGCCGTTCCGACCCGCGGCGTGGCCCGCACGGCCGCTGGAGTTCCCAGAAGTCAGGTCTGCCGTGAGAGCGGTCCGGGGAGTTCCGGCACCTCCCCCGAGCTCAGGCGACCAGTGCTGGGGGCCGCATTCTCCTCGCGCCCCCACCTAGATGTTGTTTTCGCCGGTTGCGGCGCGGAGCTCTTCTAGCTCGCGCCCGCCATGTTAGGTGGCTTGGCCACACCCCGCGGGCATCCCATTGTTAATGGCTAGCATTAATACTCCTTGGAAAAACAGACCAGCATGTTTAAAAGCTGTAAATTATTAGAACAAAGAGAACAGCAGCAGCTAGACTGTCTGAGAGAGATACTGAGAACTTAGGGTCTAGAAGGAGGGGTTCTGGGAATGCTGTAGCGCCCCCAAATATCCATTTCTGAGTTCCCAAGTTAAATGAGCATTAAAGATGACTTTAAATTGTATTTCAATCTTGTTATATTTGCTGTATGTTCCAAAACAGAGGTTAAATGTCAGGCTAGTCTTCAGACAAATTTCTGCTTATATTTTGATAAGGAGATTGGTGATTCCTTTTCTTTCTCTGACTGTAAAGTGTGAGGATTTGGTAAAGTGAACTATGTGATAATCTTGCTGGTGTGAAAGGAAAGCTGTAGGCTGTTGTTTTTTTCTAACGCACAACAAAATTTAATTTCCACATGTTTTTGTACACTACATAGTTCTATTAGTAAAAATGTCTGTACAAGGTCATTCTGTGGAAAATGTGCTGTCTGTAAATGGCAGCAGCTCCCACTCTATGCCTTAGTAATAATTTTGTACCAGTGTGCTCCAAAATGCAACATCAGCTACATACTACATCCTTGCTCTTTTTGAATGGTTGTGACTCACATGTGACACTTGCTCTTTGTGTGATACTTAAATGTTTCAGAATTCCTGTGTATTCAGTGATGGAACATTGATGGCAGCACCCCTATTCAGAAAATTCTTCCTGCACCACTGACTGAGAAATGAAAAACAATTTGCCTGTGCCTTATTCAAGATGCCATTTATGGGCCAAAGGTTGCTGTGATTTAAATGAAGCACAAAGGCAGCCAGTGCTTGACTTCAAGAAGAGAAGCAGGGCAGTGCAACACAGTAGGCCATATTTTCAAGAGAAATGTGGTTTTGACTAAAAACTGCTGCACCTGGGCCCTCCTGTCCTGATGCCTGTGCAGGTCTATTTATATATTTACTTTCGATCATCTCCGTAACCTTGCACATCTACTAATACCTTTATACTTTAGTGGCGGATGATGGGTTGTTAAGGCACCAAAAATGAGTTTTTGCTCTTCCTTAACATCAAAAGAGACACCAACTGTTGCTGTTTGCTTGTAGTATGAAGTCAGATGTATGATTATTTGTTTTAGCAATATTTGTGTGTTACTATAGATTTAAAACTGAAATGAACACATGTGCAATGCTAAAATGGTCTACAAACTGTGATGTTGATGAGTAAAACATTTGTGCAACAACTAGTACAACTAGGGGGTGGGCGGAACTTGTGAAGTTTCAATCCATGGTATTCTGTGGACTTACATAAAAACTCAGCAAGATTCCATGGAGTTACTCCAACGGGGAGGCATACGCATGTTGTGCTGCTTGAGCTGCAACTTAGCACCAGTAGTGTGAGCAGAGCTGACAAAACAGTGTGAATGGCACGATGCAGTGCGCAAGAGTGCATGGCCATTCAAGTTGATTTTGCTGCCTCTCAAGTAGAAAATCTACTCACGTGGCAGAAAATCTACTTAAGATGTATCCCTCACACTGTGACCACACATTAAAAAATTGTGCTAGGGGAAGTTAGCTATTGCTTCCACTTCTGAAGCTTTGCAGGAAATAAGTCCGCTACCTGATGATTGGTGGAATTTGCCTAGCACTCCAAGCTACAAGAGTGGCCCTTACACAATTGGATACTGTTGGACCGGGTATCCTTGCAATGGTTTTCTTCCAACTTTTTGCCTTCCGTCCTCCTGTTTTTGCTGACTTCAGTTTTTCTGGCTGTAGGACTCTGCACACTTTACCACTGCTAACCAGTGCTAAAGTGCTTGTGCTTCTTCCTTTAAACATGGTAATATTGGCTTACACACAATTGCCATATTTAATGTACTCATAAGTCCCTAGTAAAGTAGTACTACAAATGCCCGGGGCCTGTAAATTAAATGCTACTAGTAGGCCTGCAGCACTAATTGTGTCACCCGCTTAAGTAGTCCTTTAAACATGTCTCAGGCCTGTCATTGCAGCCTGTGTATCCAGTTTTAAGCTTCCATTTCAAACTTGCCATGTCCAAACCTCCAATTTTAATACATGTAAGTCACCCTTAGGGGAGGCTTTGAAACAGCCCAGAGGGCAGGGTGTAATGTACTTAAAAGGTTGGACATGGCCTTTTATGTTTTGCATACCCTGCTAGTGAAAAACTCTTACATTATTTTTCCCTACTGTAAGGCCTACCTCTCCCATAGGATAACATTGGGTTAACGTATTACATTTATTAAGTGGTACCTTTAATTTGGGAGCAGGTAGGAATGTTGAGTTTGGTTTCTAACAAATTGTAAGTTAATACCCTCTTCAATGGTAAAGTCTGAGTTGAAGTCTCAATACTGAAAATGCCACTTTATTAAAGTTGGCATTTTCTTGCCCTAACCATTTTGGGCCTGCAACCTGTATCCTGGATCACATGACTAGGTGTAGCTGGCAGTTGGTCTTGTGTATTGCTCCCGACTAGTGAGACAAACGGTAATATGTGTTGGCAGAATGGGCCATCTCTGACTAGATGAGGTTGGGAAGCTGTCACCTACCATACCTGCACATCACAAAGGCTCTGCCTGAGCACACACATAAAGGGTTTCACCCAAGTCTTTTGATACCCCATACAAGCTGGGTCCAGGGCAGGGAGGTAGGAAGTTCCAGAGCCTATTGGGGTAGAAAATCCAGAACCTTTTCCTACTTCAGTTGTAGTCACCAGGTATAAATATTGAAGCCTCAGACCAAACTCTTCAGTACACCTGTGGGGCTGGGGAAGACTTAGAAGGACTGCTGTGCTGCTCTGGAAGAAAGAATGCTACTCTGTTGCCGTGCTGTCTAACAGGATCTCCATCTTTAACCCAGATCACCTGAGTGACTCCAAGGGATAGAAGGCTGGCCTCCTGATCAGAGCCTCAAGGACAGTAAAGCCCACAATCACATTGGACCCAGGACCTGAACTCTGTATGCTGTATGTTCTACCACCACCCCCCAAGTGGTGCCACCCTAGTCCTGGACCCTTTGAAGTGGGCCTGAAGGTGTCTGCCAGCCCAGATGTGGTCCTGTGAAGCAAAACTGATGCATCCCCTTGTAGCTGCATCAGAACCACCATAGCACAACACATCTCTAATGCCAGACCTTGCACTGCAGCTCATAGTCTCCCCAGAGCTGCTGCTGCTTGAAGCATCCTTGATGCAGACCTTTGCATAGCAAGCCCCTCGCTGACGGCATCCTCATTGATGATGCAGGATTCCAGACCACAGCTCCACAACTACTCGGAACTGCCACTGTGTGACGCATTCTCGACGTGGAATCTCAGTACGCTCCATAAACCAGGATTTGAGGTACTTTGTTTAGTGGGCCTAACTTGTTCCCTGCGTCTGGCTTACGCTCCATTGTGGTCCGCCTGAACTTGTGACTTTGTCCTGGTAAGGAGCGACCAGATAACCACAGTTGGTGCTTTGTGTTTCTAGGCACTATTTCTCTTTAAAATTTTAAAATTGCATATCTCTGGTTCTACTTATTGGATTTTTGTGGTTTTGTCTTAAATAATTTAATACATTTCACTCATTTTGTAAATTGGTATAGGGTTTTTCTGCCATTGTGTTTTCACCTTATCACTATTTGAACTGCTGTATAAATATTTTACTCATTGCCTCTAAGTTAAGCCTGACTTCTTTGTACCAAGCTACCAAAGGGTTAAGCATAGGTTAATTTGGGCTTTGCTTGTGTTTCACAAAAAACTGAAAAAGCGGCCTAAACACAAACTGGTTTTGCTTGTTTCATATGAGTATTTTTTCATGATGAGCATTGCCACAGGTCTGCATGAGATACAATCCTGGTCTTGGTTCACAACGGTAACTCACATGTTTGGGAAATGTAAAATTTGAGTGGATTTACTATGTTTGGGCAATTCATGAGTGTAAACTTACTTCAAACGTGTAATTTACATGTCTCCACCAAATTGGAGGGCCTTTCGCAATGCTCTTATCTGTAATTCACATGTGTGAATAAGTTTACTACTTTTTGCCTTGTCACAAAAAATGGGTGCAAATGACACTTTTGGAGCAAATTTACAATTTGATTTTCTGAATAGCCACAAGTAGTAACTTTACTCAAAAGTATAAATTACTCAAATGCAAGTTACCTTTGTGGCTCAGGCCTTCCATGTCTTAGCTATGGAACTGGGATAACACATAATCAGGGCCAGAATGTTTTCCAAAATTACAGCTCCAGCCAGTGAAGAAGTATCCTAACGGCAGAAAGCATTATATTTCATGTTTCGTTACTAGGTCGTATTTTTTTTAATGACCCCATTTACAAACACAGAATGTTCTAAATGGCCACATTGCCTATTGCTGTCTGTAAAGCGTTGTCTGCTGGAATGCTGCACCAGTGTTCTTCACTGAGATGGAATAATTTTTAAGAAGCTTCTCTGAGGGAGTTAGATTGGAGCAGCATCAAATACAGACCTGCAACGTCTGCTTGTAAGTAATCCATTCCATTTACAGAGCGCTACTTAACATATGCCTTGTTACAGAGGACAGTTGCACAGCAAGTTTGCTGTAACTGGAGAAATAATGATAAAAAATAACCTGCAGTTTTATTTAGTGCCTCCTATTGCACTTTTACCCTTTCTACTCGCTCTAAGTAATAAGTTGTACTTTTACATATCTTAGGGGGTCATTCCAACCCTGGCGGTCGGTGTTAAAGCGGCGGCCAACCCGCCAACAGGCAGGCGGTAAAAAAAATGGAATTCTGACCCTGGCGGGAACCGCCAACAGAGACCGCCACTTTAACACTCCGACCGCCACGGCGGGACAAACAAACAGCGCGGCGGTGACCGCCAACAGACAGGCGGGAGAAAATGTACCGCCCACCCTATCACAACCCACCAATCCACCACCTTTTCCAGGGCGGTAGCCCCGCCGATAAAAACACGATGGAAACAGACATTACGAACGGAAAACGCTCACCTCTACACACTCCACGAGGAATTTGGACAGCATGGAACCCGAACTACACATCCTACCAGCTATTGTCTTCCTGCTCCTCTACCAGGAGCACGAATGCCGCCGCAGAAGACAACGGTGAGTACTGCACCTACGACACAGGGGAGGCAAAAAATTATGGGGACACACATACGCGACACACCCACCCTCACCCACAACTACATACACATCAATGCAGAGCAACAACTCAGAGTGACACCCCCAAACCCCCCGGAAGAATGCAAAGACAAAAATAAATGATCCTGAAATTTGAAGTATATTGTACGGCTAAGTAAAAAAAAAATCAAACATCTCTAACTATATATACATATGTAAATTGTCCAGTCCAAATTGGGTATCAGCCTCTGTTCGTGGGCCAATGGGCCGAAACACATGGGCAAAGCCCACACACGATACCCGGCTCCAATGGAGAGAACACTGCAGGGGCATCAGATAGCAAAACTACAGGCACCTCAGGGGGAAGGGAAGGGGGGGCACCTCAGCCAGATGAGTCCACGATGCCAGATCCACGAGGGGCCTCCCTGGCCACTGTTCAATCCTGGGGAGTGCAAAGCCACAGTCTCACAAGTCTCTACAGTGGGTGGATTGCCCACTGTGCCATCCTGGGGAGTGCAAAGCCACAGTCTCACAAGTCTCTACAGTGGGTGGGTTGCCCACTGTGCCATCCTGGGGAGTGCAAAGCCACAGTCTCACAAGTCTCTACAGTGGGTGGATTGCCCACTGTGCCATCCTGGGGAGTGCAAAGCCACAGTCTCACAAGTCTCTACAGTGGGTGGATTGCCCACTGTGCCATCCTGGGGATTGCAAAGCCACAGTCTCACAAGTGGATTACAGACTCCACTGGTTCTGGAGGAGGCATGGTGCCTAGAGTGCTTCGTGCAGCCCTGCCCGACACAGGGCCAATGGGCCAGCGGTGCTTGAGACGGCGGTGCCCAGCGGAGCGGTGCTTGAGTTGAAGGGCCCAGCAGGGCGGTGCTTGAGACGGCGGTGCCCAGCGGAGCGGTGCTTGAGTTGAAGGGCCCAGCGGAGCGGTGCTTGAGACGGCGGTGCCCAGCGGGGCGGTGCTTGAGACGGCGGTGCCCAGCGGGGCAGTGTTTGAGACTGCGGTTCCCAGCGGAGCGGTGCTTGAGTTGAAGGGCCCAGCGGAGCGGTGCTTGAGTTGAAGGGCCCAGCGGAGCGGTGCTTGAGACGGCGGTGCCCTGTGGAGCGGTTCTTGACTTGAAGGGCCCTGTTCAGCGGTGCTTGAGTTGAAGGGCCCTGTTCAGCGGTTCTTGACTTGAAGGGCCCTGTTCAGCGGTTCTTGACTTGAAGGGCCCTGTTCAGCGGTGCTTGAGATGGCGGTGCCCTGTTCAGCGGTGCTTGAGATGGCGGTGCCCTGTTCAACGTTGCTTGCCTTGGCAGTCCTTGCCATGTTCAGCGTTGCTTGAGTTGGCGCTCCTTCATTGCCCAGCTGGGCTGCGGCTGGTGCTCCTTCATTGCCCAGCTGGGCTGGGGCTGGCGGGGCCCTCCTGGGCAGCTTGGTTGGGGCTGGCGGGGCCCTCCTGGGCAGCTTGGCTGGGGCTGGCGGGGCCCTCCTGGGCAGCTTGGCTGGGGCTGACGGGGCCCTCCTGGGCAGCTCGCCTGCTGCCGGACTTGTCGGGCGTGCTGCCCTTGCCACCCTTCCCTGCTCGTCTGTGGCCCTTTCCTCCCTTTGCCGGTGTGCCAGGTGGCACCCCACTCCCTGACGGTGCCAGGGTAGTGCTTGTGGAGCCTGCTGTCTTTGGCCTCTCGCGCCGGGCACTGGCTTTCTTTGCTTTTTTTGCAGGGGGTGGGCTGGCCGTCTCTTTACTCCCAGCCGAAGTAGCTGGGCTTGAAGGTGGTGGACTCCAAAATCCTTGGACTATTTTCTTAGTAGGTCCAGGTTTTGTGGTGGCTGAGGTGCTGATTGGAGCCTTATGTGATGGAGGGGGGGGGGTCAGTTGATGGAAAGAGGTCAAGGTTGGAAAGGAAAATCAATTTAGAAAGACAGGGACGGGTAGTTGTAGTGGGTATGGGAGTGGAGGAAGAGGATGTGGTTGTAGGAGAGTGAAGTCTGGTGTCTTGGGGTGCATGTGCTTGTGCTGGAGGCTGTCGTGAGGTGGATGGCTGTTGGGTGGGTGACTGCCTGCGTTTGTGTGGTTTGGAAGAGGGGGTGACAGGCACACTGGGAGAGGACACAGGGGACGTGTAAATGGTAGTGGGGGTGGTGACTGCACGTGTGCGGAGTGTTCTGGTGGGTGTGCTGGTGATGGACGTAGTGGCTGAAGATGTTGTGCATGCAAGTGTGAGTGGAGACGTCACAGGGAGGGAGGAGGGAGACGCGGAGGAGGGGGACACAGAGGAGGCAGTGGCTGTTGGCATGTCTGCATGTGGATGTTGCTTGTGTGAATGCTTGTGTGATGTGTGGTGCTTATGTCTGGATGAGCTTCTCTTGGGTGTTGAGGTGTGTGCAGGCTGGTCTGATGGTGTGTCTGGGATAGGCAGAGGTACAGGGGAGTGGGACTGGGTTGAGGAAGTTGGAGGAGGGAGGCAGGAGAGAGGGACAATGGCTGCCGTCAGTGCTGAGGCCAGAGCGTTGAACGATCGCTGATGGGCAGCCTGACCCGAATGAATGCCCTCCAGGTATGCATTACTCCGGTGCACCTCCCTCTCTACACCCTGGATGGCATTCAAAAGGGTAGACTGCCCAACAATGATGGTCCTCAGGAGGTCAATGACCTCCTCACTGAGGGCAGCAGGGGTAACTGGGGCAGGGCCTGGGGTGCCTGGGGCGAAGGAGATGCCCACCTTCCTGGGTGAGGGGCACGGGGCGAAGGCTGAGGGGCTGCTGGGAGGGCGGAGCTGGCGCGCTGGGTGGCGGCTGTACCTGTTGTTGCGGTGGGCACGGATGTTGCTGCCACCACAAGGGAGCTCCCTTCAGAGGACGTGTCTGTGTCGCTGGTGTCACCACGTGTCCCCGCTGTGGAGCTCCCCTCGCCCTCTGTCTCACTGGTGAAATCAGAGTCAGTTGCATGGCCCTCCATGGCCATGTGAGATGCAGCTCCCTCGTGCTCCGATGCCACTTCTCCTCCGCCTGATGATGCTAATGCACACATGAACAGGAAGACCACAAAAAAGGGGAGGGGGAGAAAGAAAGACATGTTGAGTGCATGGATTACCGCTACCGTTGGCGGAGAGGACAGACACAGAAGCCCCCTGCACTACGCCGCGCACTTGTGGTACACTACTCAATCCGTGGGACATGGCCTACAAGCCTATGGACGACTACTCCACACATAGGTGACACAGGGCCATGATTAGCTGTACTAGGCAACCTACAGAGGTGGGGGGCGGGGGTATAGGGCCATGCCTAACAGAGGGGCCTAGCCTACAGAAAACGCCCTGGCCTAGGGATACCCACAGCCCTCCTCCCCCACCCAGACACCTCCAATGTGCGCAAAATCAGCAGAATGTGCTTGTACTCACCCCCTTGTGTCTGCTGTGATGTCCTCACACGCCCATCCAAATCGGGGTAGGCCACCGCCAGGATCCGGGACATCAGGGGGGTCAAAGCACGACTGGCACCCCTCCTACGTTGGGAGGCCATCCCCAGCAGAGCCTCTGTGGTCTTCCTGCTCCCGCAGCGGATGTCCTCCCACCTCTTCCGGCAGTGGGTGCCCCGTCTGTTGTGGACCCCCAGGGTCCGGACGTCCTTGGCGATGGCACGCCAAATGTCGATTTTCTGATGGGCGCTGACCTATGTGACATGTGCAGGGGAGAAAATGAAATAAACATCACCTTCTGCATGCTCGATGTGAGTTGCCCCCCATCCCCACCCTTGCCATGTGGCAAATGCTCTCATCTTTCGTTTGATGCATGCCTCATTCGCTCCCCTCCCCACCATCTTTCATTCACCCCACTCAACCCAGGCATTGGCCACAAACCATGGTCCCAGTGTACTTACCTGTTGGTCTGGAGGACCGTAGAGTAGTGCATACTGGGGGAGGACCCCATCCACGAGTTTCTCCAATTCTTCAGAAGTGAAGGCAGGGGCCCTTTCTCCAGTCGCAGCAGCCATTGTCTCTTACAGACCTAGGTCACAGCAGCACTTGCAGTATAGGTCCTCTCCTGTGGATGATCAGGTATCGAGTGATTAAGCAGATAGAAAATGGCGGTCACGCCCGCGGCGGTGCGTACCGCGGCGGTGCGTACCGCGACCGCCGGCGCACATCCTCATTGGCTCCTGAAACCCATAGGGTTCAATGTTAACCAATGCGGCTTTGCGCCGCGGTCTTCGACCGCCTACCGCCACGGTGTGCCACGCCAGCGCATTGACCTGACATCCCACTGTCGCACTTCACAGGTCAGGCAGCCGCCATTTCAAGGGCCCCCATATCTTAATTTCTACTGCGTCACACATACCTAGGCCTTGCATCAACACTCATACAAGCCATTCAATGCATTGAGAATCGTGTACTGTGCAAGCTGTGGGAACGTACCTGTGGGTTGATTGACTCTGTGCTCCATGTTGTCCTTCCTAGGCACCGTCCGCTGGGACTTGCGAGGAGATGGAGGAATCTTCCTGTGTATAGACCGCTGGTGGACCTGTCGACAATGGAAGAAAGACATGTCATACTGACATACAGGCTTGACAGAGCCACTATACAGGAACTGTGTGCCCAGCTGGAGCCAGACCTGATGTCACCCATCCGCCAACCCACAGGGATCCCCCCTCTAGTGCAGGTGCTGTCAGTACTCCATTTTTTGGCAAGTGGGTCATTTCAAACAACAGTGGCCATTTCATCAGGGATGTCTCAGCCTATGTTTTCCAAGGTGTTGTCCAGAGTGTTGTCTGCCCTGCTCAAACACATGCGGAGCTACATCGTTTTCCCTGAGGTGGGGGATTTGCCTACAGTGAAGGATGACTTCTATGCCCTTGGACATATCCCCAACCTCATAGGTGCCATTGATGGGACCCATGTGGCTTTGGTACCCCCCAGAGAAAGTGAACAGGTGTACAGGAACAGGAAAAGTTATCATTCCATGAATGTCCAGGTGGTCTGTTTGGCTGACCAGTACATCTCCCATTTAAATGCCAAGTTCCCTGGGTCAGTGCATGACTCGTACATCATGCGAAATAGCAGCATCCCTTACATGATGGGACTACTTCAGAGACACCGTGTGTGGCTAATTGGTGACTCTGGTTACCCCAACCTGTCCTGGCTACTGACCCCAGTGAGGAATCCCAGGACCAGGGCAGAGGAATGGTACAATGAGGCCCATGGGCGTACTAGGAGGGTGATCGAGTGGACCTTCGGGCTCCTGAAGGCCAGGTTTAGGTGCCTCCATATGACAGGTGGATCCCTAATGTACTCACCAAAGAAGGTGTGCCATATCATCGTGGCCTGCTGTATGCTTCACAACCTGGCTTTGCGACGCCAGGTGCCTTTCCTGCAGGAGGATGGTCCAGATGGTGGTGTTGTGGCAGCTGTGGAGCCTGCAGAGAGTGAAGAGGAGGAAGACGAAGAGAACGACACAGACAACAGGGACACAGTGATACAGCAGTATTTTCAATGACATACAGGTAAGAATCAACACCGGCATTTTACATTTACTTAATGTCTCCTGCCTCTCTACTGTCTGAGTTTCCCCCCAGTGTATGTTAACTGAGTTGTGACTTTCCCTTCCAATTTCAGAGATGTGGGCCCCACTCCGTGACCTCTGCTTTGTTTCCCCATGGACTACAGCTGTGTGACAGTGGTATGTTGTCATCACAATGTAACTGGACATGTTGGCACGGTTCTGTGTAATACATTTGTTCAAAAATACAGGCAGACTCCAGATTATTTTTGTGCAATAAGTGTGTTTATTAAAGTGCTCAATTTTGGGTAATGGTTGCAATTCGCTGATGGGTGATGGTGGAGGAATGTCCATGGCAGAGTCCAGATTTTCAGTCTCACAGGTGCATTGTCCATATGCCTGTGGAAGGTGGAGCAGGGGCAGTTTAAGGTTGGACAGGGTGACAATGTGGGACAGTGGGATGACAATCAGGGGGTATCCTTTCCTGGCGGGGGTCTTGGCATCCTACTCTGTCTTCTTCCTAGATCTCAGGCACTGCTTGCGGGTGGTTCTCCTTCTGCAGGGGGTGGGGTTTTGGTGGCCTGTTGTTCTTGTGTCGGGGCCTCCTGTCCACTAGCGCCAGCGGAGGTGGTAGCCTGTTCTTGGTCCATGCTAGTGACAGGGGCCCTTTGTGGTGCCACATGGTCCCGCAATGTGCTGACAATCTGATTGAGAGCCACAACGATGGTGCCCATTGCGGAACTGATATTTCTGAGTTCTTCCCTGAACCCCATAAACTGTTCCTCCTGCAGTACTTGGATCTCCTGGAACCTGGCCAGGACCGTCGCCATCATCTCCTGGGAGCGGTGGTATGCTCCCATGATGGAGGATAGGGCCTCGTGGAGAGTGGGTTCCCTTGGCCTGTCCTCCCCCTGTCGCACAGTAGCCCTCCCAGTTGCCCTGTTTCCCTGGGCCTCTGTCCCCTGGACCGTGTGCCCACTACCACTGCCCCCAGGTCCCTGTTGTTGTTGGGGTGGTGGGTTAACCTGGGTGCCCTGTAGTGGTGGACACACCGCTGATTGATGTGTCCTGGAGACAGAGGCATGGGCCCGCTGGGTGGGTGCTGTGCTGGTGTTCCCAGAGGGGGGTAGGTCTGCTGTGGCCTGTGGCTGTCTGAGGGGAACCGACTGTCCCGAGGTCCCTGATGGGCCGGGCTGGTCATCTGGGTCCAGGGAGACAGAGCTGCTGTCATCACTGTGGGCCTATTCTGGGGGTGGAATGGACATTTCTGGACCCTCCTGGGCGGTGTCGTGGCGTTCGGGTCCTGCAGGGGTATAAGAGTATGGTTATTGCTTCTGTGTGTGCCATAGCGTGCAATGGGTGGGTGCCCGTGTACCCCAGTGCTGGCATTCCCTTGTGGGGGCTGTTGTGACGGTGGTTTGGGGGGGGATGGGTATGTGCAGTGGGCATGCTTAGGTGAGGGGTGTCCATGGTTTGTGGTCGCATGCAGGGCTTGGTGTTGGGATGGGTGGGTTGTGATGGTGAGACATTAGCAAGGAGGATGTGTGATGGGGGTGGGGGGGAGGGTGGGGGTATGATTTGGCATGCCGGTGGGTGGGGGGGGTGAAGTAGTTGAGATTATACTTACCAGAGTCCATTCCTCCGCCTACTCCTGCGAGGCCCTCAGGATGCAGGATCGCCAAGACCTGTTCCTCCCATGTCGTAAATTCTGGGGGTTGAGGTGGGGGTCCGCCGCCAGTCTTCTGCACCGCGATGTTGTGTCTGGATACCATGGAACGCACCTTCCCCCGTAGGTCGTTCCACCGCTTCCTGATGTCGTCCCGATTTCGAGGATGCTGTCCCACAGCGTTGACCCTGTCCACTATTCTTTGCCATAGCTCCATCTTCCTGGCAATGGTGGTGTGCTGCACCTGTGCCCCGAAGAGCTGGGACTCTACCCGAACTATTTCCTCCACCATGACCCTGAGTTCAGCGTCTGAAAACCTGGGGTGTCTTTGGGGTGCCATGGGGTGGTGTGGATGAGGTGTGGGGTGGCGTTTGTGGTGATGAGTGTGGTGAGTGTGGTGGTGTGTGGTGTTTTGTGCGTGGATGTTGTGTGAGTGATGGTGTTATGTGCCTGTGAATGCTCTGTACTAGCTGGTGGTGTCTCTCTCTGGCCTTAGTCAATAAATGGTGGTCGTAGGGGTTTGTGGGTGATGTGGGTGTGTGTTTTATATTGTGTTGGGTGTGTGGGAGTGGTGTTTGTATGTGTTTCAGGTGTGTGTGTTTCAAAATGACCAATGTGGCAGTGTTTTGGAGCTGTGTGTGTATTTTGACCGCGGCGGTGTGTACTGCCAATGGAATACCGCGGTTGAAAGACCGCCGCGTGGATTCGTGGGTCGGAATGGAATGGGCGTATTTCTTTTGGCGTGACGGTGGAGGTTTGGTCATTGCCAGTTTCTCGCTGGCCATTGGTGTGGCGGACTTTTGTGGATGTCGGGTTTTTGGCGGTTTGCCTGTTGCGGGTCAGAATGACCGTGGCGGTTTCCCGCGGCCACGGCGGTGTTATGGCGGTCTTCTGACCGGCGGTAAGCGCCTTTTACCGCTGAGGTCAGAATGACCCCCTTAATGTGTACATATATATTACAAGGAAATAATGATTCAAATTAACACTTAAAAAGACAGTATTACTATAAAGAAATGTAGAATACAGTTGATTTAGGCTGTTTTTGATGCGTTCACTTTTTCATCACTTTTTCATCACAATGTTCAAAGCAAAATTTGTAGCACAATGTGGAGCATAATTAACATAGCCTGTTGAAGTGACTTAGGCATGTGAATACCTACTACTAAAATATTTTCAAATCCTTGCCGATTCAGCCTTCCATCCTTACAACTTTGGAAGATAGCACTGGTCCCTTGATATACCTCAATAAAAAAATTAATGTCCAGAGAGTTTCATTTGTGATTTGTGCTTTTTGCATCATTAGAGAAGTAATTTAGCTTGGGTAGACATTGCTAACCAGGGCCGATATTTTCTGGACAGCATTTATAAAAATGGCGGATGGTTTGCAGTGATGATGTAATATTTCAGGAACCATGAAACCTATATACTTCATTTTGGGGTCACAGTGTATGTTTTAGGGGTCAAGTAGTCTTATAAGTAGTCTTACAGAGACAGAAAATAACCCCTTTAGAGCAACCCTTCCACCACCTTCCAAAATGGCGCCTCTATAATGATGTGTTTTAGCCATCATATTGATAATTTAGTTTAATATTGTTTTTGGTTTTCATTAATTCAAATTCGTAAACATGAGTGAAGTAGGTGGTAGCACAGGATCTTTACCTCCTGACAGAGTGTTGCTAACTACAAAATCTGAGGACTCTTTCAACAAAGAAAAATGTGTCAGATGACAAACTAATCCAATAGAAAAGCTAACATCAACTGCGGCTGGACAGAAGAGAGTTCAACATGCTGCAGAAACACTGCAAGACTGAAACTGATCGGTGAGGAGGATTAAATATTTATTCATTGTAACAACAAGTGCTACAAGTCGTGTACAATGGAAAAAAGTTTGGAAAACAAATCATCAAAACATAGCAGATACCAGTGAATCACAATAAGAATCTGAGTCTTCTGAGAAAGTGACCACAACTAAACCCGATGCTCACCCACTCAGAAGATCGATTTCTACCCCTTGTCCACCTTCAACAATTGATCAGAAAGCAGAAGATCTTTCATGTGTTATCTGTGGTTTAGCCTGAACTACATGGGTGCATATATTCGAAAATATGAATGTACAATGAGATCCCAGCAGCAACATGAGCAACGTAACCGCCAGCCTTCAGTTAAGTTTGCAAATGAAATTTTAAAGCCACTCTTGAGTGTTGGCTACAAATTCACACTCAGTGAGATCAGAGAAATAATGGTCAACATTGATGAAACTGTATTGATCCATAATACTGACATTAAGATTTTTATGGTGCAAATGTACAATGATAGATTTGTTTTGTAAGCCTAACAAAAAGAATGAGCCACTTATGGTGTTCTCAGTTGATTTGACCCTTTTTAATGCTAAAATAAGATCATGAGATGCAGTAAAATCAGCAGGAACCATTTTAAGAAATATCCTATAAGATTTAGATTTTGGACTTAATGACAGATTTTGTGATGCCCCTCAGCTCCGTGAATCATGGGCGTCAACAAGAATGCCTGATGTTGTCTTAACATTATTTACAATATTGTTTAATATCAGCAAAGCAAAACTGTTACAAACTAAAGTTCTTGAGTTTGGAACAGAAGCCGACAATATTGATGATGGCTTTGAAGATAAAAGTGAAGAAGTGGAAGACAATCCCATGAACCAACAGGCTTATGCTGTTCAAGTATACTGTCTTTTCAAAATAATGTTTTATGAATTACATCACAGAAAAAAAAGTAAAAGTAGAGAGCTAATCACTTCAATGAATGGGATTGGTGTGTCAACAAGTTATAATGACATAGTATGGAGCAGGAACTTGTTAGCAGGTTCAGGCTGTAAAATCTTGTTAATTCGACAGCACACCATTTCCAAGTCACTTTACCAGTAAAAAGATTTACAATTGCTGCTCTTGATAATATTAATTTCAAAGACAGGCCTTCTTTTTCTGGAACATCCAGCACATGTGATACTGCCATGGTTCTTTTTCAACACTGTACCAATAGTAGCCCTGTAAACATGGCTCGGACCTGCCACTGCAGTGTCTGTGTGTGCAGTTTTAAACAGCCAATTTTACTTGGCAAGTGTACCCACTTACCAAGACCAAACCTTCCCTTTTTTTACACGTATGGCACCCCTAAGGTAGGCCCTAGGTAGCCCCCCTGGGTAGGATGCAATGTATGTTAAAGTTGAGACATGTCCTGATGTGTTTTACATGTCCTAACAGTGAAATACTGCCAAATTTGGTTTCCAATGTTGCAAGACCTATCTCTATCCTAGGGAAACATAGAGGCTGCCTTTAAATATCCTTACAGTGCAGTTTCCCTTTGAGAGCAGATAGAGATTCAGAGTTTGGGGTCTCTGAACTCACAATTTAAAAACACATCTTTTAGTGAAGGTGGTTTTTAGGTTGTTAGTTTGAAAATGCCACTTTTAGAAAGTGGGCATTTTCTTGCTTAACCATTCTTTGACTCTGCATGCTTGTGTGTTCACTGTCTGGGTCTGACTGACAGTTGGGCTGTTTATAAAACCCCTCTAAACAGTGACACAAAGGGAGCTGGGGTGTAACCTGATTATCCTGATGAGCCATCTGAGCTAGAGTGGAGGGAGGAGTGGTCACTTACACTGGAAAGGGCTGTGCCTTTCCTCACACAAAGCAGTGTCCAACCGCCTGGTGTGTGTTTCTGTGGCCAGGCCTGGGCATGGCAGGAGCTTGTGAACAACAGAGACTTTCCTTTGAAGTTTGCCTACTTTAAAGGCAAAAAGGGATATAAGCAGTGAACACCAAACCCCAGATTGTTAGGTCACTTCTGGAACCAAAAGGAACCTCTGCCAAGGAGAAGAGCTGAAGAGCTGAGGAGAAGTGATGCCTCTGCCTGTGCTTTGTTGGGCCATCCTGCGGTTGCTGCTTCTGCCTGTGAAAGGGAACAAAGACTGGCCTTTGTGGTATATTTCTGCTTGAGAAGAATATCCAAGGGCTTGGATTGAGCTTCCCTTCTGTTTAGAAGTCTCAGGGCCATCAAAGACTTCCTCTGCTAGCACCTAGACTCTCTACTCAGACTTCTGCCCTGCCAAGTGATGCCCTATCCAGACCCTGGGCCCTTGAAAGGTGAAGCTGGATGGAAATTCAAGCACAGGAAGCCGTGCAGGGAAACCTTCGACCCACCACCTGCAACGTGGCTGACAAATGACGTGCCACCCACTTTGCAGTTAAAATCTCCACCTGCATCGTGGCTAAGAGATTGACGCATCATGGCTAGAGAAAACAACACAACACCCGCTTGCAGCTGCCGATAACAACGCAAACCCCACGCAGAGCAGTTTTCCAACACTGTGCGGCTGCATTTCTCATGCATCAATGCTGGGCATCAAAACTCAACGCAAGCCTGCATGGATCCGAGGTGCCCTGTCTGGAAATTGACATACCGATCCCTTGCAGGAGAGAAAACGATGCATCACTGACTTTTTCGATGCACGCTCCCCCGTGCAGCTTTATTTTTTATGCAAACCAGGCACTTTGTGTTAATCAACATTTCCACTGTTTTCTATGGAGTGAGACTCTTTTTACTTTAAAAATTCATATCTTGACTTGTGTATGTTGGATTGTTGTTGTTTTGGTCTTGTTTGATTTAGGTAAATTTACCTATTTTTCTAAACCAGTGTGGTGTCCATTTTGTAGTATTTTCACTGTATTACTGTGTATGTTGGTACAAATACTTTTCACATTGCCTTTAAGATAAGCCTGACTTCTTGTGCCAAGCTACTAAGGGGGTGAGCCTTGGTTGTCTGAGGAGTGTAACTCCCTTACCCTGACTAGAGTGAGGGTCCCTTCTTGACAGATTGCAAACTGAGTGCCAACCAGAGACCTTATTTCTAAAATGAACTATATGTCACAACCAGGGCTAACCAGGGCCGATATTTTCTGGACAGCATTTATAAAAATGGCGGATGGTTTGCAGTGATGATGTAATATTTCAGGAACCATGAAACCTATATACTTCATTTTGGGGTCACAGTGTATGTTTTAGGGGTCAAGTAGTCTTATAAGTAGTCTTACAGAGACAGAAAATAACCCCTTTAGAGCAACCCTTCCACCACTTTCCAAAATGGCGCCTCTATAATGATGTGTTTTAAGCCATCATATTGCTAATTTAGTTTAATATTGTTTTTGGTTTTCATTAATTCATATTCGTAAACATGAGTGAAGTAGGTGGTAGCACAGGATCTTTACCTCCTGACAGAGTGTTGCTAACTACAAAATCTGAGGACTCTTTCAACAAAGAAAAATGTGTCAGATGACAAACTAATCCAATAGAAAAGCTAACATCAACTGCGGCTGGACAGAAGAGAGTTCAACATGCTGCAGAAACACTGCAAGACTGAAACTGATCGGTGAGGAGGATTAAATATTTATTCATTTTAACAACAAGTGCTACAAGTCGTATACAATGGAAAAAAGTTTGGAAAACAAATCATCAAAACATAGCAGATACCAGTGAATCACAACAAGAATCTGAGTCTTCTGAGAAAGTGACCACAACTAAACCTGATGCTCACCCACTCAGAAGATCGATTGCTACCCCTTGTCCACCTTCAACAATTGATCAGAAAGCAGAAGATCTTTCATGTGTTATCTGTGGTTTAGCCTGAACTACATGGGTGCATATATTCGAAAATATGAATGTACAATGAGATCCCAGCAGCAACATGAGCAACGTAACCGCCAGCCTTCAGTTAAGTTTGCAAATGAAATTTTAAAGCCACTCTTGAGTGTTGGCTACAAATTCACACTCAGTGAGATCAGAGAAATAATGGTCAACATTGATGAAACTGTATTGATCCATAATACTGACATTAAGATTTTTATGGTGCAAATGTACAATGATAGATTTGTTTTGTAAGCCTAACAAAAAGAATGAGCCACTTATGGTGTTCTCAGTTGATTTGACCCTTTTTAATGCTAAAATAAGATCATGAGATGCAGTAAAATCAGCAGGAACCATTTTAAGAAATATCCTATAAGATTTAGATTTTGGACTTAATGACAGATTTTGTGATGCCCCTCAGCTCCGTGAATCATGGGAGTCAACAAGAATGCCTGATGTTGTCTTAACATTATTTACAATATTGTTTAATATCAGCAAAGCAAAACTGTTACAAACTAAAGTTCTTGAGTTTGGAACAGAAGCCGACAATATTGATGATGGCTTTGAAGATAAAAGTGAAGAAGTGGAAGACAATCCCATGAACCAACAGGCTTATGCTGTTCAAGTATACTGTCTTTTCAAAATAATGTTTTATGAATTACATCAAAGAAAAAAAAGTAAAAGTAGAGAGCTAATCACTTCAATGAATGGGATTGGTGTTTCAACAAGTTATAATGACATAGTATGGAGCAGGAACTTGTTAGCAGGTTCAGGCTGTAAAATCTTGTTAATTCGACAGCACACCATTTCCAAGTCACTTTACCAGTAAAAAGATTTACAATTGCTGCTCTTGATAATATTAATTTCAAAGACAGGCCTTCTTTTTCTGGAACATCCAGCACATGTGATACTGCCATGGTTCTTTTTCAACACTGTACCAATAGTAGCCCTGTAAACATGGCTCGGACCTGCCACTGCGGTGTCTGTGTGTGCAGTTTTAAACAGCCAATTTTACCTGGCAAGTGTACCCACTTGCCAAGACCAAACCTTCCCTTTTTTTACACGTAAGGCACCCCTAAGGTAGGCCCTAGGTAGCCCCCCTGGGTAGGATGCAATGTATGTTAAAGGTGAGACATGTCCTGATGTGTTTTACATGTCCTAACAGTGAAATACTGCCAAATTTGGTTTCCAATGTTGCAAGACCTATCTCTAACCTAGGGAAACATAGAGGCTGCCTTTAAATATCCTTACAGTGCAGTTTCCCTTTGAGAGCAGATAGAGATTCAGAGTTTGGGGTCTCTGAACTCACAATTTAAAAACACATCTTTTAGTGAAGGTGGTTTTTAGGTTGTTAGTTTGAAAATGCCACTTTTAGAAAGTGGGCATTTTCTTGCTTAACCATTCTTTGACTCTGCATGCTTGTGTGTTCACTGTCTGGGTCTGACTGACAGTTGGGCTGTTTATAAAACCCCTCTAAACTGTGACACAAAGGGAGCTGGGGTGTAACCTGATTATCCTGATGAGCCATCTGAGCTAGAGTGGAGGGAGGAGTGGTCACTTACACTGGAATGGGCTGTGCCTGTCCTCACACAAAGCAGTGTCCAACCGCCTGGTGTCTGTTTCTGTGGCCAGGCCTGGGCATGGCAGGAGCTTGTGAACAACAGAGACTTTCCTTTGAAGTTTGCCTACTTCAAAGGCAAAAAGGGATATAAGCAGTGAACACCAAACCCCAGATTGTTAGGTCACTTTTGGAACCAAAAGGAACCTCTGCCAAGGAGAAGAGCTGAAGAGCTGAGGAGAAGTGCTGCCTCTGCCTGTGCTTTGTTGGGCCATCCTGCGGTTGCTGCTTCTGCCTGTGAAAGGGAACAAAGACTGGACTTTGTGGTATATTTCTGCTTGAGAAGAATATCCAAGGGCTTGGATTGAGCTTCCCTTCTGTTTAGAAGTCTCAGGGCCATCAAAGACTTCCTCTGCTAGCACCTAGACTCTCTGCTCAGACTTCTGCCCTGCCAAGTGATGCCCTATCCAGACCCTGGGCCCTTGAAAGGTGAAGCTGGATGGAAATTCAAGCACAGGAAGCCGTGCAGGGAAACCTTCGACCCACCACCTGCAACGTGGCTGACAAATGACGTGCCACCCACTTTGCAGTTAAAATCTCCACCTGCATCGTGGCTAAGAGATTGACGCATCATGGCTAGAGAAAACAACACAACACCCGCTTGCAGCTGCCGATAACAACGCAAACCCCACGCAGAGCAGTTTTCCAACACTGTGCGGCTGCATTTCTCATGCATCAATGCTGGGCATCAAAACTCAACGCAAGCCTGCATGGATCCGAGGTGCCCTGTCTGGAAATTGACATACCGATCCCTTGCAGGAGAGAAAACGATGCATCACTGACTTTTTCGATGCACGCTCGCCCGTGCAGCTTTATTTTTTATGCAAACCAGGCACTTTGTGTAAATCAACATTTCCACTGTTTTCTATGGAGTGAGACTCTTTTTACTTAAAAAATTCATATCTTGACTTGTGTATGTTGGATTGTTGTTGTTTTGGTCTTGTTTGATTTAGGTAAATTTACCTATTTTTCTAAACCAGTGTGGTGTCCATTTTGTAGTATTTTCACTGTATTACTGTGTATGTTGGTACAAATACTTAACACATTGCCTTTAAGATAAGCCTGACTTCTTGTGCCAAGCTACTAAGGGGGTGAGCCTTGGTTGTCTGAGGAGTGTAACTCCCTTACCCTGACTAGAGTGAGGGTCCCTTCTTGACAGATTGCAAACTGAGTGCCAACCAGAGACCTTATTTCTAAAATGAACTATATGTCACAATTGTGAATGGTCAAGATTTCATCCATGCAAAACTTTGGAGATGTCGTTCAGACTGTTCTACAGATATTCAATTCAGTGTGCACCTTTCAAGAACTGCACATTGTCTTTGACAGTTATCTTGAACTGTCTGTCAAAGAATGTGAGAGAATCAGATGAATGTCTATAAGTGGAACAATTGACCTTGCCTGCATCAAACACTCAACACCTAAACCTGTGCAACTTGATAAATTCTGATCATCAACATGAAACAAGATGAACATGTAGATGTTAACTCGACAAAACACTACTGATGCTTCAGCGAACGCTGAATTTCCACTTATTGCAAGTGGAATGACTGTCAGTGAGGAGTTGGTGACTGCAGAGATATATTCTAAAGTAACATTAGATATTGTTCAAGAACTTAAAAGCAATTTGGAGGAAGCTGACTTTTACTGTGTTGTGCCACATGTTGAGTGGACTGTTCGAAATGGTTCCAATCGAGCCATTGTATTGTCAAATGATACAGATGTTATTATATTATGCTACTTAATTTTAATTTTGCAATGCTCATAAATCAAGGATTGCCAGAGTTATGGATATGTTATGAAACAGGCGAGGAAAGACACTTAGGGCCTGATTACAACTTTGGAGGAGGTGTTAATCCATCCCAAAAGTAACGGTAAAGTGACGGATACACCACCAGCCGTATTACGAGTTCCATAGGATATAATGGACTCGTAATACGGCTGGTGGTATATCCGTCACTTTACCGTCACTTTTGGGACGGATTAACACCTCCTCCAAAGTTGTAATCAGGCCCTTAATCCCGCTTCATATTCTATTCAAGAAACGTGACCCAGAGATGCCCAGTGTTCTCATTAAGGCACATATTCTTACAGGTGATGACACTGTGAGCAAAACTGGAACAAATCTTGGAATTTTAACTGCTGAACCTGTGAAGTGATTGTAGTAGTATGCAGTGACCAGGAGGCAAAAACCAGAGTAGATCCCATAGGTTATCTGAAGAATTTATTCAGATTTATCTTCATTAAAATAAACTCCAACCACATAACAGTGTCCTGCCTCCAATCTTTCATCTCTCTATCTCCCTTCCTACATTCCATTCTAGAATGGCTCTCTGGTACATTACCATAGTGCTACTAAAGAGGAAAGCTAGGACTCTATCCATCAGAACTACAATACATAACGAAAGATACAATGAAAGAAAAGATACTCACTACAAATATGATAATACTACACCTTCTCAAAGGATTTGCTGGGACAAAAGAAGAATTTGACTTTAAAGACGTAGAAATATACCTTGTGCATGTGTGGGAAACGAGTTCTGACTGTCACACATTTGCCAATCTTTGGTAGAGTAAGTTCAAGAGATCAGTGTCTAAGTGACCTTTCACTGAGGTCATATTCTGTGCGTGGACATATTAAAAGAGCATTCTACTCGATCAGAAGATTTGTAAATGTTTTGGTTTTGTTTTGGACCATGCATATGGAGAGAAATATCTGTGTGAATTTGGTTGGGGAGATATTGATAGGGTGCTAAAACCTACGAAATTTCTAAAGCCTCTACTCACAGAACTTACACATAAACGTACTTGCAAAACCAGTGCTACAAAAAGACGCCCCTGTTGATATGCCCTTGTCAAATATTGAACATTCTGCAAATGTACTGTTAGACTTTTCATCCTTGGCGTGGTCTCCCTTAACTTTTTGCCTCTGTTCCCCAGGTTGTTGATGTGTGCTGGACTCTGATTTTACTGTTTTTGTTACTCTGGGCACTTTACCACTGCTAAACAGTGCTAAAGTGCAAGTGCTCCTTTACAAAATGTGTATGTCATTGGCTTATCCATGATTGCCATATTTGATTTATTAGTAAGTACCTAGTACAGTGCACTAGAGGTGCCCAGGGCCTGTAAATCAAATGCTACTAGTGGGCCTGCAGCACTGGTTGTGCCACCCACATAAGTAACTCTGTAATCATGTCTCAGACCTGCCACTGCAGTGTCTGTGTGTGCAGTTTTAACTGTAAATTCGACTTGGCAAGTGTACCCACTTGCCAGGCCTAAACCTTCCCTTTTCTTACATGTCAGACACCCCTAAGGTAGGCCCTAGGTAGCCCCAAGGGCAGGGTGCAGTGTATGGTTAAGGTAGGACATATAGGGGGTCATTACAACATTGGCGGTAAAAGGCGCTTACGTGCAGAAGACCGCCAATAAACCGCTGCGGCCGCGGAATTCCGCCACACCTATTATGACCCACATCTCGGAATCCGCAGAAATTCAGACACCCACACAAGTCTGCCACACCAAAGGTCAGTGATAAACTGGCGAAAACAAATCCTCCACCGCCACGCCAACAGAGACACGCCCATGCTATCACGACCCACGAATCAACGCAGCGGTCTTTCAACCGCGGTATTCCATTGGCGGTACACACCGCCGCGCTCAAAATACACACACATCTCTAAAACACCGCCACGTTGGACAATTCCAAATACACACACCTGATACACATACACACACCACTCCCACACACCCAACACAATATAAAACACACACCCACATCACCCACAAACCCCTACGACCACAAGTCACGACCGAAGGCCAGAGAGACAGAGAGCACAGCAACAGAGAACCCCACCACACAGAGGCACATAACACCATCACCCATACAACATTACACGCACAATACACCACACACCACTACACATTACCACACACATCAACACTGACAACACCCCACACATCACCCAAACCACCCCATGTCACGCCAAAGACACCCCCGGTTTTCCGAGGAGGAGCTCTGGGTCATGGTGGAGGAAATCCTACGTGTAGAGCCACAGCTATTTGGCTCACAGGTGCAGCACACATCCATAGCCAGGAAGATGGAGCTATGGCGCAGAATAGTCGACAGGGTCAACGCAGTGGGACAGCATCCAAGAAATCGGAAGGACATCAGGAAGAGGTGGAACGACCTACGGGGGAAGGTGCGTTCAGTGGTCTCCAGGCACAACATCGTGGTACAGCGGACTGGCGGCGGACCCCCACCTCCTCCCCCATAACTAACAACATGGGAGGAGCAAGTCTTGACCATCATGCATCCAGAGGGCCTCGGAGGAGTCAGTGGAGGAATGGACACTGGTAAGTCAAATCTCAACTTTCATATCCCCCACCCTACCTGCATGCTATCACACACCCCCACCCTCACACCCTCCCCTATCACTCCAAATACTCACTAATGTACTAATAACACAAATCACACATCCCAACACCAAGCCCTGCATGACACAACTAAGCATGGTCACCCCTGACCAAAGCATGCTCACTGCACATACCCATAACAACCCCCTAACCATCATCACACAAGGTCCTACACAGGAATGCTTGCACTGGGGTACACAAACACCCACCCATTGCACACCATGACACACACACATGCAATAATCATGCTCTTAAATCCCTGCAGGACCACTAAGGAACGTCACCACACAGGAGGGTCCAGACATCTCCACTCCACCCACAGAAGAGGCCCACAGTGACGACAGCAACTCTGCCCTACTGGATCCTGATGACCAGCCCGGACCATCGTGGGCCTCGGGACAGTCGGTTCCCCTTGTACAGGCACAGCCCAACAACGACCTTCCCCCCTCTGGTAACACCAGCACAGGACCCACCCAGCGGGCCCATACCTCCGTACCCAGGACACGTCAATCAGTTGTGTGTCCACCACTACAGGGAACACAGGATAACCCACCACCCCAACAACAACAGGGACCTGGGGGCAGTGGTAGTGGGCACACAGTCCAGGGGACGGAGGCACAGGAACACAGGGGAACTGGGAGGGCTGCTGTGCGACAGGGTGCGGACAGGCCTAGGGAACCCACTCTCCACGAGGCCCTCTCCTCCATCATGGGAGCATACCACCACTCCCAGGAGACGATGGCCACGGTCCTGGCCAAGTTTCAGGAGACCCAGCGCTTGCAGGAGGAGCAGTATTTGGGGTTCAGGGAGGAGCTCAGGACCACCAGCTCCGCCCTGGGCACCATCGTAGGGGTGCTGAAGGACATACAAAAAACCATGATGGACACTGTGGCACTCCAAGGGGCCCCTGACACTAGCATGGATGAGGAACTGCCCACCACCTCCGCTGGCGCTAGTGGACAGGACGCCCGGCCACAGGACAACCACACCAGCACTCCACTCCTGCAGACGGGCAACCACCATGCAAGCGGTCCCTGAGATCCAGGAACAGGACAGAGCAAGATGGCAAGACCCCCGCCAGGAAATTAGACCATCCAGAGTGTCCTCCCACTGTCCCACTTTGTTACCCTGTCCATCCTTAAACTGCCCCAGCTCCACTTCCTATGCCCATATGGGCAGTGCACCTGTGTGACCAATAGACTGGACTCTGCCATGGACATTCCTCCACCGTCCCCCATCACCATTTTAAAATCCCCCTCCATTTTTGAGCACTTAAATAAACACCCTTGAACCACAAAACAATCTGGAGTCAGTCTGTGATTTGGTAAATTTGTATTATCAATGACAGTGTCAAAATGCGTTCTCAATTGTAAAGCCAACATACCTATGTCACACATCACAAGTCCTTAAAGGATGCAAGCAGATGACACACGTTGGTAACCACACCTGTGAAACCGTAATAGAAAGGAACAACTCAGTGACCAAATACTGCTATCAAATAACAGACAGGATATAGGTAGAAGTGTGAAAGTGAATGTAATGTGAAAAAAAGTTTTTCTCACCTGTGTGTCACTGGAAATATTGCTGTATGACTGACTCCCTGTTGTCTATGTCTTCTTCCTCAGCTTCCTCCTCATCACTGTCCACAGGCTCCACAACTGCCACAACACCGCCATCTGGACCATCCTCCTGCAGAAAAGGCACCTGGCGTCGCAAAGCAAGATTGTGAAGCATCGAGCAGGCGATGATGATCTGGCACACCTTCTTCGGTGAGTAGAATAGGGAACCACCTGTCATATGGAGGCACCTGAACCTGGCCTTCAGGAGGCCGAAGGTGCGTTCGATCACCCTCCTAGTCCGCCCATGGGCCTCATTGTACCGTTCCTCTGCCCTGGTCCTGGGATTCCTCACTGGGGTCAATAGCCAGGAAAGGTTGGGGTAACCAGAGTCCCCTAATAGCCACACATGGTGCCTCTGGAGTTGACCCATCATATAAGGTATGCTGCTATTCCGCAGGATGTAGGCGTCATGCCCTGAGCCAGGGAACATAGCATTTACCTGGGAGATGTACTGGTCTGCCAAACATACCATCTGTACATTCATCGAATGATAACTCTTCCGGTTCCTGTACACCTGTTCACTCCTGTGGGGGGAGGGGGACCAGAGCTACATGGGTCCCATCAATAGCACCTATGATGTTGGGGATATGTCCAAGGGCATAGAAGTCACCTTTCACTGTGGGCAAATCCTCCACCTCAGGGAAAACGATGTAGCTCCTTACGTGTTTCAGCAGGGCAGCCAACACTCTGGACAACATGTTGGAAAACATAGGCTGGGACATCGCTGATGCCATGGCCACTGTTGTCTGAAAAGACCCACTAGCAAGGAAATGGAGCACTGACAGCACCTGCACGTCAGGGGGGATTCCAGTGGGATGGTGGATTGTTGACATCAGGTCTGGCTCCAACTGGGTACATAGTTCCTGGATAGTGGCACGGTCAAACCTGTAGGTGACGATTAAATGTCGCTCCTCCATTGTCAACAGGTCCACCAGCGGTCGGTACACCGGAGGATTCCGCCATCTTCTCAAATGTCCCAGCTGACGGTGCCTAGGAAGGACAGCAGCGACCACAGAATAAACAAATTCCCAGGTATGTACCCACAGATACACAGAACACGACACCAAACACAAAACTCTTCCTGTATGTGTGTTGAGTGTAGGCCTAGCTATGTGTGACGCAGTAGTAAAAGAAGCCATGTGGGCCCCTGAAATGGCGGCTGCCTGACCTTTAAACTGGGACAATGGGAATGTGAGGTAACTGCGCTGGCGTTGTACCCCGTCGCCGTAGGCGGTCGTAGACCGCGGCGCAATGCTGCATTGGTTAACATTGGACCCTATGGGTCCCAGAAGCCAATGACTAAGTGCGCCGGCGGTGAAAATACGCACCGCCACGGACGTCACCGCCGCGGACGTGATCGCCATTTTCTATCTGTTCAATCACTCGATACCTGATCTTCGACAGGAGAGGACCTAGACTGCAAGTGTTGCTGTGACCTCGGTCTGGAAGAGACAATGGCTGCTGCGTCTGGGGAAAGGGCCCCTGCCTTCACTGCTCAGGAGTTGGAGAAGCTAGTAGATGGGGTCCTCCCCCAGTACACGCTACTCTACGGTCCTCCAGACCAACAGGTAAGTACACAGGGAGCACGTTGTATGGGCTATGCCTGGGTGGAGAGGGCTGGTTGTAAGAGGGAAGGGGGCAGAGTTCAGGGAACATGAAGGACTGTGAATGCATGTGCCACATGTCAAGGGTAGGGATGGGGGCCACTCACATCGACGGTGCAGTTGGTAATGACTTCTCTTCTTCCTTTGCGCATGTCATGTAGGTCAGCGCCCACCAGAAGAAGGACATTTGGCGTGCAATCGCCAAGGAAGTCCGGACCATGGGGGTGCACCAGAGACGGGGCACCCACTGCCGGAAAAGATGGGAGGACATTCGCCGCTGGAGCAAGAAGATGGCGGAGGCTCAGCTGGGGATGGCCTCCCAACGTGGGAGGGGTGCCCGTCGCACCATGACCCCCCTGATGTTCCGGATCCTGGCGGTGGCCTACCCGGAGTTGGATGGGCGCTTGAGGGCTTCACAGCAGACACAAGGGAGTGAGTACACTCTCATTCTGGGGACTTAGCACGCAGTTGAGGGGTCTGGGTGGGGGAGGAGGGCTGTGGGTGTACCTAGGCCAGGCAGAAATACATAGGCTAGGCCCCTCCATAATGCAGGGCATGTGGCACTCCACCCCACCTCAGTAGTGGGCCAAGTACAGGAATAGATGCCCCTGTGGCATCCATGTGTACAGATGTCCACCATAGCCATGTAGGCCAGATCCCAGGAATTGCATCTATAGAGGCCAAGAGCACGGGGTAGTGCAGGGGGCTGCTGTGTCTGTATTGTCCACCAACGGTAGCGGTAAGCCATGCACTCAACCTGTCTTTCTTCTGTCGTCCCCTCCCCCTTTTTCTGCTCTCCCTGTTCTTTTGTGCATCAGCATCATCAGGCGGAGGTACAGTGGCACCGGAGTACGAGGGAGCTGCATCTCACATGGCCATGGAGGGCCACACCACGGACTCAGAATGCACCAGTGGGATGGAGGGCGAGGGGAGCTACACGTCGTTCACCGGATCACCAGCCAGCGACACGGACTCGTCCGCCGATGGGAGCTCCCTTGTGGTGGCGGCACCATCTGTGCCCCACACTTCTACAGGTACAGCCGTCACCTCCCCTACCAGCACCGCCCTCCCAGCAGCCCCTCATCGTTCGCCCCGTGCCCGCTCACCCAGGAGGGTGGGCATCACCTTCGCCCCAGGCACCTCAGGCCCTGCCCCAGTCACCCCTGCTGCCCTCAGTGAGGAGGCCATTGACCTCCTCAGGTCACTCACCGTTGGGCAGTCTACCATTGTGAATGCCATCCAGGGTGTAGAAAGGGAGTTGCAACACACTAATGCATTCCTGGAGGGCATTCATTCTGGTCAGGCTGCCCATCATCAAACCCTGCAATCTCTGGCCTCAGCACTGATGGCAGCCATTGTCCCTGTCTCTAGCCTCCCCCTTCCAACTTCCTCCACCCAGACCCAATCCCCTGTACCCCAGCCTGGCTCAAGCACACCATCAGACAAGCATGCATACACCTCAACACCCAAAAGTAGCTCAGGCAAACATAGGCACCACACAACCCACAGGCACTCACACAAGCATCACCCACATGCAGACACAGCAACATCCACTGCCTCCACTGTGTCCCCCTCCTCGTCGTCTCCCTCCTCCCTCCCAGTATCGTCTACACTCTCACCTGTATGCACTACATCTACAGGCACTAGGACTCGCACCAGAACACCCAGCACCAAACCCCGCTCACCTGCACTCACTACCCCCACTCCCATTTACACGTCCCCTGTGTCCTCTCCCAGTGTGTCTGTGATGCCCCCTCCCAAAGTACACAAACGCGGGCACCCACACACCCAACATCCATCCACCTCACGACAGCCTCCACTACCTGCACCTGCACCCAAAACACCTAAAGTGACACCTCCTACAACCACCTCCTCTTCCTCCACTCCCAGACCCCCTCCAGCTACCCATCCCAGTGTTCGTCAGAAACTGTCCCTCTGCAACGTTGACCTCTTTGCCCCCACCCCTCCAATTCATCAGTCCCGTAGTAGCGCCTCAGCCAAAAAGACTCCAGTGCCAGTGGTGCGTGTCACAGGTGTGTGGAGTGCACCAGCCACCAGGGCAGGCAGCGTGACACATAGCCAAGGCACTGTCAGTCCACCCCCTGTAAAGCATCTCAAGTTGCCAAGTGGCCGACGGGACCGGGTGAAGACTCCTGGAGGCAAAACTACTCACAAGGGTCCCAGGGGGATTGCAGAGTCAGCTGTGACTCCTCCAAAGGCGGTGAAGTGCCAGAAGAAGTCTGCACAGCCTCGTGAGAGCAGCACGGCGGAGAAGGGCGGCATCCTCCCCGGCGGCCGGGATGCCACCGCCAGAACCGTCGTCACTGGTCCGGAGACCACCACCAGAGTCAGTGCCCAGGAGGGCAGAAGTATCATCACTGGTCAGGAGACCACCGCCGGAGTCAGTGCCCAGGAGGGCCCAAGTATCGTCACTGGTCAGGGGACCACCACCGGAGTCAGTGCCCAGGGGGGCCCAAGTATCGTCACTGGTCAGGAGACCACCGCCGGAGTCAGTGGCCAGAAGGGCACAAGTATCGTCACTGGTCAGGAGACCACCGCCGGAGTCAGTGCCCAGGAGAGCCCCGGCTGCCACAGCCCCGCTGGGCAATGAGGGACCATCTTGCCACACACCAATGCACAGGTCAGAGACCGCCATGGCAAAGCACCGCTGAACAGCCCAGAGACCGCCATGGCAAAGCACCGTTGAACAGGGCAAAACACCGCTGAACAACCCAGAGACCACCATGGCAAAGCACCGCTGAACAGGGCAAAGCACAGCTGAACAGGCCAGGGACCGCCATGGCAAAGCACCGCTGAACAGGGCAAAGCACCGCTGAACAGTCCAGAGACCGCCATGGCAAAGCACCGCTGAACAGGGCAGAGCA
Source organism: Pleurodeles waltl (assembly GCF_031143425.1). NCBI lineage: Eukaryota > Metazoa > Chordata > Amphibia > Caudata > Salamandridae > Pleurodeles > Pleurodeles waltl. The sequence continues at coordinate 134,920,246 of NC_090444.1, forward strand.
CCGCTGCAGAAGGAAAAGACCGCCACATCAAGCATCGTTATCCCATATACAAGTGGGACAGTGACGGGACAGGAACTGTCATGGGGAGCCTAATCCAGTCTAGGCACCATTCCCCCTCCAGAACCAGTGGAGAGATCCATCCACTACCTCTGTCCTTCACAGGATGAAGCACTCTGGGCACCAGTCCCCCTCCAGAACCAGTGGAGGCTGTTATCCACTTGAGAGACTGTGGCTTTGCACTCCCCAGGATATGGTAGTGGGCAACCCACCCATTGTAGAGACTTGAGAGACTGTGGCTTTGCACTCCCCAGGATGGAACAGTGGGCAACCCACCCACTGTAGAGACTTGAGAGACTGTGGCTTTGCACTCCCCAGGATATGGCAGTGGGCAACCCACCCACTGTAGAGACTTGAGAGACTGTGGCTTTGCACTCCCCAGGATATGGCAGTGGGCAACCCACCCACTGTGGAGACTTGAGAGACTGTGGCTTTGCACTCCCCAGGATATGGCAGTGGGCAACCCACCCACTGTAGGGACTTGAGAGACTGTGGCTTTGCACTCCCCAGGATATGGCAGTGGGCAACCCACCCACTGTAGAGACTTGAGAGACTGTGGCTTTACACTCCCCAGGATACATCAAGGGGCATGGAGCCCCGTCATGGATCTGGCGTGGTGCTGTAATCCGGCTGAGGTGCCCCCCCTTCCCTTCCCCCTGAGGTGCCTGTTGTATTTCTCTCTGATGCCCCGGCAGTGTTCTCTCCGTTTGTGGACAGGTATCTTGTGTGGGCCACGCCCATGCATTTTTGGCCCAGTGGTGCACGGACATTGAGATGTGCATATCTGCACTACCTCTCGTAATGTATATACTTTTGAATGAGTTTATATATATCTGTATATATTTGAAACATGTACATTGATACATTACAATGTTTGAACTGATTTCGTTTTGTCTTTGCATTCTTCCGGGGGGTTGTGGGTTGTTACAGTGTTGTTTGGAAATGCATTGGTGTGTGTGTTGTAATGTCCGAGGATGGGGGTGTTGCGTGTGTGTGTCCCTGACTTTTGCCTCCCCTATGTCGTAGGTGCAGTACTCACCGTTGTCTTCGCCGCCGCCGGCGCTGGTGTTCGTAGATGAGTAGGAAGACAAGGGCAGGGAGGATTTGTAATTCCGGCTCCATGGTGGCCTCCTTCCTCGTGGGATGTGTTAAGGTGAGCGTTTTCCCATTGCAAAAGCTGTTTCCGCCGTGTTTTTATCCATGGTGAATCCGTCCCGGAAAAGGTGGTGGATTGGCGGGTTGTGATACTGTGGGCGGTACATTGTCTGCCGCCTGTCTGTTGGCGGTGACCGCCGCGCTGCTTGTCTGTACCGCCGTGGCGGGCGGAGTGTTAAAGTGGCTGTCTATGTTGGCGGTTTCCTCCACGGTCATAATTCCCTTTTTTTGTCCGCCGGCCTGTTTGTGGTATTACCGCACCTTTAACACCATCCGCCACGGTTGTAATGACCCCCATAGTAATGTGTTTTATATGTCCTGACAGTGAAATATTGCTAAATTCGTTTTTCTCAGTTGCAAGTCCTGTCCCTCTCACAGGTTAACATGGGGGCTACCTTTAAATCTGATTGAAGTGTAGATTCCCTTTGGGAGCGGATGAACATGTGGAGTTTGGGGTCTCTGAGCTCACAATTTAAAAATACATCTTTTAGTCAAGTTGATTTTAAGATTGTGTGTTTGAAAATACCACTTTTAGAAAGTAAGCATTTTCTTGCCTATACCATTTCTGTGACTCTGCCTGTTTGTGGATTCCCTGTCTGGGTCAGTTTGACAGTTGGGCTGGTTGCACCTCACACTAGACAGTGACACAAAGGAAGCTGGGGAGTAGCCTGCATATCCTGATGAGCCATCTGTGCTAGATGGGAGGGGAGGAGTGGTCACTCACACCTGAAAGGGCTGTGCCTGCCCTCACACAATGCAGTCTCCAACCCCCTGGTGAGTGTCTGGGGCCTGGCCTGGGCAAGGTAGGATTTCACATTCCAAAGAGACTTTACTTTGAAGTAGGCCTACTTCAAAGGAGAAATTGGGTATAAGAAGGGCACCCAAAACCACAGACTTTAGAAACACTTCTAGAACCAAGAGGAACCTCTGCCCTGAGAAGAGCTGAATAGCTGAGGAAGAAGAGCTGCCCTGCCTGTGACTGTGCTTTGTGGAGCTATCCTGCAGTTGCTGCTTCTGCCAGAGTAAGAGGGCAAAGACTGGACTTTGTGTGCCTTCCATCTTGAGAAGAAATCTCCAAGGGCTTTATCTAGAGCTTGCCTCCTGTTGTTTGAAGTCTCAGGGACAGCAAAGACTTCTCTCTGCCAGCACCTGGGGTCTCTGGAGAGACTCCTACTCTGCCATGTGGTGGCCATCCAGTTCCTGGGACCCTGAAAGGAGAAGCTGGCAGGCTAAAGACAAGAAAATCCATGCACAGAGCGCCGTGCAGGGAAAAGATTGACGCGAATCCGATTTGCGGCTGAAAAAATGACGCGCCGCCGGCTCTGCAGCTGAGAAACGATGCTCGCAGGAAACGTGACCGAAGAATCAACGCATGGAGCAGGGGAAACGACGCGCAGCATCGCTGACAGAGGCTGGGAGATTACAACCTGCGCTGCGGGATTTCAGATCTTCGTGCGGCTGGATTTCCAACTCACGTACCGCTGTGTGGAGTTATTTTTGACGCACACCCGCCCGTGCGGGGTTATTTTTGACGCACACCAGGTACATTTTCACGCTAGCCGCGCTAGTGCGTGTTTAAAACTACTTAAAGACTCTTTTTGCATTTTTATTCATAACTTGACTTGTGTATGGTGGATTTTTGTCGTTTTGGTCTTGTTTTGTTTAGATAAATATTTCCTATTTTTCTAAACTAGTGTTGTGTCATTTTGTAGTGTTTTCATTAAGTTACTGTGTGTGTTGGTACAAATACTTTACACCTAGCACTCTGAAGTTAAGCCTACAGATCTGCCAAGCTACCAAGGGGGTAAGCAGGGGTTAGCTGAGGGTGTTTCTCTTTTACCCTGACTAGAGTGAGGGTCCTTGCTTGAACAGGGGGTAACCTGACTGTCAACCAAAGACCCCATTTCTAACATGTACCATGAGCGATTGCTGAAAGAAAGAAATTGATCTATGAAAATGAGTCTAAAACAGGAGTGATCAACATTATTTTTTTATATTAAGATCATAAACATTTTTTGATGTATACATAAAAGAATTAAAAAACATTATTATTAGTTTCATTTCTATATGTGTCTATTCTTCCTCTATTATAGCCGCCATTTTGGAAAATGGCAAAAAGGTTTGCTTTGAGGAGTTATTTTCTGCCTATATGAGACTACTGGACCCCTAAAACCTATGTTTTGACACCAAAATTAAGTATATAGGTCTTGTGGTTCCTGGAATATTACATTATCACTGCAACACATCCGCCAAATGCCATCTAGAAAAATGTGGCCTGGATCAGCAACGTCTACCCAAGCTAAATTACTTCTCTAATGATCTTAACACACAATTTAAAAATGAAAATCTCTGAGCAACACATTTTTTACTCAGGTACATCACAGGGCTGGGATTAACAGGCGTCATAGGTTAATATGACACATTCATTTTCATCACAGTCATCTATTTTTGTAAAAACTGTTTTAGTTATTCTTCAGATAAGCTGGAGCTACCATGCTGTGACAATTTGAGGTAAATGTACATCCAGCTATGATGATGTTTATACTGTTGTTTTCCACTTATATCAGGTACAAAATGTAGTGCTGAAAGCCTGTGATTCACCCATATGTCACGTACATCTTGGGGCACTGCTTCAGTAGTTTCGTGTAATACGGGGCAGGTTTACATGAGTGGACTTAGCGGTATGTCCTTTATACTCATCTAGGTCTATGTGGCATGCTGCCCAGTTTATTTAAATCATTCTCGAGAAAATTCATCACTTCCTCTGAAACTTCATCATCAAACTCTTGTGAAGAAGGATCACAAGAGCGCACATTGTCAAGTTTAAAATACATGACATGTGAGCAAAGCAATATGCCTTTTTAGGAAGACGCTCAAATAAAGGCAGGAGAAGATTCAATGACCAGCAGGAGACAGGCGAAATAGGAATATGGAGAAAGAGGCCCAAGACATAAATCCCATTATAAATTTATGTGAAACTCAACTTTCAAAAGAAGAAACTTGGGTTGTCTTCTTGTGATTATATTTTGGTCCATCCACCAACACCACTTTAAACCTGCAGGCAATAAAGTACTTTCTAAAAATATGACTCATGTCATTTTTTCCATCAGAAAGCACCACCAAAGCAGAAGAAAATCTCTCTTTATTGCCCAACACATATGGGGGGTGATTCTAATTCTGGCGGGCGGCGGAGGCCGCCCGCCAGAATTCCGCCCCCATAATACCGCTCCGCGGTCAGAAGACCGCGGAGGGTATTATGAGTTCTTCCCTGGGCTGGCGGGCGGTCTCCAAAAGACCGCCCGCCAGCCCAGGGAAAAACTCCCTTCCCACGAGGATGCCGGCTCGTAATCGAGCCGGCGGAGTGGGAAGGTGCGACGGGTGCAGTAGCACCCGTCGCGTATTTCAGTGTCTGCAAGGCAGACACTGAAATACCTTGCGGGGCCCTCTTACGGGGGCCCCTGCCGTGCCCATGCCATTGGCATGGGCACGGCAGGGGCCCCCAGGGCCCCCGCGACCCCCCCTACCGCCATCCTGTTCATGGCAGCTTTCCCGCCATGAACAGGATGGCGGTATGGGGGGTCAGAATCCCCCATGGCGGCGCAGCAAGCTGCGCCGCCATGGGGGATTCTGAGGGCAGCGGTAAACCGGCGGGAGACCGCCGGTTTACCCTTTCTGACCGCGGCCAAAGCGCCGCGGTCAGAATGCCCTGCGGGGCACCGCCGGCCTGTCGGCGGTGCTCCCGCCAACCCTCCCCCAGCGGTCGAAGACCGCCGGGGTTAGAATCAGCCCCATGATGCCTTCCCAAATCGTTCACTTTGAAAAATGACTCCTCTCTTCAATCTCAGATTTAAATAATTGAAATATATACAGCACAACTTGACTACATCCCAAGGATACGCCCTATTTAAACCGAAGTCCAACAACATCATCATCATCAAGCCTACAGATAAAGGTAGAGGAATTGTTATTGAGGGCAAACATGCATATGTAGTTCAAGGGATGAGCCAGGTTTCAACATCAATCATTACAGGATACTGGCACACCTGAGAAGCTGCAGAGCAGATAAAATACCTAGTGATCTTAGGTCATGAATATGGATGGCTCAGTGAAAAAAGACATGAGCTACTATGTAATCAGAATCCTTGTGTGCCTACTTCATACCGATTATCAGAATTCATAAAGATCCTGCCCTCCCACCAAGGAAGCCGCTTGTTTCGGATTGTGATTCCATATTGTATCTAATGTGCAAATATATAGATGTCTTCCCAAAGCCTTTTGCCCCTCAGGTTCAATCACGTGCCAAGGAAACAGCAATTATAATTATGAAAGTTGGAGTTTCCACCTTTAACACCCATAAAAAAAACCTCTGCAGACCCCAGCAAATGCAAAAACTACTGCCCAATTTCTCTGCTCCCATTCCCAGCCAAGGTACTAGAAAAAAACTATCAACAGGCAACTCACGGCACACATTGAGCAAAACCAGCCACTCAACGCCTTCCAATCGGGCTTCTGCAGCAACTGCAGCTACTGACGACATCCGATCCATCCTTGACCAAGGAGAAACAGCATCTCTAATCCTCCTTGACCTCTCAGCAGCCTTTGACACTGTATCACACCATGCATTGATCAACACAACTCCATCACATTGGCATCTAAGGGAACACACTCCAATGGATCACCTCCTTCCTCACCGGAAGAACTCAGAGGGTCTGTAGACTATCCTTCACCTCTGACACCAAGAATATCATGTGTGGTCTTCTGCGGGACTCATCCCTCAGTCCCAAACTTTTGAATGCCTATATGACCCAACGGGCCAACATTGTCATATCTGACGCATCAACATAATATCCTATGCTGATGGCACCCAACTCATCATCTCACTTACCAACGGCACTGCTACCACCAGGGCCAACTTCCACAGATGCATGACTGATGCTGCTGACTGGATGAAAACCAATTGCTGAAGCTGAACACAGACAATATAGAAGTACTGATTTTCAGCAACAAAAGTGACCCATGGAGTGACGCCTGATGGCCCCCAGGCCTGGGACCCACATCCATACCCACAGTCCACTCCAGAAACCTCTAAATCATTACAGATAACATACTCATCATGAAATTGCAGATAAATGCCTTCTCCTCTACTTGCTTCCTCACTCTGTTCATACTACGTAAAATTTATAGGCAACTACCCCTAAACACGAAACACACTGTGACACAGCTTTTGAAAGGTGGGAGCTCTCGTGTTCAATGAGGGAGGCATTGATAACAGTAATCCCCAAGCCAGGCAGGGACCAAATGGAAACAGGGTCCTATCTGCCCATCTCTATGTTGAATGTTGAACTTAAAATCCTTAGCCATGTGGTGGCGACACGTCTACTTCTGTATCTCCAGTGACTGATACATGATGATCAGTTGGGCTTTATCCTGCACAGAAACACATTACATAACCTGCATAGATTAGTACACGATGTGCACACATCGGTGTTACAGAGCAGCCAATATGCTCTAGCTTTTTTAGATATCGAGCAAGCATTTGATACTGTGAAATGTGAGTATGTTTGGCAGGTGCTGGCAGGATGGGATTAGGTCCCCACTTCCTAACCTGGGTTAAATTGATTTATGCGAACCCATGGACGAACGTCCATGTGGGATGCTATGTCTTGGCTGACATATAATTGCAGCTTGGCACCAGGCAGGGATTGCCCTCTATCCCCTTTAATTTTCACCATGCTATGGAACCACTGGCCTGTAGACTCCAACAGTTACTCAAGGGCTGTGACATACCTGTAGGCAACATGGAACACATAGTCACATTATATGTGGACAACACCATGCTCTCCTTGCACCAGTCTCACATATCTGTCCTGATACTATTAAAGGTAATGCGGGAATTCTGGGAGTTTTTGGGACTCTTGTTAAATACAACCATATATGTCCTTTTCCCACTGGGTCAGCTTGTGGGTCTGCCCTCAGAACGTCTTCCTGCATCGGGTTTACCCTGGACGGTGGATAAAGTAAAATTCTTTGGTATTCATATCTCACATCACCAGAAACAATTCTACTAATATGATATAGGGAGTGCACGTGATAGCCTGCTACCTTCCATCCAGTTCTGGAATACATTGCACTTATCATTGATGGGAAAAATAGCACCCATAAAAATGGGGGTATTGCTGATTTGTTTATATGTCCTGCAGGATGCTTTCCATGTACTACCCTGAGCAGTGTTCCAGGAGTTGGACAGCTACTGTTGGAATTCCTATGGCAGAGCAAATGGTGTATTATTGGACTTGCAACACTTAGGCATGAAAGGGACAAAGGAGGTATGTAGGCCCCAGACCTTGAATAATATCACCTGGCAGTCCAACTGCAGCATGCAGAGCATTGGCTGGATGGAGAACCGAATTGGGGGAGGACCCTGCTGGCAGGATACCAGGATAGCCACCTACTGGGAACGCTGCTGATGCGCGGTGCCGGAGTGCTCCGGGTGCTCCCGCATTTCATTCGTATGATGGGTAGGATCTGGGAACGGGTGGCACAGTTGGTGATGAAGAGGGCGCCTTATGCTCCTGACCTGGATTTGTGGCTGATATCCCTTTTTGCGCAGATCGCCAAAATAATGTTGGTTGACAAGTGGCACGGTGGGGGGTGCATAATGTCTGATTTATAGCCAGAGGGTAGACTCATTACCCTACACGATGCAATGGAAACGTACAATCTAGCCTGAGGACAGTTCCTTCAATATACAAAGGTGGCTGCCATGGCGCATCAACTATGGCCAACATTTTCTGAGGCACCCGAACCCACACACACACACAATGATAATGCTGCTGTCGATGGCTGGGGTTTACAAGCTTATCACTTTTACCGGGCGCTGCATTCAGATAGACAGCTAAAACCACAGCGTATGGAGGAAATATTGGCAACAAATAACTGAGGAACCCATGTCATTGAGGCGCTGGACCAAGATACACGCAGGGTTCCACAGGGTGGTGGTTAGCACAAGGTTTTAGTAAATTCAATATAATCTGGACCACATGACTTATGTATCCCCAAAGCAACTACATTCCATATAGCGTCTAGAGAGCAGTGATGCCCTAGGTGTTGAGATGCGGTGGCAGATTTCATGCATACTTTTTGGCATTGTTCACAGGTGGCCTCCTTTTGGCTTGAACTTCTGGCCCACCTTAGGAGTAACAGGATGGGGCATCCCACACACAGTTAATAAGTGCTTACTAGGGCTTCTCCCCAAAGAACCCTAAAAGAAAAATAAGCAGACGATAGGCAATATTAGGTCTCACGGTTGCCAACTGACTAATCGCAATACACTGGTTGAGCCCACATCCCCCAACAAGTGAAGCATGGGAGAAAGATCTGATGGAATGGGTGGGGGTGCAAGAAGCACATCTGAGGGGAACTAGGATAGATGAGAAGGCACAGGATATCCTGGAGACATGGGATGCAATGATGCAGGAAGGGCATCTCAAGTGTAGTGCATTGTTATTTTCGTGGACGTTACAGGGGTGGGAAGGGGTGGGGAGAGGATTTGATTGGGCCGAATCTGTTGATGGGCTATCTATTTGTTGTTTAATGTGGATACATAGAGTTATATAATTCATTGACATATGTGCTTGAGATGAAAAGAGCTATGATACACAGGAGCCTGTCAATGATGAACCAAAATGTCAAAGAAGTTTTTTAAACGTACACAGTGCTTGACGTGTTTTTAATGAAGCAGGTGGGTGTTTTATAGAAGTGCTGAATAAACCATGTATGTAGACCTCCTGCATCTCAGAGTTTTCATATCTGACTTCACTTTTGAACAACGCTTGACTAGTTACTGAAAATATTCTGTGTAATCACACTTCAGTTTACTAATGTGTATCCGTCTTTGCATTTCTACAATCTTAATCTATAGCCCCAGCCTGTTGTATATTTCACAGTTTATTAAAAATAGTACAGTGCAATGCACTGGAAAACACGTGGTATGTTTGAGACATTGCATTGTCCTCTGATAACCTGGGTACTTAGGACAGTAACTCTTAAATTGTTTTAGCAAACACATTGACATTTTATTAATCTGGCAAGATTGTACACTTGTTAACTTAGTGTTTTCATGTCTGTGATGTCATGAGGGTCAAAGCTCATGTGACATCTCTTTCTGTGGTGAAGAAGCTAAAGGTCATGTGACATCACTTCTTGTTATGCCATCGACGTGTTAAAGTGCTTGTGACATCACTTCAATTTCCCCTCGCATTTTGCTCCATATATGAAAGGTCAACAAACCTAGGGGCATATTTTTACTCTCTTTGCGCCGGATTTGCGTCATTTTATTTTACGCAAATCCGGCGCAAACTTAAATCAATATTTATTTTTTGACGCTAGACATGTCTAGCGCCAAAATATTGGAGTTAAAGTCATTTTTTGCCCTGCGGAAAACTACCTTGCATCAACGAGATGCAAGGTAGGCGTTCCCGGGCAAAAAATGACTCAAAGGCCTTAGCGCCTTATTTATCCTCCTGGGCAAAAATCACGCATGGGAGGAGGAGGGTCTTAAATAATGGCGTGAAGCTTCCATAGCACCAATATTTAACACCTGGGTCAAGGTAGGCATTAGGGGACCTGTGGGCCTTTTTCCATGGTCAGAGACCATAGAAAGAGCCCACAGGTGCCCTTCCCTATCCCTAGGGACACCCCCACCCACCCGCACGCACAACTGGAGGACACCTAAGGATGGGGGGGCCCATACAGGTAAGTCCAGGTAAGTATTTTTTAATTGTTTTCAAAGTGCCATAGGGTGGCCTAACGTGGGCCCCCCTACATGGCACTGTGCCCAATGGACATGCCCAGGGGCACTAACGCATGTTTGCGTCAAAAAGTATAAATATGGACCCTAGTTTCAAAATATCTTAACGATCTCTAAAGACCATAGGCCGTATTACACAAAATGCCCTGGGATCACAATGGCCATTTGCCCTTGTTTTGCGTGCCCCCCAAGGCACTCGGGTATTACAGAAGGGGCTGCACAAGCTTGTGCGTCCACTTCTGTAATTCAGATACTGCTGATGAGCTTGTATCATAAGCGCTATCTAGAGATGGTGTTCCCTCATTCACATGAGGACCTGGACCCATGCAAATGAGGAAGTCACTTTGCCTCTACTCGCAGGCAAAACTACTGACTTGGGTGCAGAGGCAAACATGTCTTTAGGAGGTGCTCAGAAGTTCTGTCAAAAAAAGGTCAGTGTGCTCCCCTAGGCCAGCCCTGTCCTGGGATGAAAGGGGTCCCATAGACCCTCCCCCAGGCATTCTCCTGCAGGCAGGTGCAGTCGTTCACTGCACCCACCTGCCAGGGGATCTCTAATCCCTTTTAAAAGTACAAGTGGTTTGCCACCTGCACAGGTAAACACAGAGCATCATTTATACACCTGCTCCATAATTCACTGACTTGAGGGCAACGCATGTTCGCACCCGCCCTGAGGGTAGCGCATTCTTCATAATTGGGTGCACTTTCCCTGTTTACACCAGGCATGCCTGCTTAAAGCTACACTGTGGGGCACAGAGGGAAAGTGCGCCCTTTCACTAATACGGGCCTATGTTTACAGATTTGTTTGGTTTCCTTGAGATACAAGGATTCTTGGTTGTGAATGACTTTCAGGGGAAGGCAGGGAATTTTAAATGAGACTTGTTTCTGGAATTTTAGCCAAAGTAACAATGTGATTCCTGCCTAATGCCCTCTCACCCGTCTTCTTGCTATTCAGAATCAACTGGGCAGCCACATGCTACTAATCCTGAAGACAGGCAATTTGATTGCTGGGAAGTCATCACACGAAGGCATTTGCATAGTACTACACTGAATTCTTTTGGGTATCCCTGCAATCATTTTTGGTGTTTTTGTCAATAAAAAACATGCATTGTTCAAGACAAATAACAGAGCAATGGGACCAATATCTGCATTCAAACACAGTTGTAAATTCCAAAAAGATGCCATTAGGACAAACAGATCAGGTGGCTGAGGAAACATCCAGGATTTCTTCGGCCTGTCCCCATTCTTGGTGAGTGGGTAGTTGGACGTGGAGATCTGAGATGTAGGGGGGTGATGCCATATGTTCAGTCCCAGGCTTGATGAAGGCTAGTAGATACCAGAAAAGAGCAAGGAGGGGCATACTTGCCATGCAGAGTTACCACTTAGCTTGCCTGCACTTGAAGGGTGATCTTGAGAAACCCTCAACAAACGTCTGGAGGAGGGTTACAAAAGACTTCATTGTGATCTGGGTCAGAGTCTTTTTGGGCCCAAAAATGTCGAAATTAGCTTGAGAAAGGTCGGCAGACCTTCTGCAGAGTTTCAGACCCACTCTTATCTTTGAGAAAATGCAGCTTTAGTTCAATATTCATGAAAGCACCAGGATAGTGTTCATGCAGGTCTGGTCAGGGTGAAATTCTTTAGTGAGCTGTAGGAAGCTTCTACCTAATATCTCTAGTCCATTGCAGGTAGGTGGCTACTATCTCATCACTAACATCAAGAAGGTTATTCAGCTTCTTTTAGCATGCACTGATGCAGTGGTGACTATGCTCGACAAAACAAAGGGGTAGCCTAACAGGGTAGCTCTAATGAGAAAGTCTAGGTATCTCAGCAAAGTAGTCCAAACTGAGGGATGATCTGGCCTAGCTGTTTTATAGGCAGCTTCTACCTTCCATTTCACTCATCAATCACACTAAAAATATTTGCAATTAGCAACAAAAGGAGTACTGGAGATGATAACAGCGGAGTACCTGTAACCAGAAATCATTTAACTAAATTTAGACAATGGAGCAGTAAGCACCACCTGTGAACATCCCAAAAATACATAATTATTGCTGTCAGCCGGGACCCAGAGTAACGGTTTGAAGGAGGTCACCTTCATGAACATGCGGTCAGGTTCCAATAACTTTCCTTTGGAGCAGCATATTTGAAAATAGAGGGTCCCTTAAATTAGCAGTCCTTAAAAGCCTGGACAACATGTTAGAAAATGGCAAAATTAAGGGACCAAATTGGAAGAATGCTGGGATCAGACACTTTGTACAGACTGGTGGGGACATTCATCCTCACTGCAGTTAATCTTTTTCGTGATACTATGACTAGGGTTGAAAGGCTGCATGCGAGTGTGAAGATCTGACAGGATGAAGACTGCATCATGATCTGAGATGTAAACGGGTCTTGTACAATTCTAGAGATCATGCAAATGACTAACTTTGCTTGCTATTTTGAAACACAGTATACGAAGTAATTCAATCAAGTGAACATGAATAATGGAGTTAGTGGCGATTTGGTGGGGGGAAGGAAAACCGCAATCGATGAGAATATAGTAACCACAATGAACTCTGGTACACAAGAAAGCTACCCACTTCACTACAGGCACATACAAAACAAAAACAAGCATTTGTAAAGCGTATTGGTTATATTTCTTTCAACTGAAATGCAGTGCAATGAGAAAGGATGTAATAAATGGATATAAAAGTCGTATTTTTTTCCTGGTCATTTTAGGATTTTTTTGTTTTTTTTCTAGACTCTATTTTATCAGGTATTAGGACTTGCTGCAGTGTGACACTGCTAGAAAGTGCCACAGTGCATGTGTTATGTCCCTATAATGGTGCAGTGAAATTGATTTCCCCCAACTGGTCTAATTATTTGTCAAGTAAGGCCATTGTAGGTTGTTGCAAAAGTTTAATAAATGGTGTGGAACTTAAGTGTCAAATGTGGGGTATAATATGAAATTAAACTATCTACCGATAGGTCAAAAATCTATGACAAACAGAAGCACCATTGTGCTTTTGAAAGCACTGCAGTACTTTAAACAATTGCCTATGCCATGTAGGAAAATCTACAACATTGGCTATTGTATGCCCTGGCAGAAAACAATTAGCCTAAGTGTTTTTTTGCTCTTTAGGTAGTGCGAGGTGTTCCCTCAACACCTAACGGTGTAAATATAGTGTGTACTTTCCTCCTTGAAAATGCAAAAAAGAAGTTTCAAAGTTATTTTCCATTTAGTTTCAAAACGTTCAGCGATGAAAGTAGTGTCCCTTGTGCTTTCTGACACAATATTGGTTTAGAACCATTTTGCCTTTCAGACCTACTCTAGAGACTCAATAGATGTTTCTGACTCGTGGCTAATGACCTAGCTCTCAGAAAACAATGGCCTGTCTACTGGGCTCAGGAAGACAAGGGTGCTGCGAACAACAGTCCACATAATTGGGATTAGCCTTTAGGGAGGGGAAAAAAGTTATAACGGAAAAAGGACAGCTTTAGTAAAAATATTTTGACTTGATGAAGACAAATGGGGCTGGCAGGGCATACTCCCATTTATTCCAAGGGCAATCCTAGATTATCTGGCTCCAATCCCAGCAGGAGGGAAAGCCAAATTGGAGATTTACTGAGGTTATGATACCACATAAGAATAGGCAAGTAGCTTGGGAAAGATCAAGGCCCCATCATATGGAGGAGGCATATCCATTTTAGACTTAGGGTGTAAGGAAATAGGCTTTTTGCACATACACCCACTGCCCTTTGCCCCCACTTGGACTACTAGCTTCTGACTTTTGACTCTGAATGTGCACTGCATTCCTTCTAACAAGGCCCCAGTGCCAGTGCTCTCTCCCTTAAATATAATGCATGTGAATAGGTATCCCTAGTTGGCAAGGACTTTAATCCCCTTATCAATCCATAGTAAATAGTACAAGGGGTAGGTACCCAGGGCATAGGGATTAAGGGCCAGATGTAGGTAGAAATGGTTTTGCGACTCGCAATTTGCGAGTCGCAAAACCATATGCAGAATGGTGTCCCTGACACCATCTGCGAATCGCAAGGGGGTCGCAAAGACCCACCTCAATAATATTTATGAGGTGGGTTGCAATTTGCGACCCCCTTGCGATTCCCTGCACTCACAGGGCTGGTGGCCTGCTGGAGACAGCAGACCTCCATGTCTGTGACTGCTTTTTTAATAAAGCAGTTTATTTTTTTGTTTTGCAGCCCGTTTCCCTTAAAGGAAAACGAGTTGCAATACACTCGGGAAAATGAAACCACTTGGTTTCATTTTTTCAAAGTAGGCAGTGGTCCATTGGGCCACTGCCTGCTCTGAAAAAATATTTTTGGCGCCATTCACAAAGGGGGAAGGGGTCCCATAGGGACCCCTTCCCTTTTGCGAATGAGTTAGCACCCACTTCACATGGGTGCTAACTGCGAAGTGCTTTGCGACCGCGTTCGTGGTCACAAAGCAATTCTGCATCACAGTGCAAATCGGAAATAGGAAGGGGAACACCCCTTCCTATCTGCGAGTCGCATTCCCATTTTGCGAGTCTGTACCGACTCGCAAAATGGGAATGTGCATCGCCATGCAAAACGCGTTGTACATCTGGCCCTAAATGAGTCACCAGGACCTGTAGCACTAATTGTGCCACCCTGAGTGACCCAAGTAAACAGCTGACAGCAGTCCGGCCATTGCACATTGCATGAGCGGTGCAAACTTGTCAAACTCGACTTTGTCCTTAACATGAGCACTATCTTTACTGTGTATCAGTCACCCCTAAGATAGGCCTCCTGAGCCCAGGAGGCAAGGTCCATTATATTAAAAGTTTGGACAAATAAGTGCATGCTTATATGTTCCTATAGTAGCCTCTTTCCACTAAGGGCTACTATAAGTGTTTAGGGGGCATAGGACTATATGGGCTGGAACCTGGGCATCCTGAGGTTGCCAACTCCATTATGGTTCCACTGAAAGATGTCATGTTTGGTATCAAACAACATGTCTCATCAAACATGACTTGTTTCCCAAGTCAGATTTAATGGAAGATGCATCCAGGTGGATACTTTAGAGGTTGCCCATCTGGTTGCCCCAGCCTTTCCTGTGCCCTGACTGACAGCTGCTGATGCCAAGACAGGAATCTGGCCTCCTGCCAGGAGGTGAGAACACTCCCAGGAGTCAGAAACAAACACCTACCTGGGTAGGAGGTGTCAACGTCCTCCCTGTCAGGATGGCTATTAAAGTGACACATCAAGACAGTAAGCTTCACAGCCCTCACCACCTCTGATATGCAAGTAGGCTACTCCACAAGAGGGGAACAATGCCACCCCCTCACCCAGGCATATTTGCAACCTGTGCAGGCAGAAAATGTAGGTAGTCAGGAGGCGTATACTTCCAGAAGGCTAGCCACACACCTAGGGTGCGATACCTGGTCTGGTCAGCCAAAGGTGGGGTTTGCCATTTTTAAAAGAGGCAAAATAGAGGCTTCTGGTTAGAAATATGCCACCTTCTTCTGGAAGTGGTTACCCCATGAGCAGATTATCCACAACCGTAACACCCCTAAATCTAGGATTTAAGTGGCTCCTCCTTAACCCCTTCGCTGCCAGGCCTTTTCCCCCCTCAGGTGCCTTTTTTTGACTATTTGGGGCAGGGCGCGCTTAGGCCGTCATAACATTTTGTCCACATAAGCTACCCACGCCAAATTGGCGTCCTTTTGTTACAACATCCTAGGGATTCTAGAGGTACCCATACTTTGTGGGTTCCCCTGAGGGAGACCAAGAAATTAGCCAAAATGAAGTGAAAAATTCATTTTTTTTAAAGAAATTGGAAAAAAGAGCGGCAGAAGAAGGCTTGTGTTTTTTCCCCAGAAACTGGCATCAACAAAGGGTTTGCAGTGCTAAAATCACCAGCTTCCCCGCTTTCAGGAACAGGCAGACTTGAATCAGAAAACCCAATTTTTCAACACAATTTTGGCATTTTACTGGGATCTTACGATTTTTTGTGCTTTCAGCCTCCTTCCAGTCAGTGACAGACATGGGTGTGAAACCAATGCTGGATCCCAGAAACCTAAACATTTCTAAAAAGTAGACACAATTTTGAATTCAGCAATGTGTAATTTGTGTAGATCCTACAAAGGTTTCCTGCAGAAAATAAAAACTGAAATACAAAAATATTGAAATTGAGGTGAAAAAAACATTTTCTCTACATTTTAGTCTGTAACTTTTTCCTGCAGTGTCAGATTTTTTAAAGCAATATACCATTACATCTGCTGGACACTTCTGGTTGTGGGGATATAGAGGGCTTGTAGGCTCATCAAGAACCATAGGTGCCCAGAGCCAATAAATGAGCTGCACCTTGGGCTTTCATTCCATACCGGGTATACAGCAAATAATTTGCTGAAATATAAAGAGTCAAAAATAGGTATGAAGAAAGCCTTTGTATTTCCAAAATGGGCACAAGATAAGGCGTTGAGGACCAGTAGTTATAAGCCCATCTCTGAGTTATGGGTGCACATACTAGCATGTGAATTACAGGGCATTTCTCAAATAGGTGTGTTTTTTACACACTGTCTTGTATTTGGAACGGAAACATGTAGAGAAATACAAGGGACCATAACACTTGTTTTGGTATTCTATGTTCCCCCAAGTCTCCCGATAAAAATGGTACCTCACTTGTGTGGGTAGGCCTAGTGCCCGTGACAGGAAATGCCCCAAAACACAAAGTGGACACATCACATTTTCTCAAAGAAAACAGACGTGTTTTTTGCAAAGTGCCTACCTGTGGAATTTGGCCTCTAGCTCAGCCGCCACCTATGGAAACCTACCAAACCTGTGCATTTTTGAAAACTAGAGACCTAGGGGAATCCAAGACGGGGTGACTTGTCGGGCTCTCACCAGGTTCTGTTACCCAGAATCCTTTGCAAACCTCAAAATGTGGCTAAAAAAACACCTTTTCCTCACATTTTGGCGACAGAAAGTTCTGGAATCTGAGAGGAGCCACAAATTTCCTTCCACCCTTTGTTCCCCCAAGTCTCCTGATAAAAATGGTACCTCACTTGTGTGGGTGGGCCAAGTGTTTGTGACAGGGAAGAGCCAAAAACACGCCGAAATTGAGGGGGAAACCAAAGTGGGTCAAAAGCGCAGTTTGAAAAAAAACATTTTTAGGCTGACAAGTGCAGCAGAAATTTTATCGGTGTAGATGAGACAATGCTGGGTGGTAGGAATTTTGTGAATTTCTACAGATTCCAGAAGGCTCTATCACAAAAATGTGGGAAAAATGTGTGCTTTCCAAAGTTGAAGGTTTGCAGGACATTTTGGGTAAGGAAATGACGCGAGGTGCATGTGAAGCACACCACCATGGAATCAACTAGATGTTTAGTTTTCAGATGCGTCTAGGTCTTGTGGATTTTTCTACATGGCATTTCCCCAAAGTAAAAAAAAGTGCAGCCCTCACCATTCCAAGTGGGACGATTTTGAGAGTTACCAAGCTGTCATGGTCCAAATGTAAAACAAAAACGGAAAATAATCACATGTCCTCTTGCTTGCCATGGGATAAGATGTTTTAGTGTGCGGGGGAGAGCTGAATGACTGTTAGCCCCTTCAGTTCGGGTGGGGGCATAACCAGGCCCATTCTGGTTGGTAGCCACCACCCCACTATTTTCTTTTATTGTTTTTATTCCCTGGCATCTAGTAGACTTTCTGCCCGCCCGGGGTGTGGATAGGGGGTAATTGCCCAATCTGCCCACTGGCAGAACAACTTTGGCCCCATTTATTTGGGGTGGGGGTATGGCCATACCCCCAACCTCTTATTTTGAAAAAAAAAATCTTCCCTGGTCTCTGGTGGGCTTTCTGCGCCCCCATGGGGGCAGATGGGCCTTCCAAAAATAGGCCAATCTGCCCCCAAGGGGGGCAGTTATGGCGAACAGTAATATGCCCCCATGGGGAGCGACCCTTGCCCAAGGGGCTGCCCCCCCAAAACAAAACACACACATACCAATCCATGGTGTCTAGATGTTTCTGCCCCGTTTGGGGGTAGATTGGCCTAACAAAAATAGGCCGATCTGCCCCCGGGGGGGCAGAAATGACCAAAAACTAATTTGCCCCCCTGGGGAGCAGCCCTTGCCCAAGGAGCCGCTCCCCTTATGTGCAAGTACAAAAATAAAATCCCTGGTGTCTAGTGGTTTCTGCCCCCCGGGAGCAACCCTTGCCCAAGGGGTCGCTCCCCAAACATAAAAAAATAAAAATAAACCCAAAAAAATTACCCCTGGTGTCTAGTGGTTCTCTGCCCCCCCCCCCCCCGGGGCAGGTCAGCCTAATAATTTTAGGCAGATCTGCCCCCGGGGGGCAGAAATGCCCTAAAAGTCATTTGCCCCCCAGGGGAGTGGTGCTTGCCCAAAGGGCCACTCCCCTTATGCACAAGTACAAAAACAAAATCCCTGGTGTATAGTGGTTTCTGCCTGAGGGGGGGCAGAAATGGCCTAATAATAATTCCACCCCCCTCCCCTCCCCAGGAGCAACCCTTTCCCAAGGGGTCGCTCCCCAAACAGAAAAAAAAAAAAGCAATAAAGAAAATGATCCCTGGTGTCTAGTGGATTTCTGCCCCCCGGGGCCGAAATGGCCTAGAAATAATTTGCCCCCGAGGCACGGCCCTTGCTCAAGGGGCCGCTCCCCTTATTTCACATAACAAGCAAAAAACAAATTCCCTGGTGTCTAGTGGCATTTCTGCTGCCCGATCACATTGTGATCGGGCAGCAGAAATGCTCAGAGAGACATGAAAGGAGAGGAAAGGCCTTTCCTCTCCTTTCATGCCTCTCTGGCCCCTCCACGTGATTGGAGGAGAAATGCTTTTGCATTTCTCTTTCGATCGGGCAGAGCTTCCAGCGTCGGGGGAAGGCCTTTGATGAGGTCAGCACGCGAAAGCGCGCTGACGTCATCAGATGCCACAAGGGCGGTACGGGGGGGGGCGGGGTAGAAGCTATTCCCCTTCCATCTCTGCCCAGGGGAGGGGGGTGATCACCCAACAGGGGGAGCGCTAGCGCTCCCCCCGGGGGCCCATAGTCGAACAAGGTGGTCTCGTCCTTGAGGACTAGACCACCTCGTCCTGGGCACCCAAGGGGTTAAGAGAACCTCAGATATGATCGACTTGCAACAAAGGACAAAGAAGAGACCCAAGTCTGTGACCTCAGGGCCAGCCCAAAGCAAAAGGCACTAACGCAGTGCTTAATTTGTGCTTGTTGTTTCCGGTGCTGAGCACCAGTACTTATTTTTGAGGGCCTGTGCTTAGTCTTCTGCCTCAAGCATTTGTTGCGAGCAAAAGACACGTTTGGGAAAGACGGAGGAAGGAAAAAACGAAAAAGCGTCACAATGAGAGAAAGCAGAAAGCTGCAGGTGTGAGCTGAAGGGGCAGGGACTGGCTTTATGTGGATTGAAGAGGCCGCAGATGGCTTCAGGATTACCCTGCCTCAGTATTCCATGCTCACACACTTAATTGCTGGAGCCGGGTGTTTAAGACAAGGGCTTTGGGCACCGGCACCTTTTTATTTACAAATTCGGCACTGCACTAAAGACTGCACCTGGGGCTACAATCCTGAAACGACATGACTGTGATGCATCCGGGATCAGAGACCAGTTCCAAAGGAAAGAGTAACCCCTCTGCACACCAGAGGCAGCACCAGAACTCCCTTGACTAGAGGTACTAGTCACCTGAAGCCCACAGGCAAATTGCACTCCCAGAACCATAGAATCACTGGCCAGCAGGCCTGCTGAGAGATCACCCAAAAGTAAATGGTCTAGTGCATTGTCGAAAACGTAGTTTTGACCTCCAGCAAGTTTCAGGCAGCTACTGTTTTCTACTGGACTCCAGGATGTTGAATTAACCAAAGTCTGGGTTTGCTACTACCAAGACTTGTTGGTGGCCAGTTGGGGTACAACTAACTTTGTTTGATGATGAGCCTCAAGGGAATCCTGCAGCATCTTTAACCTGATGCCCCAGTGGCCCTGTTTCTGGGATTTTTCATTCCTTACCTTCCAAGCCACAAAACCTGCACCCCGGACACCTGCATTCAGCACCAAGGACAGCCAGGACAACTCTCCACCTGGGCCCTACATGCCAGGTAAAATTAAACCAATTGTTCAATCCTTGTCCTGGGATCTGCTGAAATACAAGGACTCAAGAACTCCTCACTTGTGTTGGAACCCAGGGGCTGGAGCTGCTCTCCAAGAGTCAGGAGACTGGCCTTCTATTTGCCAGCCCCAAGGGCACCAAAAGAAGAATTGCTGCTGTCTCCCAGAAGACTCAGCTGACCACCGAAGCTTGAAACCTTAAGAAGCCCCAGTTGGCTAGGGTGCTGATGCCCAGAAGCCTACCCTTTTAACCTAAGTGCTACACATGTTATCAAGAGGACATTTTCTAGCAGTTGATGAGATTTGGATAAGGCCATTTGTTTCACCTTTTGATGACCAGGACAAGGAGCTGAGGCTTTCCAAGGAAGGTGCACCATAGGCAGAAAAGAACACCAGCTTTGTACTGTGTGGAACGTTTTGTTGTGCTGAAAACTGCCTTAGAGTGACCTTGGGGTAAAGCTACCAGCCTTGTTAAGCCCTCCTTGGCTAGAACTTCTGTGCTTGCCTTACTGGTGTATTCTGACAACCAAACTGTGAATAACTTTGAAGGTGAGATGACAAATCTATCTCAGAGGCAAAGTAACCTGAGGGGCTAGGAAATCTAGCTTTGAGCCACACAACTTCTGTTGTCAAAACAACAGCTTCAGAGGGAGCTCAACAACCAAATATATGACTTCAAGAGACCCTCACTGGTTTCATTGTTTGAACTTGCCCTGATGGATGATTTTCAGCTCTAAAAAGTAACCAAAGGCCTGATTTAGAACTTGGCGCATTAAATACTCCATCACAAACAAGAAGGATATCCTATCCACCGTATTACGATCCCATAATACATTATAGGGATCGTAATACGGCGGACGGGATATCCACCACAATTTTGCCAGAGTAGCCCATCCGCCAAGTTCTAAATCAGGCCCTGAGTCCCCCGTAAAAAATAGAGTTTTTGCATAATTATTCAAAATTACACATAGTTCAATTACTACTATAGTTTAGAACAGAATGCTTCCTCACATACATTTTGCTGTGAACAGCTGTGCACGTTCAGGGTGTTCATGTTGTTCCCACTCTCCAGCACCATAATTTTGCTGCAATTACATAACATGGCATAATGGTGTAATTTCCACAATTTTTCAATACAGGCGTACTGTGAAATTCCTGAAATAACATGAATGACACTGCAGTAATTTAAAATTCACATGTCCCTACCAAAATCTTTGATGAAGGTAACCCTCTTGGTGCATCCTCTCCACTGGGGTTAGACTCACTTTGCACTTATGTCCTGGTCAATGATTTACTTTTTCAAGGTGCTTTTTTGCCTTAAAAGTTTTAAAAAATGTTGTCTCCAGCTCTCCTAATCTGATCTTGAATATTTTAGAGTATTTTGCTAATTCATTTTTTCTTTATTTTTCTAAATTGGTTTGAGACTGTTACTATATTGTTTCTGCAAGTTTAAAATCATTGTTACTACTTGAACTTAAAACACATTTCTCTAAATAATTGACTCCTTGTGTCACACCAACTAGGCATACCGCAAGGTTTCTCTTAAATACTGTTGAAACCTAAACAAGGTGTGTTTATTAAGTTGGTAGAAGAAAAAAGGGACCATTTTTCAAATTAATAACTTGGGGCCAGATGTAGCAAAGTTTTGCGAGTCGCAAATGGCCCGATTCGCAATTTGCGACTTTGCAAAATCCGAAATGGGATTCAAAAATCCCATTTCTGAAGTGCAAATTGCGATGCGAGCCATTACCGACTCACAAAAATAGCGACCTCATTGTGCGACCCACAAAGAGGAAGTCGCAATTTGCGATTAGCAAACCATATGAAAAAGCCACTCGCAAATTGTGACGAGTCGCAAAAAGCCCATTTTGCACACCCAAATTACCACTAAGTCAGAGCAGGTGGTAACCAGAACCAAAATATAAAAGGAGACCCAGAAGGCATCTGGGTTACTCAAAATGGCTGAACTGTATGTGATAGCATGGAGGAGGAGAGTCCATGCCGCCCAGCAGAGGAGGAGGAGGAGCCAGAGACAGGAGAGAATATACCGAACCAGGCAGTCACTTTTCCAACAAACTGAGGAGGAGATTTATGACAAATATAGACTGAGCAGTGCAGCAATATTAGAATTAATTGAACTACTCAATCCGCAGCTTCAACAACAGACAATGCGCAGCAGCGCCATCCCCACACATGTGCAAGTGCTATGCTCACTGCACCTCTTGGCCTCAGGTAGCTATCAGGGGGTGATTGCTGTGACAGGTGTGGTATCCCAAAGTGCACTCTCACGATTCTTCAGATGTTTTCTAGATGCCATACTCACACACATGTCCAGATACATATACCTACCCAGGAATGAGGCAGAAATTAACAGCACCAAGTTGGACTTCTACAGAATTGCCAACTTCCCACATGTAATAGGGTGTGTGGACGGGACACATATACAAATCTGCCCTCCTGCAAATCTGGAATATGTGTTCCTCAATAGGAAATGTACCCACTCACTAAACATCCAGGTGGTATGTGACGTCCATAATGTCATCACTGACGTAGCTACATTTCCAAGGAGTACACATGACTCATACATATTCAGGCACAGTGGGATACACCAATGCCTAGAACGTGGGGAGTTTGGAGACGGATATTTATTAGGTATTGCTGAATAAACCCTGCAGCCATACATACAGGTCACTGTAGAAACCATCCATGCCCTGCTAAAATTGCTTATTTTTGCCAAACAGGTGACAGTGCATATGCACTAAGACCATGGATACTTACCCCGTACCTAACACCTGGCAATGAGAATGAGAGGCGTTATAACAGTGCCCATCGGCGGACCAGAACTGTCATCGAGAGGACCTTTGGACTGTTAAAGGCAAGATTCAGGTGCCTCCACAAAAGTCGAGGTGTGCTCCAGTATGACCCAGTAACAGCATTCAGGATCATTGGCGCATGTGCAATCCTACACAACATTGCCACCAGACGTGGGCTACATCTCACCCCTGAAGACACAGATTCAGAGGATGAGGAGCAAGAGCTACCACATCGACAGCCTGGGGATAGAAGCATTGCAAATCAAGGCAGACAGAGACGGGACCACATTGCAACCCAATACTTTGGCAGGTACGTGGCAACTGTCACCACACTCACTGATGTGACACAAAAAGAGCCCAGTTGTGTAGTGGAACAAACAAAACCTTTTTATTTGTGAACTAAATGATGAAAGAAAAGTGCTGTCCGTTACGGTCTGTACATGTCCAAACGTAATGAGGACACATTGACATCATGTGCCTCATGAGTCATGCTGTCTGATGGCCTACACCCTCCTCCTTAGGCGCCCAGCATGGCTCATCCCAGGTGGGTCAGCTGACCCCTGCCGTGCACTTGCACTCCTCAACACACAGGAGTCACTTGCAGACACGCTGCTGATTGCGGACCCTTCTCACTGTCCTGAGGGGTCTCACCTGTGTCCCTTGCCACCTGCCTGGCTTCCGAGGAGTCCACTGCTTGGCTGATGCGGCCAAGTCCACGTGCCACATCCCCCGCAAAGTGGCCAAGATCCATCTGTAGACTCACGAGCCGTCTAGACAGGCCAGTAGTGTTTGTCGCAAGACGCCCAATTGACGCTGCCATGCGGTCGAAGCGTACCACTGTGTGGCGCTCCCTGTGCCTTGCGCTGCGTCTGTCTGCCACCAGTTCCGTCACAAGTTGGCAGAT
Source organism: Pleurodeles waltl (assembly GCF_031143425.1). Lineage (NCBI taxonomy): Eukaryota > Metazoa > Chordata > Amphibia > Caudata > Salamandridae > Pleurodeles > Pleurodeles waltl. The sequence continues at coordinate 134,944,073 of NC_090444.1, forward strand.
GGCCTGGGTGAGATCCCCCACATTATCATTCAGTCTTGTGAACTGCGTGTTCACTTCAGTCAGGCCAGAGGTCATGTTGCTTTCCATTCTGTGCAATGCACTTGATATTGACCGCAATTGTCTGTTTTGCAGGCGCTGACCATTAAGGAGGGATGCCTCTACTTCTGACATTGCTGCCTCCCCTATCTCCTCCTGGGGCACCGCCAGAACTCGGCGTCTGTGTCTGCACCTTTGTCGTGCTGCTGGCTCTGGACGACTTGCTGTGGGGCTGGGGCCAGGGGTCGTGTGAGCTTCCCCCATTTCCTGCTCTTGTTCCAGAGGGGACTGTGGTGGTGTCCTGCTGAGCCCAGGAACTTCTGCTGCAGCCTCCTGCACTGTCTCTGGCATGTTGTCTCCTCCCTGCATGTTGTCGCTGCTGGGGGTGTCGTGTGGGATACCTGTGGGACATAGGGAATACACTGTCAGTCTCTCACATCTGTTGTATGCCTCATAATAAACATTTGCCAATATGCTGACTACTATACCACATTGCCCATAATGCACCATTCTAGTGGTTGCTAGACTGGAATGGAGCTATTCTGGTTGTGCCTGCTGCTGTGTACTGGGAGAGTGTGTATACTGCATTTGTAGGTGTGAATGCATAACTCATGGTACTCACTTTTGGATGTCCCTGGCGCAGAACTGTCCACTTCTCCCATTCCAGAAACGGCCTCAGGCTCAAGGGTCTGCTCCACCATTGCTTCCATGTCTGTGGGTGGTGGAACGGTGGATGGGCCTCCTCTGGTGCCCCTCATTTCTCTGAGCCACTCTGCTACCCTCTCCTTTGTCCTGGAGTGCAGGTCATACCACCTTTTCTTTATTTCCTCCAGGGTGCGGTGGCTCACCCCTATGGCATTTATCCGGTCTGGTTTCTCCCAGCACTGCCAGTTTTCTCCATAGTAGCAGCAGGTCCTCTCTCCTGGGTGTTGCACAGCAGTTTGGAAAGGGTGTGGTCCTCCCTCCTCCCAGGTGTATTTGATGACTTCCTCGTTCTGATGTCATCACCAAGAGCCAGGAAGTGTATTTCCCAACTGTTATGCTGCACCTGCAGGCAATTTGCGGGCCAGTCGCAATTTGCAACACCCGACTCGCAAAGTGCGAGCTCGCTTTTAGTGAGGTCACAAAAAGCGACCTCGGTAGAAGCGAACTCGCAAATTGGTGTCACACTTTTTTCTTGGATCCCATTTTGCGAGTCGGAAATTGCGATTCGCATTGAATCGCAATTTCCGGCTTGCTATTTTTTTCCTACCTACATCTGGCCCCTACTTTCTCAAAAAATTATATGATAATGATAAATGAATACAAAAACATTCAAAAGTTCTATGTCTTCCAGGCAAGGTGGATGATCACATCACAAATAACTAGGATCAAATGAAGCACAGCCTTCTAAGGACATTTTAAAGAGAGTTAAGTAACTGAACTGTGCAGTTTTTACACCGTATATAAATATATACATATTTGCTCAAAAAGCACACTCCAAAGGAAATGAATGCAACAAAAGTGCACAATGTGCTTCTTATTTTCCTTTAGGCACTACTCTATCCATACTGACTGGTCTCTATTGGGTCCTCTAGTAACCCCCAAAACACTTACATCAACAAATATTTAACAAACATACATCTCAGAGCCTAATTAAATGTGTATTTGTCACTAAGCAGTGAGATTCAGTAATTGCCATGAAATATCCTTATTAAGCATTCTTGCCTTAAAAAGTCCTGGTCCACAATTTTTAAATTTGCTTCTGCGGCAGAGCAAGTCCTGAATATGGAAAGTAAGAGAGATGCTAGAGGACAAATTCCTCAGCAAATTCAGCCTTACCTTGTCACTTGGTTAATTCAACACAGATTTATATTAATGCCTCGGTGCACTTGATTTTCTATGAGCACTGACCCTTAGTAAATAAGTACTTCTCTATCTTTTACAAATCATAGTGCTTCAGTCAATGCCTGTATTCTGAAATAAAATTCACAAGCTAGATTGTTTCTTGAGAGTGAGGTTTTATTCAGCGGGATGACATGGGAGCTCCTAGAGGTCAATCAAAATGTCCCAAAAAAAACTTAGATAGTAATACCCTTATCCAGCAATAGAAATGCACTCAATGGTTCAGTTCTTATACATGACAAATAGATGTGCATTCATTCTATGTGTAACAACTTCTTCATGGTACATTGATAACATTTGTTAAATAGAGCACTCTTCCCACCACTCATGCAACCTTGAGAGATAATTGTAAATGTCAAAATGAAAACATAATATCTCACTCCTCAGCATTTCCGTACAATTCAGAGCTGACCTCTGCAAAACACCCTAATCAGTTGTTGATGCTCAAGTGTGTGTTAATGCTGTAGTAATGTGTTCGTGTGACACAAGCAGGGTTTAGTTTTTGCTTTGGCGACCACACTCCAGGAACCTACTGTACCCCACAAAGCTCCAGCTGTAGGTCTGACACCTAAAAAATCATCTGAGGTGATGGACCAAATGACTGCATTAAACAAGCAGGTTAAGAACGAACTTGGTAACCTTCCCTAATGACCTTACTGACCATTCCCCTAATATTTTAACAGTAAGAAGAATCACTGGTTTAGAGGTTAACTGCGTCAGGGGATATTTGTCAGTTGGTTTAAGTAAGGATTTGCTCAGTATCCATATAATAAACCTTACTTCCAAGAAAGAGAAAAATTCCCAAAGTATTGTTTTTCCTGGTCTACCATCACTTCTGCATGTTTATTAAATGTCAGTGCATTCCGGGAGTTGTGTGGCTCATTTTAAGTTCCTTTTAATTGAACTGCTACTTCTAATAACAATGACTTGTCCCAACAAAGCTCAGGAAGATAGCGTCCTTGTGTCACAAAGTCACCTGGTAACACAACATATACTAAAAAGAGATGGATCACTATTCTTGGTGGGAGGCAGCCAACTACTGACTCTGAAGGAACACCAGTGATTCAGTTCCTCCACCAAACAAAAATACTTTGAACTAATTGTGAACATTCCATAGCTATGTACGTTAATACGAAACTTGAGGTATAGTTCTCAAGCCTAACACACCCTGGCCAGGACAGCAGACAGCATGTATTCCCTCTCATAGCAGTGACCTTCAGTTGTACGTACACCAGAAATAATAATCACCTTTTGGGGAAAACAAATGTAGGCACCATTGAACAAACTACCGGAGGACCCGAAGCCACCCTTCACTGAGGCTTATTTCCTTCACATTTCAGAAGTGTGTTAGAGAGGTGGGAAGAACGGTGTGTAATGTGCATCTTTAGCCAATGTCATACACCTGACCAACCTCATTTTCCTATATTTTAATGCAAGGAAAATAAACAGCGTGGATGGTCCTTCTCCAGACCTTAGTACCTAATATGCTCTAAGGAATTTAATGGCAGCACACTGTGGGTAACAAAGATGGTCCCTGGCAAATTCTCAATCCATATTCCATGGTTAATTCATATTGAATAGACATTTAGGGGCATATTTATACTCCGTTTGCGCCGGAATTGCGTCGGTTTTTTTGACGCAATTTAGACGCAAAACTAACTCCATATTTATACTTTGGCGTTAGACGCGTCTAGCGCCAAAGTCCATGGAGTTAGCGTCATTTTTTAGCGTGGACACCTACTTTGCGTTAATTATATGCAAGGTAGGCGTTCCCGTCTAAAAAATCGACTCCGAGGCATGTGCGTCGGATTTATACTCCCGGGCAAAAATCACGCCCGGGAGTGGGCGGGTCAAAAAAAATGACATTCGGCCGCTTTTGCGCCCGTTTTTTAGCGCCTGCAAAAGGCAGGCGTTAAGGGACCTGTGGGCTCTGAAGGAGCCCAGAGGTGCCCTCCCATGCCCCCAGGGACACCCCCTGTCACCCTAGCCCACCCCAGGAGGACACCCAAGGCTGGAGGGACCCATCCCAGGGACATTAAGGTAAGTTCAGGTAAGTGTTTTTTTATATTTTTTTTTGTGGCATAGGGGGGCCTGATTTGTGCCCCCCTACATGCCACTATGCCCAATGACCATGCCCAGGGGACAGAAGTCCCCTGGGCATGGCCATTGGGCAAGGGGGCATGACTCCTGTCTTTGCTAAGACAGGAGTCATTTCTATGGGGGTTGGGAGTGAAAAAAAAATGGCGCAAATCGGGTTGAGGCGAAAAAATTGACGCCCAAGCCCCATATCCCCCTACGCCGGCGCTGCCTGGTGTACGTCGTTTTTTTTAACACACACCAGACGGCGACGGCGGCTAACGCCGGCTAACGTCATTGAATAAATACGGCGACCGCATGGCGCTTCAGAATGGCGTTAGCCGGCGCTAATTTTTTTGACGCAAAACTGCGTTAGCGCAGTTTTGCGTCAAAAAGTATAAATATGGGCCTTACAGAATTCAGGTGTACTGCACCATCTGGAGAACTGTGAAAGGCATTTACCCTCCTCCCCCAACTTGAATGTTGTCAGTTTTAAAGGCTGTTCCTCAACATATCAAAGGGACTTAGTTATATTTAATGAGCAGGAAATGAATTACACTTTATAGTAAAGTTAAAACATTATGTTGCATTTAGCTCACATTTTCATCAAAACATGCATCATTGTCTGGTAGCAGTAGTTGTGTGAGATGCCACGCTTACATCTGCCTCTTCAGAAAATCCAGGGGTCACTGTCACAGGACCACAAAATCTGCTGGAATCCCTCTCATCTTCCAAACCTAACACAAACCAGAATGTGGAGAGCAGAAGCTACACAATTTCATTTCATGTCGCGTCAGAGGTGATTAATCATGGATATGATCGAAGTCACCTACACAAAGGTCTGGCAACATTTATCATAAAAGAAGTTGACCCCTGCGTCAACATACCACCTGTAGCTGACAGGTAGAATTAGAATTAGAAAATGTATAGAGCGCATGGCTACCCGAAGGCCTCCCAGTGCTAATGCAGGACCATTAAACGAGTAAAGCTGACACACTACACTTAGAAAAGAAAAGTCTTCAACTTTTTACGAAACTGAAGTTCGGAGTTCTCTAGTCGAAGCTCCAATGGAAGAGAGTTCCATAGGATACCTGCTTTGCAGGCAAAAGACCTGCCTCCCCATCTTACTTTCTTTGCACGATATTTGTTGATCAAAGAGGCAGATGAATTTCTAAGTGATCTTTGGGGGATGTAAGGGGTTATGATTCGCCTAAGAAAGGCCGGTCCCCTGTTATGAAGTGCCCGATGGACATAACAAGCAGCTTTAAAGTTGATACGCTGTTCAACAGGGAGCCAGTGGAGGGAGACCAGAGCAGCTTTGGCAGAATGATATCTTAGGGTGCCTATCAAAAGGCGGGCACCCACATTTTGCACCATCCTTAATCTCGTTCAGATGTAGTATGGAGAACTCAGAAATAGAATATTGCCATAGTCCAGGCGAGACAGTATCAGAGCCTGAACAATAAGCCTTTTAGCTACAAAAGAAAGAAAAGTAAAACATTTTCCTACAAGTCTTCAGTAACTGAAAGCACGTGGCAGCCAGTTTCTTTGAGTGACATTCCATTGTAAGACGGGAGTCCAGCCAAAAACCTAAGCTTTTTATGTTCTTTGGGCTAGGGAACATCATTTAGTTCAGGTAACGTTAGGGCAGGGGACTTAAGACGAGAACAATTCCCTATCAGCATAACTTCTGTTTTCTCATTGTTTAATTTAAGTTTGTTGTTGGGCATCCATCTGGCAACATCAGACAGACATGAAGAAAGGACAGCATGTTCTGAGTTAGTGTCAATGGTAAAAGAAAAAAACAATTGGGTGTCATCGGCATGGGACACAAGGGACAGCCCGTAGGGTTCCACAATCTTTGCCAAAGGGGACATATAAATAATAAAAAGCGTAGGACTTAAGGACGAGCCCTGTGGGACGCAGGTTAGTGTAAAGGTATCAGAGTAATATGCCTGATCAAAGACTTGGAAAGTTCTCTGATTCAGATAAGAAGTAAGCCATTTAAGGCAAGTATCCTCGAGTCCTATTTGAGATGCTCTACGAAGAAGAACCTTATGATCCATGGTGTCAAAGGCGGAACTCCTTTAAAAGGTACCGTTGAGTATCACCCACTTGTGGAGTCAATAAACAAGAGGCAGAATAACAGCTCATCTGAAGCCAAGACATCAGTAGTAGAATCCTGCTCTAGAATCCAGATGTGGATGCTGAGCTCGAATGATACCTGCAGTTTATGACACCATGTGCCCTCGCGGCTGGCTTTGCAAGTTATCTGCATATTTAAACTGCAGCAGCTGACCACTGTACCAGTGTCCCGTCCATCTTTGCGGGTGCGTAATAAATCAAGTGCCACTATTTGATTGTTTAATCCAATAACACCTAACGCCTGAACACTGCAGGCCTTCAATGAGTTAAAAGTGCCAGATTTTTGCTCACAGGAAGAATACCTTTCTATATTTAGGTCTACTGGGGTCTGATAATGACGACGAGTCACCCACCGCTAACTTGCTTATAATTTTCACCGCAGGTCCGCCATCTTCTCAGCAGACTGATTGTACCCTTGGAGAAGAAAGGGTTGTAAAACAGCAGGGCAGTGCAGATCCCTGTGTTTAGCTTGCCGCAGTCATTTTTTCACTATTTGCGGCTATTTCTGTTCTGTTTGTCTGCTGTTCGATAATATGTGTGGGCACCAGACCAAACTAGAATCATGCCCAAGCATGAGCGAATTAATTGATTTTACTAAAACAGAAACGTTGGATTTGAAGTGTTTTATTTTACATTTCTCTTTTGACTTTGCATCTGCTCTATTTTTTTCATTTTTTTAGCGTTCATTTTCCCTTTACTCCAAAAGTTATTCATTTTGCAACATTTAATTCTCGTGCCCAAGAACATATACCACTTTCCCTTTTAGTGGCAGACTTATGGAAAGTTACGCAGCACCAAGTGCAGTGCGACTTCCTCTGCGCCCCTTAGCATCCCCCCACCACCATGTGTGCGCCTTATTTATAATATGGCGCACCATAACACATGGTGGGGGCAATAGCATCATTCTATGTGATGCTATTGATGTACTCTGCAGGAGTAGCACCAAAATGTTGGTGCTACTCCTGCAGAGTACATAGGGGCCCATTCTAAATAATGGAAGCTGCCTTTTACGCCTGCTCTGAGCAGGGGTTAAAAGTGCCCAAAAAAATGGCACAAGGAAATCCCATAGATTTCCTTTCGCCATTTTTTCAGCCCCCTTAATGGAGAAACGCACCCCCTTGCATACATTATGCCAGGCACAGGCATAATGTGGCGCAAGGGTTTACAAAGTGGCACACTGCAAACATTGCACCACTTTTTTAAATATGGCGAATGGGAAATGCCACCTTAACACCACATTTGCTTCAAAATAAATGCCACAAATGTGGCACAAGGGGCTCATAAGTATGCCCCTTAGTCTGCACTGCTTCATTTGAAGTGTGCTTTGGGTAATAATGCCTGGGCTTTCTATGTGCAGTTTGTTCTTCTTATACCTCCAAAGAGGAAACCCATGCCCACCTTTTGTTTCTTGCCTGTCCAGTCGTTCCTGTTCCACTCACGCATGTTGACTCTAACTAGGGACATCTGAAAGGTCATGCATATACACTCATAAGGTTGTATAAAGGTTTTATTTTTCTGTGGAGGCCATATCAAACTCACATTAGGCATCCTTTCTAGTCGCACTCTGCCCCTACCATCAAACTTATAACTGAAGCAATTATAAATCTCCTCACATTCTAAAGAAAAAATAACTATTTTCCCCTCTTTGGCACTAATGCCCTTTCCTCTCTTACAACTTCTTAAATTTTCTAATCTCTGCCTTTCACCTTTTTTGGGGCACCGCGGACCTTTAACAAGCATGTACGTTTCAGTATCTGGCATACTGCCCCCTATATCAATTTAACCCACGGGTTCTCCATAGCCCAGACTTCCCACTCTCAATGCTAGCCGTGCTGTGACTGAACCATGGCGGGCCAACTCCTCTTCGTCCTCTGTTCTGTAGATATCACTCCCACCTGTGGCATTTTACCACCCTCCTGCAACAGGTCTCTCACAATACATTTCTAATGTCCCATCCTGTGTACACCATGGGAGGAAGGCAGGCAACTTTCGTTGCAAAATGAAAATATACTGCGTACAACAATGTCTGGTGTTCTTTCAGCTACCTTGTAATTAAATTGCTTACCGAGAAGTGCCCCTGCCCCATCATCAATGTCCCTGAGCCTCAACTTGGATCACCCCGGGTACATGGCAAAAACATGTGGACACACCAAAACATCACATTATTGTTGAGGCAGGATAGAACTCAGTTTAGGCATTACCCGGCATCGTCATGTACACTGTGGGGCAGATATAAAAAGCTATTTTGCATTTCCTAACTGTCCGAATAGGTATGTCAGGCAGTTAAGAAATGCAAAACAGCCTTTTCAGATGTTCAAAGGCCTTTAGGAAACTGCAAATTGCGATTTTTACCCAGTAGAAATAGCAATTTGTGATTCCCAGAGTAGAAAATAGGGATTACCTACTTGCTATTGCTAATCTGATGTACAAAGCATTCCCTAAATGTGATTTGGGCATTTAGGAAATGCACTTGCCATCGACTTGAAGTTGATGGTTACCATGTGCAATTTTTAAAAAGCACCCCAAAATGTTTTTGTTTTTTTAAATTGTAATAGAGCACACACGTGCCCCTTGGGCATATGTGTGCTCTAAACGTGCACCACTATTTTTGGGGTGCACCAAGGGGGGCCTTTTGCCCATTGTCATCCTTGGTTTTTCATTTCCTAAATAGGAAATCGCTGTTTTGGAAATGCAAAACTGGCCCATTGACGCAAGTGTATTGGGATTCCTTATTTGCAATTGGTAGCTCTGTGCATAGCATTTTGCATTTCCTAAATAGCAATTTTTATGAAGTCGCTACTTAGGAAATGCAAAATAGCATTTTAGTACATCTGGCCCTGTGTCCCTTCCATCAAACTCATACATGAAACTATGGGCCAGATGTAGCAAAGGTTTTTACCCATTCTGTGTCTATGGGAAAAAGTGTTCGTACATATGGCCCTATAACCCTCCTATCTCTTAACCAAAACAACCCCTCCACCAATGTGTTTGTAACACCCCCCAATGTTACTTTTTTTTTTCAATGTCACACAAAGACACACAAATCGGTCTTTGCGTGGCTCCATTAAAAAACAAAAAATAGATTTTTGTGTCAGTGCTGCGCCAAAACGTGACACAAACTCGATGCAAAGGTTCAGAAAAATTAACGTAACTTGCCAATGCTTATTTCTGCTGTATGTTTTTTCAGGGCATGGTTTTAATCCCTGATTCCACTGTAAAAACGGAAACACGTTTAATTATAAAGATTTTGCACTATATCCATGGGATTTTTTGTTAAGTAAACAGAAATGCAATACTGTCACAGGGAAAGAACTACATGTGGTAATAAGAGTAGTCTATAATCTTTCTACCACAGTTGGAATTTTGTCGAGTAAGTGTAAAGAATAATTTCAATGCTGAGGAATATTTTGACCCTGTGTCTCCTGGGGTGGACAAGAGTGACAGGTTATTAAACTAGTTTCTCAAAATGAGCTACAATGAGTCATTGTGAATTTTAATTTCAACCTTTCAGTCTCACTGATGAGTGACCTGGCCAGCATTTTCACTGCAAAAACATTTTAAAGCAATTTCCCACTGTGTCTTTCAGTCACTTTATTGCATTCATTTACCTGCAAGGTATTCTTATTTTCTGTTGCTGCAGACCCAACAGAAAAAGAGGAGCGACTTACACAATAGGCAAGCTTTAGACTGTTTTAGACCTGGCATCTTTGGCATGGTTTCCCCCCTAACCTTTTGCGTCAGAGCTCCTGTTTTTCGTTTTTGCTGGGTTTAGAATACTGCACACTTTACCACTGCTAACCAGTGTAAAAGTGCTTGTGCTCTCTCCATAAATCATGATAGATTGGTTTATGCCCAGTAGGCATATTTAATTTTCTTGTAAATCCCTATGTAATCTGGCATTAACTGTGCCCAGCGCCTGTAAATTAAATGTGGGCGGCTTTGAAGCACTGATTGAGCCGCCCATTTATATAGCACTTTAAACATAACTCATGCCTGCCACTGAAGCCTGTGTGTGTGAAGTTGCAAACTTTAATTTCAACCTGGCAACATAAACTTTTTCCTAGGCCCAAACCTTACATTTTTATACATATAAATCACCCCTAAAATAGGCCATGGACAGCCCAAAGGGCAGGTTGCAGTATATTTACAAAAATTGGAAAAGTACATTTGAGGTTTACATGTCCTGGTAGTGAAAACTCTTAAATGTGTTCTTCACTACTGCACAGCCTACTTTTCCCATTGGATAACATTGGAGTTACCTTATTACATTTGATGAGTGTAATTTGCGAAAGGGATCAGGAAAGCAGTTCATGTTTGGTGTCTTTATTGTAATGAAAAATCTTAACTCATGGTGGTGTCTGATTTAAAATTACAATTTTAAAAATAGCACTTTTAGAAAGTTTCTTGCCTTAGCCATTTGGGCCCTCATTACAACCCTGGCGATCGGTGTTAAAGCGGCGCTAAATACCACAAACAGTCCGGCAGCAAAAAAAAAATGGAATCATGACCATGGCGGAAACCGCCAACATGGACAGCCACTTTAACACTCCGACCGCCAAGGCGGTACAAACAGACACTGTGGCGGTAACCGCCAACAGACAGGCGGAACACAATGTACCGCCCATCGTATCACAAGAGGCCTATCCGCCACCTTTTCCGGGGCGGAACCAACGCAAACAAAAAGAGGGTGGAAACAGTACACAGAAGGGAAAACACTCACCTCTCCACAGCCTACGAGGAACCAGGACGCCATGGAGCCCGAATTGCAGATACTGCCAATGCTGGTCTTCCTATTCTTCTATCAGGAGCACCAAAGACGGCGGCGACGACCACGGTGAGTACTGCACCTACAACAAAGGGGGGGGGAGGGAAAAGAGAGTGATACACACACACGCAACACGCAACACCCCCAAACCCACCCCCACCCTCACCCACAACACCATACACACAAATACATGCAGCAACATTACATATACACCCCCCCCCCCAGCCCCCTGGAAGAACGCAAGTACCAAAGGAAATGATTTGAACCAATGTAATCATGTGAAATCTCATTATCAAAGTTAAAAATCCAGTAAATACATTTATGTACACCAACTACACAAGTTCGGATAGTGCACCAATCATTGGCCGTGGACCACTGGGTCCAAAAATCACGGGTGAAGCCCAAACTAGATACCTGATTGGAAACAGAGAGAACAGTGCAGGGGCATCAGATCGAAATGAAACAGGCACCTCAGGGGGAGGGGGGGCACCTCAGCCAGATGAACGCACAACGCCACTGCTGCACGAGGGGGCTCCATGCCCACTGCTGCATCCTGGGGAGTGCAAAGCCACAGTCTCTCAAGTCTCTCCAGTGGGTGGTTTGCCCACTGCTTTATCTTGGGGAGTGCAAAGCCACAGTCTCTCAAGTCTCTCCAGTGGGTGGTTTGCCCACTGCTGCATCCTGGGGAGTGCAAAGCCACAGTCTCTCAAGTGGATAACAGTCTCCACTGGTTCTGGAGGGGGCCTTGTGCCCAGAGTGCTTCATCCTGCCAAGGACTGAGGTAGTGGATGTATCTCTCCACTCGTTCTGGAGGGGGCCTTGTGCCCAGAGTGCTTCATCCTGCCAAGGACTGAAGTAGTGGATGTATCTCTCCACTGGTTCTGGAGGGGGCCTTGTGCCCAGAGTGCTTCATCGTGCCAAGGACTGAGGTAGTGGATGTATCTCTCCACTGGTTCTGGAGGGGTGCTGGTGCCCAGAGTGCTCCACGTGCAGTGTGGCAGGTACAATTCACTCACCTGGGTGTGCGTGGCACGACATTGGCGAGGTACAGGTAGCATGATACGCCATGGAGGCAGCGACATACCCCACACTGCTGCGGCTTCACCTTCCACCTGCAGGTGCCAACAGTGATGACAGTAATGCTTCATGGAAGCTGCCCAGGGTCCTGGAACTCTCCCCCAGCCTCGGACGACTGACCACTGGGGATGGTAGGCATGTCAGCGGTGGTGCCACTGTCCGAGGACGTTGCGGGGCCGCTGGTGGTGCTTGCGGCGGTGTCTGTGGTGGCGGTGCTGGCGGCGGGGTCTGTGGTGGCGGTGCTGGCAGCGGGGTCTGTGGCGGCAGTGCTTGCGGCGGTGTCTGCGGTGGCAGTGCTGGCGGTGGGGTCTATGGCGTCGGGGCTGGTGGCGGTGCATGTGTCAGCACCTGCTGAGGGAGAAAGCAGGATGTCTCCTGCAGCCTCGGACGGCTGCCCACCGGGGAAGAGGCTGTGGACTGTCGCAGCAGCTGTAGATGTGCCGGAGGCGGTGCAGGTGGCGCTGTTTGCCGCCGTACAGGTTGGCGTGGACGTGGAAAGAAGGTGTGACACTAGTCCCTCAGTCGGTGCCACCATGCCTTCTCCTGACCTGTCCTTCTGTTTTTGGCCCTTCCCCACCTTTGATGGTGGCGCAGTTGTCTTGCCACTAGCCCCTTTCGTTTTCGCTGAGCCCTTGGTGGCTGGTGGTTTCGGCTTCTCCTTTTTCACCTTGGCAGGTGGCGGAATGTCCTTGCCCTCGCTACGTGGCACACTGGCAGCCCTGATGGTTGGCACACTCCATGACCCCGCAGTTGCTGGCAGAGCCTGAGGTGCCTGGGGCGAAAGAGATGCCCACCCTCCTGGGTGAGCGGGCACGGGACACACGCTGAGAGGCTGCTGGGAGGGCGGTGCTGGTAGGGTGGGTGGCGGCTGTACCTGTTGATGCGGTGCGCACAGAGGGGCCCGCAAACCGCAAGGGAGCTCCCATCAGAGGAGGAGTCGCTGTCGTTGGTCTCTGCTCCTGTCCCCACGTGGAGCTCCCCTCGCCCTCCTTCCCACTGGTGGCTTCAGACTCCGTAGCTTCACCCTCCAGGGCCAAGTGGGATGCAGCTCCCTCTGCTCTGGTGCCAGTGCTCCTCCGCCTGATGATGCTATTGCACACAAGAACAGAGAGACCACAAAAAGGCGGGGGGAGACAGAAGAAAGACATGTTCAGTGCATACAACACCACTACCGTTGGCGGACACAACAAACAGGGAGCAGCCCTCTGCACTACGCCATGCACTGCATGCACTAACAGTTTTTAGATTTTCCACATGCCCATGGGATACGAGGCCTAAGCCCAATTGCTGCACACCTGGAAGTCACAGGAGCCTGACTAGGTGTAGATGGCTCTTACCACTAGTGGGGTTGGGGTGCCACATAGCCTGCCTCACAAGGGATCTTGCCTACCAATATCGCCCTGGCCTAGGGGAACCCACTGCCCACCTCCTCCACCTAGACACCTCGTAATGCGCGCTGAGTCAGCTGAATGAGAGTGTACTCACCCCCTTGTGGCTGCTGTGATGCCCTCAAGCGCCCACCCAACTCCGGATAGGCCACCGCCAGGATCTGGAACATCAGGGGGGTCATGGTGCGACGGGCACCCCTTCCGCATTGGGAGGCCATCCCCAGCTGGGCCTCCGCCGTCTTCTTGCTCCAGCGGCGCAGGTCCTCCCATCTTTTACAGCAGTGGGTGCTCCGTCTGTGGTAGACCCCCAGTGTCCGATTGTCCTTGGCGATGGCACGCCAAATACCTTTCTTCTGGTGGGCGCTGACCTAGAGGAATGGTACAGGGGTAAAGGACATTACTCACCCGGCTGGACCGTTATACTCATTGCCCACCAGTTCCCACCCATGCCATGACGCACATACACTCACCATCCGCACATGTATACCTCAGCCCCCCCCCTTGTTTCTTCCAGCCACACCACTCAAAGCAGGCATTGCCCATTCAGCATGCTCACAGTGTACTCACCTGTTTGTCTGGAGGACCGTACAGTTGCGTGTACTGGTGAGGACCCCATCCACTAGTTTCTCCAACTCCTCCGAAGTGAAGGCAGGGGCCCTTTCCCCAGACACATGAGCCATCGTCTCTTCTAGACACAGGTCATCAGCAGCACTTGCAGTGTAGGTCCTCTCCTGTTGAAGGTCCGGTATCAAGTGAGTGAACAGACAGAAAATGGCGGTCACGTCCGCGGCAGTGCGTACAGTCACTGCCGGCGTACATCGTCATTGGCTCCTGGGACCCATAGGGCCCAAAGTTAACCAATGCTGAATTGCGCCGCGGTCTTCGACCGCCCACTGCGACGGTGTACAACGCCAGCGCAGTTACCTCATATCCCCTTGTCCCACCTTACAGGTCAGGCAGCCGCCATTTCAGGGTGCCACATGGCATTAATAATAACTGCGTCACACCTATCTAGGCCTGGAATACACACAGTTACAGGCACTTTGCGGATTAATTTCTGCAAAGTACATTTTGTGATACCTCAGTGTTGGCTGACTCTCTGCTCGCTGTTCTCCTCCATAGGGCACGTCTGCTGGGGCAGGTGATAAGATGGCGGCATCCTCCAGTGTACTGACCCCTGGTGGACCTGTCGACAATGGAAGAGAGACACATCATAGTCACATACAGACTTGATCGTGCAATAATCCAGGAACTGTGTGCCCAGTTGGAGCCAGACCTGATGTCAGCTATCCGCCATCCCACAGGGGTACCCCCTCTAGTGCAGGTCCTGTCAGTACTCCATTTCCTGGCAAGTGGTTCCTTTCAAACAACAGTGGCCATTGCATCAGGGATGTCCCAGCCAATGTTCTCTAACGTGTTGTCCAGAGTGTTGTCTGCCCTGCTGAAACACATGCGCAGCTACATCATGTTCCCTCAGGTGGAGGATTTGCCCACAGTGAAAGGTGACTTCTATGCCCTGGGACATATCCCTAACATCATTGGTGCCATTGATGGGACACGTGTGGCATAAGTACCCCCACGCAGGAGTGAACAGGTGTACAGAAACCGGAAGAGCTACCATTCGATGAATGTGCAGATGGTGTGTTTGGCAGACCAGTACATCTCCCATGTGAATGCCAAGTTTCCTGGCACAGTGCATGACGCTTATATTTTGGGGAATAGCAGCATTCCTTATGCGATGGGCCAACTGCAGAGTCACCGTGTGTGGCTAATAGGTGAGCCCAAAGTCCCCTCACAGTTTGATTAGGTGTCTGGGTATGGGAGAGTCCCTAAGGGTTAGTGTGTGTCTAACAGTTGTCCCTCGATATTTGCAGGTGACTCTGGTTACCCCAACCTGTCATGGCTACTGACCCCAGTGAGGAATCCCAGGACAAGGGCAGAGGAACGATACAATGAGGCACATGGGCGAACTAGGAGGGTGATCGAACATACCTTTGGCCTCCTGAAGGCCAGATTCCGGTGCCTCCATATGACAGGTGGTTCCCTATACTACTCACCAAAGAAGGTGTGCCAGATCATCGTGGCCTGCTGTATGCTGCACAACTTGGCTTTGAGACGGCAGGTGTCTTTTCTACAGGAGGATGGGCCAGATGGTGGTCTTGTGGCAGCTGTGGAGCCTGTGGACAGTGAAGAAGAGGAGGCAGAAGAAGAGGATATCTACAACCGAAACAACATAATCATGCAATACTTCCAGTGAGACACAGGTAAGAAGATGTCACTGCCTCCCACATCTCATACTATTGTTGGAGCTAGCATAAGTCTGTCATTTTCACTCAGTGTATGGACCCTGACTTGTCACTTTGACTTTCCATTTCACAGATCTGGGTCCCACTTTGTGCCCCCTGCTATGTTTCCTCCTGGCCTACAGCTGTGTTACATTGGTATGTGCACAAGTAAATTGACATTGGTATATTCAATGGGTATTGCAATTACACATTTGTGAAAGCACACACTGACTCCAGGTTGTTTTGTGATTGACGTGTGTTTATTTCTGTGCTAATAAGTGAAGGGGGTTGTAAAATGGGCTGGGGGATGGTGGAGGAATGTCCATGGCAGAGTTCAGTCTATTTGTTTCACAGGTGCATTGTCCAAAGGTGCATAGTGGGACAGAAGGGTGACATTCAGGGGGGTCTCATTTCCTGGCAGGGGTCTTGGCAATGTTCTCTGTTTTGTTCCTGGATCTCAGGGACCGTTTGCGGGGTGGTTCTCCATCTGCAGGGAGTGGGGTGCTGGTGTCGTGTTCCTGTGGTGGTGCATCCTGTCCACTAGCGCCGGCGGAGGTGGAGGGCTGTTCATCGTCCAGGATAGTGTCAGGGGCCCCTTGTTGTGCCACTGTGTCCCTCCTGGTGTTGACAAGGACTGCCAGCACCCCTGCAATGGTGACCAGGGTGTTGTTAATGGACTTCAAGTCCTCCCTGATCCCAAGGTAGTGTTCCTCCTGCTGCCGCTGGGTCTCCTGAAACTTGGCCAGTACCGTTGCCATCGTCTCCTTGGAATGATGGTAAGTTCCCATGATGTTGGAGAGTGCCTCATGGAGAGTGGGTTCCCTGGGCCTGTCCTCCCCCTGTCGCACAGCACTCCTCCCAGCTTCCCTGTTGTCCTGTGCCTCTGTCCCCTGAACCATGTGCCCACTACTGCCCCCAGGTCTCTGATCGTCCTGTGTTTGTGGGGTGGCCTGGGGTCCCAGTAGTGATGGACACACTGCTGATTGACGTGCCCTGGGGACAGAGGGATGGGCCCGCTGGGTGGGTGCTGTGCTGGTGTTTCCTGAGGGGGTGGCTCTGTGGTGGCTTGTGACAGTGTCAGGGGAACCAACTGTCCCGAGGTCCCTGATGGGCCGGGCTGGTCATCTTGATCCAGTTGTGCAGAGCTGTTGTCATCACTGTGGGTCTCTTCTGTGGGGGGACTGGATATGTCTGGCACCTCCTGCCCGGTGATGTTGGGTAAGGGTCCTGTAGGGGTGTAAAAACATAATTATTGCATCTGTGTGTGCCATCATGTGCAATGGGTGTGGGACCCTCTACTCCAGTGCTTGCATTCTTGGCTTGGTCCTTGTGTGATAGTTGGTTTGGGGTCTGTGTGGGTATCTGTAGTGGACATGCTTTGGTGATGGGTGTCCGTGCATTGGTGTTACATGCAGGGCTTGTCTTGGGGATGTGTGGGTTGTGTTGGTGGGGTATCTGTGGGTTGTTGGGGTGATGGGTGTGAGGGTAAGGGTGGGGTATGTGATGGTGTGCAGGTAGGGTGGGGATAAGGTAGTAAAGATTTGCCTTACCAGAGTCCAGTCCTCCTGCTACTCCTGCAAGGCCCTCAGGATGCAGCCAAGACTTGCTCCCACCATGTTGTTAGTTGTGGGGGAGGAAGTGGGGGTCCACCGCCAGTCCTCTGTACTGCAATCTGGTGTCTGGAGACCACGGAACGCACCTTCCCCCGTAGGTCGTTCCACCTCTTCCTGATGTCATCCCGTGTTCTTGGATGCTGTCCCACTGCGTTCACCCTGTCGACAATTCTGCGCCATAGCTCCATCTTCCTTGAAATGGATGTTTGCTGCACCTGTGATCTGAATAGCTGTGGCTCTACCCGGATTATTTCCTCCACCATGACCCTGAGCTCCTCCTCAGAGAACCTGGGCTGTCGTTGAGGTGCCATGATGTGGTGTGGGTGATGTGTGAGAATTTGTGTGTTGTGTTGTGTGTGGGGATGTGTTGGTGTGTGTTGTTTAAGGTGCGTGGATGTTGTGTAAGTGGTGGTGTTGTGTGTCTGTGGATGCTGCTGTTGTTTTAGGTAGTGTATCTCTCTGGCCTTCTTTCAAAAATGTGGTAGTAAGGGTTTGTGGGTAATGTGGGTGTGTGTTTTATATTGGATTGGGTGTGTGGGTGTGGTGTGTGTATGTGTATCAGGTGTGTGCATTTCGAATTGTCCAATGTGGTTGTGTTTTGTTAGTGTGTGTGTATTTTGAGCGCGGCGGTGTGTACCGCCAATGGTTTACCGCGGTTGAAAGTCCGCCGTGTTGATTCGTGGGTCGTGATGGTGTGGGCGTATTCTTGTTGGCATGACGGTGTCAGTTTTGTTATCGCCAGTTTATCACTAACCTTTGGTGTGGCGGACTTGTGTGGGCGTCTGTATTGTGGCAGATTCCGAGCTGTGGGTCGTAATACCTGTAGCGGAATTCCACGGCCGCAGTGGTATGTTGGCGGTCTTCTGCACGGCAGTAAGCAGGATTTACCGCCAGGGTTGTAATGAGGGCCTTGGTGCCTTCAGCCTTTCTCCAGGTTATATAACTGGGTGCAGTTGACAGTTGGGCTTTGTGCATTTCTCCTAGACAACCACACACAAAATGGGGAGCTTAGGTGTGGATGGAAGGGACATCACTGACAGGATAGGAGGGAGGAACAGGCCCAATCCCACTTACATTTGAATGAGCTGTGTCCTGTCTCCACACAAAGAGCTGCCTACCCCCTGCAGTTGGTCTGGAGCCACGGCCATGAAGACAGGGCATCTATGCACTTAAAAGGCATGCGTCCAGAAGCTTCTCCTGCCACTTCAAAGGCACTACTGGGTTTATTTATACTGGACCACACACACCACCATTTCAGTACACGTTTAACCTTGTGGTTATTCTGCCAGGAAGAAGGACAGCTGTGCTGTTAAAAAGGACTGTCACTTTGCTGGACTGCTACTCTGAAAGAATGCTGCCCTGCAGTGCTCACCTGCTGCCCTCTTGCCTCAGTGAGTAGGACTAGACCTGCATCTCTTGAACATAGAACCCAGAGTGACTCCAGGGGCTAGTTGGCTGGTCTTCCGATCTGAAGCCTCAGGGACACGACAGGCTTCCAACAACCTTACCTCTGCACCTGAACTCTGCCATCTGTGAGTCTACCCTGCCAAGTGGTGCTACCCAGTCCTTGACCTTTGGAAGTGGGTTGAAGGTGCTCTGCCAGCCTCTGTGGATCCAGTGAAGCACACAAAATTCCTCTGCTGTGTAGCACAACCCGAGCAGAACTGATGCATCTCCTCTGCTGTGTGGATCCATCATAACCACCACTACATGACGTATCCTTGGTGCAGGCCCTTGCATCCCTTGTTGATGGCAGCCTTGACTGCACACTGCATCCTGAACATCGAACTTCACATTGCAAGCTCTGTCAATGGGATTCTCAATGACGGCTCAGGCCCTTGCATTGCAGTCTCACTGCATCTTGGAACTAATACATTAATTTGGCTGCATGATGCATCTTCAATGGGTATCTTCGCAATGCTCCTCAAACCAGGATTTAAGTTACTTTGGGGCAAATTTAAGAACCCCTAGCACCTCCTTGCGCCACTTTACCATCGTTTTTTGGACGCTAATGTGGCCCAACGCGGTCAAAATCGCTGTGCCAAATTTAGAAAGTGGTGCAATGCATGCATTGCACCACTTTGGAACCCTTTGCGCTACATTATTACTGTGCCAGGCATAATATATTCAAAGGGGCATTCCCCCATTAGGGGGGGGGGTGAAAGAAATTACGCAAAGAAATCTAAGAGATTTCTTTGCATCACTTTTTTCAGCACTTTTGACGCCTGCTGAGAGCAGTCGTTAAAATGAGGCACACCATTGTTTTCAATGGGCCTCAATGCGCTTTGCAGGATTAGCGTCCACATTTTGGACGATAATCCTGCAAAGTTCTGAACTAGTGTAAAAAATGTTGACACTATTTTCCTAACTACCGCCATGGTGCGGCATATCTTAGATATGGCTCACACATGATGGGTTTAGGGGGGCACTAAGGGGCACAAGTAAAGTGGCACTGCCCTGAGTGAGGCGCCACTTTCCTTAAATCAGGCCCTTTGTTCAGTGAGCCTAACTGGGTCCCTCTGAGCGGCCTGTGCTCCATCACAGTCAGCCTTAACTTGTGACTTTGTCCGAGTCCAGTGTGACCAGATACCCACAGTTGGTTCTTTTTGCTTGCACATCTTTAAAATTGAATATCTCTGGTTCTACTAATTGGAGTTTTGCTGTTTTGGTCTTGTTTCATTTAATGAAAGAATGTTCTATCTTTCTAAGTTGGTGTGGGATCCTTTTGTGTGGTGTTTTCACTTTATTACTCTTTGAAGTGTTGCACAAATTGTTTACACATTGCCTCTAAGTTAAGGCTGACTGCTCTGTGCTAGTTACCATAGGGTTGAGCACAGGTTAATTTAGGGTTGGCTTGTGCCTCACCCTGACAAGGATTGCTGTTGCTACTTGACCAGGGATCACACCCCAGTCAACCAACAACCCAATTTCACACAAAAAGAATAGGGGTTATGGCACATAGGAAAGTGCTGAAGCAGCAGTGAGTCAGGCATGTCCAACAAGATGACAAAGGTAGCTTAAGTTGGTATCAAAGCATTTGAGTTCTTTTGGAAAAGTAGAATGCTGCAAGGCAAACCTGAATGCTGAATTCAAACATCATCCATACATGGAAAAATATTTCTTTCTGGCAGTGCTTTGGTTAATGCACACCAGGTGAAGTGGGAGAGTCCTCAACAGAATAAAAGGAATACAAGAAAAAGTGTAGCTGCAATAACTGTAAATCTGCTTGTTTCTGTTCATGATGGGAGTGGTGGTGGTGGTGACCTCGAATGATGAACGGCACCCATTCACATTGACTACCTTTATATCCCCATTCATGTGAGTACAGAAGTGACTCATTGCTTTTCCTTTGGTACATTTCAGCAGACAGTAGCAAGTAGCATAGTAAGGGTAACATGGGTCCTAGTGCAAGGAGAGCAAGAAAGGAACTGCCAATCCTGGCTGCTGTTTCAGTTATAAAATACAACAATATTCAGGGTTTAGCGGGCCTTGATGCCTCTACACCTGCTGCACCACTGGAGGCTATGCCCTTGAGAATAGTCGAGCTACTAGTCATGGTGTGTGATATATTCCCCTTGAATATGTCAGTTCAAGAACGCTGATGAAGACCACACTTTGAAGCAGCAAGTACCTGAAGATAGGACAAGTTTACAAATAAATCACGTGATAGACAACTACCAAACACTGAATTTGACAGCATTAAAATAATTAACTCTAGTGTGAGAAATGTATCCTTGACAACAGCAATGCATTCATAGCAATCTGCAGGCTCAGCATGAAAACCATGCACCACGGAAAGTAAAGATGCCATATACAGAATCCACATTTAGAGCAGTTTGTTGACCAGTATGAAAAAAGACAGGAGGAAGACTAGCTGTGGGCTAATCTGTATCCACAGTGCTCGCTCTTGGTGAAAAAGAGATAATGAAACAAATTAGAACAAAGACATTTTTCAGATATATTGGCTCCAAACCATAGCAGATCTATATCCTCAAGAGGGCATAAATGTACCTTCTCCTCACTCACATCAGTTGTATAAATGAGGCTATGGGGGTCATTACAACATTGGCGGTAAAAGCCGCTTACCGCCGTGCAGAAGACCGCCAACATACCGCCGCGGCCACGGAATTCCGCCACAGCTATTATGACCCACATCTCGGAATACGCCGAAATACAGACACCCACACAAGTCCGCCACACCAAAGGTCAGTAATAAACTGGCGAAAACAAATCCTCCACTGTCACGCCAACAGAAACACGCCCATGCTATTACGACCCACAAATCCACGCGGCGGTCTTTCAACCGCGGTATTCCATTGGCGGTACACACCGCCGCGCTCAAAATACACACACATCTCCAAAACACCGCCACATTGGTCAGTTCAAAATACACACACCTGATACACATACAAACACCACTCCCACACACCCATTACAATATAAAACACACACCCACATCACACACAAAACCCTACGACCCAAAAATATTGACGAAGGCCAGAGAGAGCGAGCACAGCAATAGACAACCCCGCCACACAGAGGCGCACAACACCATCACCCACACAACATCCACGCACAAAACACCACACGCCACTAAACATCACCACACTCATCACCACATACACCACCCCACACATCACCTACACCACCCAATGGCACGCCAAAGACACCCCAGGTTCTCGGAGGAGGAGCTCAGGGTCATGGTGGAGGAAATCGTACAGGTAGAGCCACAGCTATTTGGATCACAGGTGCAGCACACCTCCATAGCTAGGAAGATGGAGCTATGGCGAAGAATAGTCAACAGGGTCAACGCAGTGGGACAGCACCCAAGAAATCGGGAGGACATCAGGAAGAGGTGGAACGACCTACGGGGTAAGGTGCATTCCGTGGTCTCCAGGCACAACATCGCGGTTCAGCTGACTGGCGGCGGAGCCCCACCTCCTCCCCCACAACTAACAACATGGGAGGAGCAAGTCTTGACCATCATGCATCCTGAGGGCCTCGGAGGAGCCGGTGGAGGAATGGACACTGGTAAGTCAAATCTTAACTATCATATCCCCCACCTTACCTGCATGCTATCACAAACCCCCACCCTCGCCCCATCCCATATCACTCCAACTCCTCACTAATGTACTAATAACACAAACCACCCATCCCAACACCAAGCCCTGCATGACACAACAAAGCATGGACACCCATCACTAAAGCATGCCCCCTGCACATACCCATAACAACCCCTAACCATCATCACATAAGCCCACACACAGGAATGCTAGCACTGGGGTACACGCTCACCGACCCATTGCACACCATGACACACACAGATGCAATAACCATGCTTTTATACCCCTGCAGGACCACTACCTAACGTCACCAGACAGGAGGGTCCAGACATCTCCACCCCACCCACAGAAGAGGCCCACAGTGATGACAGCAGCTCTGGCCAACTGGATCCAGATGACCAGCCCAGACCATCGCAGGCCTCGGGACAGTCAATTCCCCTCGCACAGGCACAGCCCAACACTGGCCTTCCACCCTCTGGAAACACCAGTACAGCACCCACCCAGCTGGCCCATACCTCCGTACCCAGGACACGTCAATCAGCTCTGTGTCCACCACTACAGGGAACGCAGGTTAACCCACCACCCCAACAACAACAGGGACCTGGGGGCAGTGGTAGTGGGCACACGGTCCAGGGGACGGAGGCACAGGAACACAAGGGAACTGGGAGGGCTGCTGTGCGACAGGGGGCGGACAGGCCAAGGGAACCCACTCTCCACGAGGCCCTCTCTTCCATCATGGGAGCATACCACCACTCCCAGGAGACGATGGCTACGGTCCTGGCCAAGTTTCAGGAGACCCAGCGCCTGCAGGAAGAACAGTATTTGGGCTTCAGGGAGGAACTCAGAACCATCAGCTCCGCCCTGGGCACCATCGTAGGGGTGCTGAAGGACATACAGAACACCATGAGGGACACCGTGGCACTCCAAGGGGCCCCTGACACTAGCCTGGGCGATGAACTGCCCACCACCTCCGCCGGCGCTAGTGGACAGGACGCCCCGCCACAGGACCACCACACCAGCACCCCACCCCCTGCAGACGGAGAACCACCCCGCAAGCGGTCCCTGAGATCCAGGAACAGGACCGAGCACGACTGCAAGACCCCCGCCAAGAAATGAGACCACCCTGATTGTCATCCCACCATCCCACTTTGTAACCCTGTCCAGATTGGAACTGTCCCAGCTCCACTTTCTATGCCCATATGGGCAGTGCACCTGTGAGACTAATAGACTGGACTCTGCCATGGACATTCCCCCACCATCACCCCTCACCATTCTACCACCCCCTCACATATTGAGCACTTCAATAAACACCCTTGAACCACAAAACAATCTGGAGTCAGTCTGTGTTTTCGAAAATGTGTATTAGCTATAACAATGACAAAATCAGTTCACAATAGTAATGTCAACATACCTATGTCACACATCACAAGTCCATGAAGGATGCAAGCAGATGACACACTTTGGTAACCACACCTGTGAAACCGTAATGGAAATGTGCAACTCAGTTACCAAATACTGGTTGAAATTGACAGACAGGATAGAGGTAGAAGTGTGAAAGTAAAAATAGTAGTAAAGAAAGTGTTCTCACCTGTGTGTCACTGCAAATATTGCTGTATGACTGAGTCCCTGTTGTCAATGTCTTCTTCCTCTGCTTCCTCCTCATCACTGTCCACAGGCTCCACAGCTGCCACAACACCGTCATCTGGACCATCCTCCTGCAGAAAAGGCACCTGGCGTCGCAAAGCAAGATTGTGAAGCATAGAGCAGGCGATGATGATCTGGCACACCTTCCTTGGTGAGTAGAATAGGGAACCACCTGTCATATGGAGGCACCTGAACCTGGCCTTCAGGAGGCCGAAGGTGCGTTCGATCACACTCCTAGTCTGCCCATGGGCCTCATTGTAGCGTTCCTCTGCCCTGGTCCTGGGATTCCTCACTGGGGTCAGTAGCCATGACAGGTTGGGGTAACCAGAGTCCCCTAATAGCCACACCCGGTGCCTCTGGAGTTGACCCATCACATAAGGGATGCTGCTATTCCGCAGGATGTAGGCGTCATGCACAGAGCCAGGGAACATAGCATTTACCTGCGAGATGTACTGGTCTGCCAAACATACCATCTGTACATTCATCGAATGATAACTCTTCCAGTTCCAGTACACCTGTTCACTCCTGTGGGGGGGGACCAGAGCTACATGGGTCCCATCAATGGCACCTATGATGTTAGGGATATGTCCCAGGGCATAGAAGTCACCTTTAACTGTAGCCAAATCCTCCACCTAAGGGAAAACGATGTAGCTCCTCATGTGTTTCAGCAGGGCAGACAACACTCTGGACAACACATTGGAAAACATAGGCTGGGACATCCCTTATGCCATGGCCACTGTTGTTTGAAATGACCCACTTGCCAGGAAATGGAGCACTGATAGCACCTGCACTTGAGGGGGGATTCCTGTGGGGTGGCGGATTGGTGACATCAGGTCTGGCTCCAACTGGGTACACAGTTCCTGGTTTGTAGCACGGTCAAACCTGTAGGTGATGATTAAATGTCGCTCCTCCATTGTCAACAGGCCCACCAGCGGTCGGTACACCGGAGGATTCCGCCCTCTCCTCACATGTCCCAGCGGACGGTGCCTAGGAAGGACAAAAGCGACCATAGAGTCAAGCAATTCAGAGGTATGTACCCACAGCAACCCAGAACACGAAACAAATTCCAAAAAGTTGTATGTATGTGTGTTGAGTCTAGGCCTCGGTATGTGTGACGCAGTTGAAAATGAAGCCATGTGGGCCCCTGAAATGGCGGATGCCTGACCTCTAAACTGGGACAATGGATGTGAGGTAACTGCACTGGCGTTGTACACCGTCGCGGTAGGCGGTCGGAGACCGCGGCGCAATGCTGCATTGGTTAACATTGGACCCTATGGGTCCCAGGAGCCAATGAGGAAGTGCGCCGGTGGTGATGATACGCACCGCCGCGGACGTCACCGCCGCGGACGTCACTGCCATTTTCTATCTGTGCAATTACTCGATACATGATCTTCGACAGGAGAGGACCTACACTGCAAGTGCTGCTATGACCTCGGTCTGGAAGAGACAATGGTACGTGCGTCTGGGGAAAGGGCCCCTGCCTTCACTGCACAGGAGTTGGAGAAGCTCGTGGACGGGGTCCTCCCCCAGTACACGCTGCTCTACGGTCCTCCAGACCAACAGGTGAGTACATAGGGTGCAAGTTGTATGGGCTATGCCTGGGTGGAGAGGGCTGGATGTAAGAAGGAAGGGGGCAGAGTTCTGCGACCATGAATGAGTGTGAATGCATGTGCCACATGGCAAGGGCAGAGATGTGGGCCACTCACTTCGACGGTGCAGTTGGTAATGACTTCTCTTCTTCCCTGTACATGTCATGTAGGTCAGCGCCCACCAGAAGAAGGATATTTGGCGTGCCATCGCCAAGGACGTCCGGACCCTGGGGGTCCACCAGAGACGGAGCACCCACTGCTGTAAAAGATGGGAGGACATTCGCCGCTGGAGCAAGAAGACGGCGGAGGCTCAGCTGGGGATGGCCTCCCAATGTGGGAGGGGTGCCCGTCGCACCATGACCCCCCTGATGTTCCGGATCCTGGCGGTGGCCTACCCTGAGTTGGATGGGCGCATGAGGGCATCACAGCAGACACAAGGGGGTGAGTACACTCTCATTCTGCTGACTTTGCGCGCAGTGGAGGGGTCCGGGTGGGGGAGGAGGGCTGTGGGTTTCCCTAGGCCAGGGCGAGATCCGTAGGCTAGGCCCCTCTGTAATGTAGGCCATGTGGCACTCCACCCCACCTCTGTAGAGTGCCAAGTACAGGTATACATGTCCCTGTGTCATCTATGTGTGCAGATGTCCACCATAGCCATGTAGGCCATATCCCAGGAACTGCATATGTAGAGGCCAAGAGAGCGGCATAGTGCAGGGGGCTGCTGTGTCTGTATTGTCCGCCAACGGTAGCAGTAAGCCATGCACTCAACCTGTCTTTCTTCTGTTTCCCACCCCCTTTTTGTGGTCTCCCTGTTCTTTTGTGCATCAGCATCATCAGGCGGAGGTACAGTGGCACCGGAGCACGAGGGGGCTGCATCCCACATGGCCATGGAGGGCCACACCACGGACTCTGAGTACACCAGTGGGATGGAGGGCGTGGGGAGCTTCACGACGGTCACCGCATCAGCAAACAGCGACACGGACTCGTCCTCCGATGGGAGCTCCCTTGTGGTGGCGGCACCATCTGTGCCCCCACTTCAACAGGTACAGCTGCCACCCCCCTACCAGCACCGCCCTCCCAGCAGGCCCTCAGCCTTCGCTCCGTGCCCGCTCATCCAGGAGGGTGGGCATCACCTTCGCCCCAGGCACCTCAGCCCCTGCCCCAGTCACCCCTGCTGCCCTCAGTGAGGAGGCCATTGACCTCCTCAGGTCACTCACTGTTGGGCAGTCTACCATTGTGAATGCCATCCAGGGTGTAGAGAGGGAGTTGCAACACACTAATGCATTCCTGGAGGGCATTCATTCTGGTCAGGCTGCCCATCATCGAACCCTGCAATCTCTGGCCTCAGCACTGATGGCAGCCATTGTCCCTGGGTCTAGCCTCCCCCCTCCAACTTCCTCCACCCAGACCCAATCCTGTGTACCTCAACCTATCCCAAGCACACCATTAGACCAGCCTGCACACACCTCAACACACAAGGGCAGCTCAGGCAAACATAGGCACCACACATCCCACAGGCACTCACACAAGCATCACCCACATACAGACACAGCAACATCCACTGCCTCCACTGTGTCCCCCTCCTCGTCGTCTCCCTCCTCCCTCCCAGTCTCGTCTACACTCTCACCTGCATGCACTACCACCACAGCCACTAGGACTCGCACCAGAATACATACCACCACACCCCGCTCACCTGCACTCACCACCCCCACTACCATTTACACGTCCCTTGTGTCCTCTCCAAGTGTGTCTGTGACGCCCCCTCCCAAAGTACACAAACGCGGCCACACACACACCCAACATGCATCCACCTCACGAACAGCCTCCAGAACATGCACCTGCACCCAAATCACCAAAAGTTACACCTCCTACAACCACCTCCTCTTCCTCCACTCCCAGACCCCCTCCAGCTACCCGTCCCAGTGTTCGTCACAAACATTTCCTGAGCAACGTTGACCTCTTTCCCACCCCCCCCCCTCCAATTCATAGGTCCCGTAGTAGCACCTCAGCCCAAAAAAGTCTGGTACCAGTGGTGCCTGTTAGAGGTATGTGGAGTGCACCGGGCACCAGGGCAGCCAGTGTGACACGGAGCCAAAGCACAGCCAGTCCCCCCCCTGTGAAGCACCAGAAGTTGGACAGTGCCCGACGGGAGAGGGTGAGGACTCCTGCCGGCAAAGCCGCTCACAAGGGTTTTGGGGGGAGTGTTGAGTCAGCTGTGACTCCTCCCAAGGTGGGGAAGGGGTAGAAGAAAGCGCCAAAGTGTGGGAAGAGCAGCACAGTGCAGAAGGCCGCCATCATCCCCGCTGCCCAGGATGCCACCGCCAGCCCCATCGTCACTGGTCAGGAGACCACCACCAGAGTCAGTGCCCAGGAGTGCAGCACAATCGTCACTGGTCAGGAGACCACCGTCAGAGTCAGAGCCCAGGAGTGCAGCACAATCGTCACTGGTCAGGAGACCACCGCCGGAGTCAGTGCCCAGGAGGGCAGCACAATCGTCACTGGTCAGGAGACCACCGCCAGAGTCAGTGCCCAGGAGGGCAGCACAATCGTCACTGGTCAGGACACCAGCGCCGGAGTCAGTGCCCAGGAGGTCAGCACAATCGTCACAGGTCAGGAGACCACCGCCAGAGTCAGTGCCCAGGAGGGCCCCGGCAGCCACAGCCCGCTGGGCAATGAGGAAACGCCATGGCACACACCGCTGCACAGGTCAGAGACAGCAAAGTCAAGCACCGCTGAACAGGTCAAGCACCGCTGAACAGGGCAAAGACCGCTATGGCAAGCACCGCTGAACAGGGCAAGCACCGCTGAACAGGTCAAGCACCGCTGAACTGGGCAAGCACCGCTGAACTGGGCAAAGACCTCCATGGCAAGCACCGCTGAACAGGGCAAGCACCGCTGAACAGGTCAAGCACTGCTGAACAGGGCAAGCACCGCCAACTCAGGCATCGCTAGCCCATGTGCAGCAGGGGCAGTGACGGAACTGGGACCGTCACGGGGAGAGTGATGCACTCTGGGCACCTATCCCCCTCCAGAACCAGTGGAGAAAGGAATCCACTACCTCAGTCCTTAACAGGTTAACAGGATGAAGCACTCTGGGCACCAGTCCCCCTCCAGAACCAGTGGAGAAAGGCATCCACTACCTCAGTCCTTAACAGGATGAAGCACCCTGGGCACCAGTCCCCCTCCAGAACCAGTGGAGACATGCATCCACTACCTCAGTCCTTAACAGGATGAAGCACTCTGGGCACCAGTCCCCCTCCAGAACCAGTGGAGACATGCATCCACTACCTCAGTCCTTCACAGGATGAAGCCCTCTGGGCACCAGCCCCCTCCAGAACCAGTGGAGACTGTTATCCACTTGAGAGACTGTGGCTTTGCACTCCCCAGGATGGTACAGTGGGCAAACCACCCACTGAAAAGACTTGTGAGACTGTGGCTTTGCACTCCCCAGGATGGTATAGTGGGCAAACCACCCACTGTAGAGACTTGTGAGACTGTGGCTTTGCACTCCCCAGGATGGTACAGTGGGCATACCACCCACTGAAAAGACTTGTGAAACCGTGGCTTTGCACTCCCCAGGATGGTACAGTGGGCAAAGCACCCACTGAAAAGACTTGTGAGACTGTGGCTTTGCACTCCCCAGGATGGTACAGTGGGCAAAGCACCCACTGTAGAGACTTGGAAGACTGTGGCTTTGCACGCCCCAGGATGGTACAGTGGGCAAAGCACCCACTGTAGAGACTTGAGAGACTGTGGCTTTGCACTCCCCAGGATACATCAATGGGCATGGAGCCCCGTCGTGGATCTGGCGTGGTGCTGTCATCCGGCTGAGGTGCCCCCCCTTCCCTTCCCCCTGAGGTGCCTGTTGTATTTCTATCTGATGCCCCTGCAGTGTTCTCTCCGTTTCAGGACAGGTATCACGTGTGGGCCTCGCCCATGCATTTTGGGCCCAGTGGTCTACGGACATTGGATGGTGCATACCTGCACTACTGATCGTGATGTTTATTTTTGGCATTTGTAAATATTTCTGTATATATTGGCTTACTGTATTGTGCTACATTACAATGGTTGTACTCATTTCCTTTTGTCTTTGCATTCTTCCGGGGGGGTTGGAGGTGGTTACTGTGATGTTTTGAAATGCATTGGTGTGTGTGTTGTAGTGGGTGAGGGTGGGGGTGGGGGTGGGGGTGTTGCGTGTGTGTGTCCGTGACTTTTGCCTCCCCCCTCCCCTATGTCATAGGTGCAGTACTCACCATTGTCTTCGTCGCCGCCGTTGCTGATGTTCGTAGAGGAGCAGGAACACAATCGCAGGGAGTATTTGGAGTTCCGGCTCCATGGTGCCCTCCTTCCTCGTGGAGTTTGTTCAAGTGAGCGTTTTCCCATTGGAATGGCTGTTTCCACTGTGTTTTTATCCACGGTGAATCCGCCCCGGAAAAGGTGGCGGATTGGCCTGTTGTAATACTGTGGGCGGTACTTTGTCTTCCGCCTGTCTGTTGGCGGTGACCGCCGCGCTGTTTGTCTGTACTGCCGTGGCGGTCAGAGTGTTAAAGTGGCTGTCTTTGTTGGCGGTTTCCGCCATGGTCATAATTCCCTTTTTTTTACCGCCGGCCTGTTTGCGGTATTACCGCCGCTTTAACACCGTCCGCCAGGGTTGTAATGACCCCCAATGACTCTTAAATGGACCACATATTAATGCACACAATTGTGGCACAAAGCAAAAACATAAAGTGGGTTTCAAGGTTCTTTCCACTATGGATAGTAAATATAACACATCCATTTCTAGAGCCTCTTCTGTGTCTAGTTCACAATGTTTTATTGAACCAATTGATCATTGTTGGACCAGGCCCTTTTTGCAGGGTCATCCCCAAACTTTTTGCCTCCTTCCTCCTATTTTTCCTGACCTGTTTTTGTTGGCTTTTGAACTCTGAGCACTTTGCCACTGCTAACCAGTGCTAAAGTGTATATGCTCTCTGTGTAAATTGTACTGTTAATTGGTTTATCAATGATTGGCATATTTGGTTTACTGGTAAGTTCCTAGTAAAGGGCACTAGAAGTGCCCAGGGCCTGCAAATCAAATGCTACTAGTGGGCCTGCAGCACTGATTGTGCCACCCACATAGGGAGCCCTGTAATCATGTCTCAGACCTGCTACTGCAGTGTCTGTGTGTGCAGTTTTAAACTGTAAATTCGACTTGGCAAGTGTACTCTTCCCTTTTTCCTACACATAAGACACCCCTAAGGTAGGACCTAGGTAGCCCCATGGGCAGGGTGCAGCGTATGGTTAAGGTAGGACATATACTATTGTGTTTTATATGTCCTGACAGTGAAATACTGTCAAATTCGGTTTTCACTGTTGCAAGGCCTATCTCTCTCATAGGTTAACCTGGGGGCTGCCTTTAGACATGATTAAAGCATAGATTACCTTTGGGAGCAGATAGACGTGGAGTTTGGGACCTCTGAACTCACAATTAAAAAATACATCTTTTAGTAAAGTTGGTTTTGAGATTGTGTGTTTGAAGATGCCACTTTTAGAAAGTGAGCATTTTCTTGCTTGAACCATTTTTGTGATTCTGCCTGTTATGGATTCCCTGTCTGGGTTACTTTGACAGTTAGGCTGTTTGCACCTCTCTCCAGACAGTGACACAAAGGGGGCTGGGATGTATCTGCATATTCTGATGAGTCATCTGTGCTAGGAGGGAGGGGAGGAGTGGTCACTTGCACCTGAAAGGGCTGTGTCTGCCCTCACAAAATGCAGGCTCCAACCCCCTGGTGTGTGTCTGAGACCTTGCCTGGGCAAGGCAGGATTTCACCAACAAGTGAGACTTTCCTTTGAAGTAGGTCTTCTCCAAAGGCCAGAATGGGTATAAAAAGAGGACCTAAAACCGCAGACTTTAGACACTTCTTGGGGTAGACCCTCTACCTCACAGACACTTCCTGGAGAAGAAACTTGAACCAGAACCTGCATCCTACCAAGAAGAACTGCCTGGCTGCCCAAAGGACTCACCTGTCTGCTTTCTGTGAAGGACTGCTGCCTTGCTGTTGCCCTGCTACCTTGCTGCTCTCTGGCTGTGGTGAAGAAGTGCTCTCCAAGGGCTTGGAAACAGCTGCCTCCTGTTCCCTGAAGTCTCAGGACCAAAAGACTTTATTTCTACAAGAAGACTCCTTGTGTGACGAAATTCGACGCACAGCCTGCCAGAAACAACGCACAGTCTGCACTGCGGTGAAAATTTCACTGCACGCCGAACCGGAACGACGCAGCCCGACTTCACAACAAGAAGATCGACGCAGCGCCAGCGTAGCGACTGCAAATTTGACGCACGGCCCATTGGATCGATGCACAGCCGAGCCGGAATGACACAGCCCGACTTCCAGAGAGGAATTGATGGAGCGCCTGCCGTGCGGTAGAAAATTTGACGCAACGCCCACCAGATTGACGCAGCTCCTGTAACTTTGTCCTGCCAACGCTTCAAATCCATGCATCATCCCCGGGGCGTCTGAAAACCCTGCAACCCGAAGAGGATCCACAACCGAGCGCGGCAATCGACGCACAGCCATCCCTGCGTGAAAACTAAATGACGCATTGCTGTGTGCGGCCCGAGAAATTGACACACACCCCTTTTTTTCCACGCATCTCCTCCTCTGTGGTTCTTTGCAGAGATTTTTCACTCGAACCAGGTACTTTGTGCTTGAAAGAGACTTTGTTTGCTTTTAAAAGACTTAAGACACTTTATATCACTTTTCAGTGATATCTCAACATATACTTATTGCATGTTAATCGTTTTGACCTGCATTGTATTAGAAAAATAATATATATTTTTCTAAACACTGTGTGGTGTATTTTTGGGGTTCTATATTGTGTTAAGGTATGATTTATTACAAAAATATGTTACACATTGCCTTCTAAGTTAAGCCTGAATGCTCAGTGCCAAGCTACCAGAGGGTGGGCACAGGATGATTTGGATTGTGTGTGACTTACCCTGACTAGATTGAGGGTCCTTTCTTGGACACGGGGTAACCTGACTGCCAACCAAAGACCCAATTTCTAACATTAGTGATCAGCAGTGAGGATAGGACT
Source organism: Pleurodeles waltl (assembly GCF_031143425.1). Classification (NCBI taxonomy): domain Eukaryota; kingdom Metazoa; phylum Chordata; class Amphibia; order Caudata; family Salamandridae; genus Pleurodeles; species Pleurodeles waltl. The sequence continues at coordinate 134,976,709 of NC_090444.1, forward strand.
TGCATTTGTGCAGTGACATACAGTAGATAAGTATTTACTACCTACCCACAGTTGAAGGTCAAGTTGATTTTTTATCTTTTTGCTTTTGGTTCTCTGATGTCCCCCTGGATATATTGTTGATATTTTTGGACTCTGGTTTTGGGTTGCACCTGTGAGGCCTTGGCAGAATGGAAGTCAACATTTGGCACCTATTCATCTATAAAGAGAAGGAGCTAAGAGTATTCTGCAAGGAAAGGGGACAGGCTGTAAAGAGGAAGTCCAGAAGGGAGGATCTTGAGTCAGCCCTGTTTCAGTATGAGTGGAAATGCTGGCAGGCAACACAACAGATGAGTCTGAGAAGGAGGAGGACTACTCGGATGAGGAAAGTGAACCAGTGAGAGATGAATGGCTCATAGCTCAGGAGCGGTGGATGGAAGAGCTAGATGAAGAGATTGAGATGGCTGAGGCAGAGAGAGCCTTAGCCCAGGAAAAAGAAAGGATTGCAGCCCAGGAGCTGAGCTGTGAAGAGCTGAAACTGGAAGCCATAAGGGCTGAGTCCAGTTCAGATGGTGGCAGCAAAAGTCTGGTATCCGGTACTGATGAAGAGGTGCACATGCCCAGAGATGTGGTGCCCTACTTGAAGGAGGGAGTGGACACACACTAGGAGGTTCAGGAGTATGAGGTAGTTCCCGTAATGCACGGGGTCCCTGAGGAGGATTGGGGAACTGGCACCGGGAGTCCTATTCCTACTGAGGGGAGAGACACCTTACTGGCTCTAGGAGAGAGTGACAGGGAGAAGGGTTCCCCCAAGGTAGAAGTCCTGGTTATGGAGTGTGGAGACATCCCAGAAGAGTGTGGGATGAGTGTCAAGGACAGCCAGGTACTGTCTCACGAGTCTCAGGAGGGTGATGTGGGGTGCTTTTTCAAGGCTGAGTCACTGGATGGTTGGGTGAAGGGTACTTTGGTTAATACATGTAAGGGGCTGAGTGATGTAATTGCTGGAGAGCATATGTCTAGTCCTTATTTTCCAGGGCTACGCCAACACCAGGTGGAGTATGGGTTCTTTGACCCCAGGGAGCTTACAATGGAGGCAGACTTCTGGGTGAGTACCAGAGAGTCTGCAGAGGCATTTGGGGGTGCTCCTGAAGGGAGTGGTTTAGATGTTTTTCAACCAGGTGAGGTGGGAAAGGAATGCAGTGTCCCAGGTAGGTCCCAGTGTAGTGGGATGGATGAGGGACCCCATGTCCAGTCTCAGAAGAGAAGGAATGGGGATGGGCTGAGGCCTGGGATGCCCGAGATCCATTCCCAGCTCCTGGAGGGTTCCATGAGGGAATGCCAGGAGGGGAGCCTAGCCTGTACCGTAGGGCCATCTGTTGAGGGAGACCCTGCAGTGTCAGGAGAATTTGGGGGGGGTGGCTGTAGCCAGCATCCCACCAGTTCTGGTGTCTGGCAGTACCATTCCTGGTGAGGGGGTGCAGAAGTCCAGACAGAGGGTTGAGAGGGGGCTAAGGACCTCAGTGGAGGACCTGGAGGGTCAGGGGTCAGCTCTGAGAGCAGAGCCCCCAGGAATGACGCAGGTGAGACCATTTCTGGTTTGGGGGGGATCCAGACTCTACCAGACCGGCAGGGGTCAGGAGACCTGTGCCAGCCAGACACTTGTGTGGCCCTTGGGGATGGTGTGTCCCTTGTGTGGGGTGAGTGTGCCCCCCAGGAAGTCCTGGCGTGCCAGGCAATAGTTCAACCTCAGGTTGGTGACTCTGGGTTGGATGGCCAGGTTCAGGGGTTAAACTCTGACCTCTTGTGGGGTCGGGGTCCCCCCCAAGAAGTCCTGGTGTGCCAGGCAATGGTTCAACCTCATGGTGGTGACTCTGGGTTGAAGGACCAGGTTCAGAGGGTAAACTCTGACCTGGTGGGTGGTAAGTGTGCCCCCCAGAAAGTCCTGGTTTGCCAGGCAGTGGTCCAGTCTGCGGGTACAGACCTTGGACTAGGCCAGGTTCAGGGTTTCCCCCCTGACCTGGAGGAAGGGGCTACTGCTAACAGTGCCCCTACCATGCTGTCCTCTGGGGAGGGAGGGGGGGCACTCCTAGTTGGGTGGTGCAGGACCCCAGAAGGGAGGACAGGGGAGGGAAGCCTCACCCCTGGCCCTAGTCCAACCTGAAGGATCAGACTCCAGGTTGGCAGGGCAGTTGCAGGTTAACACTCCTGTACTGGTGGTAGAAATGTGCAGGACTGCTTCTAAAAGCACCCTGACAATTTTGGACTCTGGGGGTGCCGCTCCAGGAGGGAGGGTAAGAGCCCCAGAGGGGAGGACCAGGGTCAGGCTGTCATGCCTGACCTGGTGGAAGGGAGAGTTGACAAAGGGTGCCCGGCACCTGGGACTACCGCCCCCACTCTCCACAGTGCCAGTGGTTAGAGAGCTTTGAGAGGCCTGCGGCCTGGCTCTCGTCTCTGACAGCTGTCAGTGGCCACAGTGGCTTTCTGTCCTGGTGGACAGAGTTGTTCCTGGGGGGGGCAAGAGTCACACCCCAGGGGTGGAGTGGGCAACACCACTGTGTTGGCCCTGGTGGTACTATCCGGCCCCTGGGATACATCTGTGAGCAAAGTAAGGTTAGGTGCTGAACAGATGGTATCTGCAGGGGAGGAGAAAGGATCCCCATGGGTTGGCTTAGTGGGCCCTGAGAGTATGGACAGAGGGATCCAACTGGAGTCAGGCAGGCGTAGAACTGGAACATGCCTCTGCTGTTGTGGGACTGGGTCCTTGTTCTATCACCTCAATCAGGGAAGTATATCAGGATAGTGATTGTTCTCCCCTGGCTTTAGGCTGGTGGGGGGTCATGTTGGACCTGGCCCTTTTTGCAGGGTCATCCCCAAACTTTTTGCCTCCTTCCTCCTATTTTTCCTGACCTGTTTTTGTTGGCTTTTGAACTCTGAGCACTTTACCAATGCTAACCAGTGCTAAAGTACATATGCTCTCTGTGTAAATTGTACTGTTAATTGGTTTATCCATGATTGGCATATTTGGTTTACTGGTAAGTTCCTAGTAAAGTGCACTAGAGGTGCCCAGGGCCTGTAAATCAAATGCTAGTAGTGGGCCTGCAGCACTGATTGTGCCACTCACATAAGTAGGTCTGTAATCATGTCTCAGACTTGCCACTGCAGTGTCTGTGTGTGCAGTTTTTTAACTGTAAATTCGACTTGGCAAGTGTACCCACCTGCCAGGTCTAAGCCTTCCCTTTTCTTACATATAAGACACCCCTAACGTAGGCAGGGTGCAGTGTATGGTTAAGGTAGGACATATAGTAATGTGTTGTACATGTCCTTCCAGTGAAATACTGCTAAATTCATTTAACCCTGTTGCAAGGCCTGTCCCTCTCATAGGTTACCATGGGGGCTACCTTTAAATATGATTAAAGTGTAGATTCCTTTTGTGAGTGGATTAACATGTGGAGTTTGGGGTCTCTGAGCTCACAATTTTAAAATACTTCTTTTAGTAAAGTTGGTTTGAAGATTGTGTGTTTGAAAATGCCACTTTTAGAAAGTGGGCATTTTCTTGCTTCAACCATTTCTGTTACTCTGCCTGTTTGTGGATTCCCTGTCTGGGTCAGTTTGACAGTTGAGCTGGTTACACCTTTCACTAGACAGTGACACAAATGGAGCTAGGGTGTAGCCTGCATATCCTGATGAGCAAACTGTGCTAGGAGGGAGGGGAGGAGTGGCCACTTACACCTGAAAGAGCTGTGCCTGCCCTCACACAATGCAGTATCCAACCCCCTGCTGTGTGCCTGGGGCCTGGCATGGGCAAGGCAGGATTTCACCAACAATAGAGACGTTCCTTTGAAGTAAGCCTAAAGGGCAAAATGGGTATAAGAAGGGCACCCAAAACCACAGACTTTAGATCACTTCTGGACATCATGAGGAACCTCTACCTGGAGAAGAGGTGAAGAGCTGAGGAGGAGTGCTGCCCTGCCTGAGACTGTGCTTTGTGGAGCCATCCTGCAGTTGCCGCTTCTGCCCGTGCAAGAGGACAAAGACTGGACTTTGTGTTGCCTTCTTTCTTGTGAAGAAATCTCCAAGGGCTTGAAATAGAGCTTGCCTCCTGTTGTTGAAGTCTCAGGGACAGCAAAGACTTCTCTCTGCCAGCACCTGGAGCCTCTGCTGAGACTCCTGCCCTGCCAAGTGGTGCCCATCCAGTTCCTGGGATCCTGAAAGGAGAAGCTGGCAGAACAAGACTGAAAATCCACACACAGACTGCTGTGCAGGGAAAAATTAGACACACCTTCTGAGACGCGGCTGAAAAACGACACGCCGCCGGCTTCGCAGAAGAAATTGATGGTCTACTGGCATCGCGGCGGGAAAATCGACGCACGGAGTTGATGCACACTCGCCCATGTGTGTTATTTTGACGCTACCTAGGTACTTTTCAACACTAACAGTGTTTTACCTGTTTTCTCAAGGATTTAAGACTCTTTTTTTTTGCTTTTTAATCAATAACTTGACTTGTATATGTTGGATTTTTGTCGTTTTGGTCTTGTTTTGTTCAGATAAATATTTTCTATTGTTCTAAACCTGTGTTGTGTCATTTTGTAGTGTTTTCATTAAGTTACTGTGTGTGTTGGTACAAATACTTTACACCTAGCACTCTGAAGTTAAGCCTGCCTGCTTGTGCCAAGCTAACAAGGGGGTCAGCGGGGGTTAGCTGAGGGTGATTCTCTTTCACCCTGACTAGAGTGAGGGTCCTTGCTTGGATAGGGAGCAACCTGACTGCCAACCAAAGACCCAATTTCTAACAAACAATAATAACTAATAACCCTCTGGAGAGTAAGGAAGAGGTAAATGATGTTAGAAATGAATGGAATCTGACTCTAGGGGAAATATAATGTACATAGATTTGGAGTAGTACAGACGTAAAACTTGCCAATTGCCATATTTGAACATGTTAAGCTATTTCTGCATGTATAGTTGTACACTAAGGGGGTCATTCTGACCGCGGCGGACGGCGGTCGCCGCCCGCCACGCGGTTCCCGCCGAAAGACCGCTCCGCGGTCAAAAGACCGCGGCGGTCATTCTGGCTTTCCCACTGGGCTGGCGGGCGACCGCCGAAAGTCCGCCCTCCAGCCCAGCGGGAAACACCCTTCCCACGAGGACGCCGGCTCAGAATTGAGCCGGCGGTGTGGGAAGGTGCGACGGGTGCAGTTGCACCCGTCGCGAATTTCAGTGTCTGCTAGGCAGACACTGAAATTCTTTTTGGGGCCCCCAGGGGCCCCGCGGCACCCCCTACCGCCATCCTGTTGCCGGCGGGAGAACCGCCAGGAACTGGATGGCGGTAGGGGGTGTCAGAATCCCCATGGCGGCGGAGCGCGCTCCGCCGCCATGGAGGATTCTCAAGGGCAGCGGAAAGTCGGCGGGACACCGCTGACTTTCCGTTTCTGGCCGCGGCTGAACCGCCACGGTCAGAATGCCCAGCGGTCCACCGCCAGCCTGTTGGCGGTGCTACCGCCGACCTCCGCCATGGCGGTAATTACCGCCAGGGTCAGAATGACCCCCTAAGTACAATTGTGCATGTATGAGTGAAGTTGAACTTTGAGATTATTTTTCCCCATGAAGAACTTCTCCCCTCCACACCCCTCTAATTTTAGGGCTGTTTTCTTCCGACTCCCACCCTGGAAGGAAGTTACTCCTGTCCTCGTCATATCTCCTACTCCTCTGAACTCTAAACGAGGCCATTAATGTGTTGCACTTGTGTGCGTGTCTGCCTTTATTTAAGACCGTTCTGTATCTGTGGATGCCAGTAGTGGTTCCCTGTATTGGTACACTTGATCTCATGTAAAATCTAAACCTTTGCCAATGCTTGTTTCTTTACGTGCTTCGGAACTGGAACACAATTCAGCAGAGTAGTCTGCAAAGCCCTCGACTGTCTCAGCAGCTCGTCCTGTCCTATTGTTTGAAATCTGAGCAAAGAATGGGTCTCCGTGGAGCCTTCCTATAAATTGCTCCACTCCTCGCAGACAGAATCGTCGCCCTTGCAGTCTTCAAGAATAAAATCATCCGTGGCGCGAGAGAAGGAAGGCCTGTGCTTTAGCACAAATGTATTAGGCTGGCTGGCACGACCTTGCTTGCTGCAAATTGCCTCGTATATATTTTCCAAAAGAATGACCAGGAACGTTTTAAAGGCTCGGTCAGCTCGCTTTTTCTGCCCTTTCTCTGCCCAAAGAATGACTCGAAAATGCATTTGACCTCGGAGGCTGCAAAAACATCAACCCTGTGCAGCCGAGAGCTGTGGTTTCTGTATCCCGGGCCCAATTACAGGTGCAGCCGCGGAGCCTTTCATTACTGGGAGCCTCTGGGTGCAGGAACACTTCTCACCCTCTGCTGCTCGATGGTCCATAAGGGAGTAGTGCTCCAATTACAGGAGGTAGTAATGAACTGCATGACAGAACCTTGAAGGTGCCTGCAGCGTTACACTAATGAGTAGTGCCGCTGCTGGAGTTCCTACAGCTGAGGTGAACTCTTTTTCCGCTGGCGCTTTATAGAGCCCACCCGTGGAGTCTTACAATAGGTACCTTGATGTGCGACACAATATCTTGTTGAAGAGCACTGAAGAACACGGACAAAAAACAAGCATTGTCAAAGCCAATAGATCGGCCACTATCAAGTGCGTAATTTGTTTTTTATATATTTTGAAGCATAGGCATTTGAAATTACACTTTTAAAAATATTAAAAAGGAAGTATTAATTTTTTTTTTTTAAATGGAAAGATTGAACTATCGCAGTTAGCACTTGACGTGCACTATTTCGTGGGCCGACGTATACACGTGTTCTTGGAAAATGCTGTCACTCACAGGGCAAGAAACCAATAGCTGATGTGGTCTTGTCCATTGACCCAGGGGTCCATGCAGTAGTGGGTGGAGTCAAAATATAAACAACAGTGTAATAGGTCAATGGTTGTAAAGGGATGACCTAAGCCTCTAATCATTTACAAATATATTTGTAGTAGAAATAATCCTATTCAGTCCTAGGCACTGCTCTGCAGCCTTGTGATTTTTCACTGAGATCTGAAACACTCAAGCCCTAGAGTTACCACACTATGGGCCAGATTACAAGAAAGTGGCGCATCAGCTGTGATGTGCCACTTTTCTTGTGCCCTAATGCACCCCCCTAACGACACCGTGTGCATGCCGTATTTGTAATACAGGGCACCATGGCACGTTAGGACAATAATGTAAAATTTATGATGTTATTGTGGTACTTTGCAGTATTAGCGCCATAAATTGTGGCACTAATCCTGCAAAGTAAAGGGAGGCTCACTGAAAGTAATGGGCACGTCATTTTAACGCCTGCGCCTAGAAGGTGTCAAAAATGACCCTAAAAATGGCACAGTGAAATGGTGAAAATTTCACAGCGCCATTTTTATGGGCCTTCCTATGGGGGAATGCCCCCTTTGCCTACATTATGCCTGGAGCAGGCATAATGTGGTGCAACGGGCACTAAGTGGCACAATGCAGGCATTGCGCAACTTTGTAAATATGGCGAAGCAGAATGGCCTCCTTAACGCCACATTAGAGTTGAAAACGTATTGCTAGTGTGGAGCTAAGAGGCTCTAGGGCCTTGTAAATCTGGTCCTATATCCTTCCATCAACAGCTTAAACAGTTTTGTTAAAGATGTGCATACCTGCCAACTCAGACGGTGTCACTTTGTGCCGAATGGTATGAGAAACCTTTACATGCCCATAATGTGAATACTAAGATAAGCTGGAAATGTATCCACAGAGTAGCCTATCAGCCCAAGATGATTTTGTGCTGTTGGGGAAGATCAGTAGTTCTGCCTCTCCAAGGCCCTTGCTCCTCTTTTCCCACAGGGTCACAAGTGGAAACTATTCTCCGATTGGACACATGTTGTACTCTGTGCCAGAAAGTTGAACATCCTGTCCACCATAATAGTGGCTGGCCATGTAACCGATACTTGTTCTTGAGCCATCCAGGACTAGAAGCATAAGACCCTGTGTTGCTGGATCTTTCATCCGTACAAGTGACAATCCAAATGTTGTACTATTTCCCTCAGTGATTCTGTCCATTAAAGTAGGTACCGTGTATCAATCCTGAGTGACTTGCTCTGTATCTAGTGACAGCATCCACTTACAGCGCATAAGGAATAAAGGCTTGTACTCATGGCACTGATACGAATGTTTAGGGATAGTCTAATTATTGTACTGCTGGTAGTAGTGCTAATAATGACTGAGGCCTTAGTTACAGTCAGGTGGCAACAGAAAGTCTTCCTTTTCTGGCTAAAGTGCTGGCTCTTCACTTGTCAGATTCTCCTCCTGTGGCAAAGGGGCTCACAGAGTTACATCTACTGCAATATCCTTATGGTGGCAGTAACATGATGGTAAATCCTCTATTGAAAGAGACATTTTACAAATGAGGATTTACAACTTCCTAACAATTCAGAGTATTGTCTGTTACCATCCATCTCTAAATAAGTACCTCTGAGTTGGTGTGAAACAAATAAATACACAGATTTCTGGAATAAATTCTAAAGAAGTGTAATATTGTTTACTCCAGCCTCTTGAAAATTCTTATTGATAAGTTTCAAAGGTCCCCGAGCTAAGAGATATGAATGTGTCTGAACCTGTGACAGTAAAAACAAACGATCTTCCAAAAAAACATTGTCAGAAAAATATTGTTACGGACAAATGTTGTGTCTTAATTACCGTGAAGCCCAAAAAATCATGGCTCAGAATATCACAAGTACAATTATAATTTTTTTAAATATGTTTTTGTTTTGGTTGTTAAAAATATTGTTATGTGTTAAGCCTTTGTATTTTTTTTCAGGGTATATAGTGTATTTTTCTTTTAATACATTGTGTCCATATTAAATTGGTGGCATTTTTGGTATAATATTTTTAGGATCTATATTCGTGGTTTACAGAGTATAGGTTGGGGAAAAACTGAAAATCTATAATTTTAAAAGTTTATTATTTTCAAAAAATGTTTTTATTTCTTTGTACTTTTTTATGATAAATTATTTGTGATTAAATTATATAAGCTTTTTAATGTATTTTTTAACTATGTATAGCTAGAATTCTTATTTGTAATATTTTAAAAATATTTAAACACGTTTTAATATTGTGATATTTATTTACATGTGTAATGAACATATTTTTGGTTTATAATTTGATCAACATTTTTGTTCCATGACAATATAAAGTATTTTGATGTCAGGATAAACAATTGAATTGGATAATTTCAAGACATTTATTGGTTTTTATTTAAGGTGGATTTGTAGTTATTATATTGTCTATATTAAGTTTTAAATGTATTTTATTTTATTTAAAATATATTTTATATCTATTTTAAATACTATTTTTATTAATTGAATATTTAGAGTAAATCATTGATATTTATTAAATGTTTTGGTATTTATCTTAATTCAATTTTTTTAATTGTGTGTGTTTTGGGGAAAATTAAAAAAAAAAAATGTGATGTATACTTTTCAGTGTAATATATATAATATTTTTGGAATATTAGTTAATTAATAAATTTGAAAAAGTAGCATTTCCTATATATAAGTTTGGAGTGGCAATAGTAAATTGCACAACCCCAACCCTTAAAATTCCCCGAAGTGGTTAAGTTTAGAATGGGAATAGTTAACCTGAAAACCAATGTCTAACACTTTCCTCACTGTGGTTAAGTTTGGCGTGGGGCTAGTTAATATGAACCCATCAAAGGCCAAAACGTTCCCCACTGTTCTTTAAATCTGGAGTGGGATAGTAAGTCTGAACCCTCCAAAGTCTAACACTTTCCCCAATGTACTTCAGTTTGGAGAAGGAATAATAAACTGAATCTACCCAAAGTCCAACACATTCCCCAATGTGGTTAGGTTTGGAGAAGGAACAGTACACGTGAACCTCCCAAAGTCCAATATTTCCCCAATGAGGTTATGTTGAAATGGGTATAGAAAATATGAACCTCCAAAGTCCAACACTTTATCCAATGTGGTTAAGTTTGGAGTGGGAATAGTAAATGTGAACCCCCTAAAGCCCAACACTATCCTCAAAGCAATTAGGTTTTGAGTGGGATTGGTAAATATGAACACCTTAATGCCAAACACTTTCTCAAATGACATGAAGATTATAGGGGATTAGTAAATGTGGACTCTCCAGTGACCAACACTTTCCAGAATGTGGTTAATTTTGGAGTGGGAATAGTAAATCTGAACCCATTAAAGTCCAGCAGTTTCCCCAAGATTGTTAGGTTTGCAGTGCTATACACATTTTTAACAATCTCCTTTCGAGTATACATTTATTTTTACTGTACATTAATTTTCAATTATTTCTCTAAGTTTTTAAGAATATATTTTTATTGCCAGGTAAAAAACATTTTTTCCATTCAGAATATTTGTAATTACACACATGATATAGTTTTTCCCAAATTACTTTGATTTTGTAGTCTTTGTTCTTCTTCATTGTGGACTGAACCTGCATCTTACAGTTGCAGATTACCAATGCTGGTCCCTGGTTCAGCTAAGACTATTTTAAACTTTTTTTCTAAGGGCTTAGTGGTGAGAGAAGTGTCCTATTGCTGGTTGTCCCTATGCTCACTTTTGACTCTGTACAGCACTCCACTGATGTTTTGCTAGGTATGTGTTATAGAACTAACATATACATACATACATACATACATACATACAATAGCTTGAGTTTCTTGCTCATCAAAGAACCATTGATTGCACAGAAAGTCACAGAGCTTTCTCTTCATCTGATACAATTGCAAAGGATATAACAGCATCAGCATAGCTTTGTTATGCAATAGCCACCTAGGCTTCACTCTATAATACAAATATCTATCAGTGTCCTGGCATAATGTCAGTTTTCAGAATACCAGCTGTGTGTTTGTATAATTTCAAAGACACAAGTACGATAACTATGGGCCACATGTACAAAGCAAAAAATTTTGATTCGGAAATAGCGACTCCATGCGAATCGCAATTTCCCACTCGCAAAACGGAATGTAAGAAATAATTGCAAATCAATTTTGCGATTTGGTGCCCAGTCGCATCGCAAATTGCGGAAAAGCAAAATGTGATTTCCTAAATTGCACATGGGGGTTTAACCGAATCGCAAATTGCGACTGGGTCGAAATTAGGAAACGGGTGCAAAAGAAAAGAGAAATTACACTTCCTGGTGCTGGATGATGATCTCAGAACCAGGTAGTACCTCCCATGGAAGTGGGAGGAGTCTAGCCAGGATAGACAGTAGAGGCACACTTAGCTGAGGGGAGCAACTGCAGCCATGGCAAGCCAAACTAAGGAGGCAAACACTGCAGGGAGGAAGAGAAAGCTGAAATTCTCTGACAAAGAGTTGGAGGTCCTCACTGAGGAGTGCTGCCTACATCATTAGGTCCTGTTTGGAAAGGTAGCAATGAATGTCCCTGACTCACATACAAAGCAAGATAAATGCCATTGGAGTCAGTCACTGCTCCATCGAGGAGGTGCGCAGAAGATGGTATGACCTCAGGTCAAGAACCATGGAAAAGGTTGCAGAGTGGTTAAAGGAGGCACATGGAACAGGTGGGGGACCATTCACAGTACCACCACCCACAGCAATGGAGAGCATGGTGCAGACCACTCTGGAGCCAGAGGCTGTTGTTGGAATTAGGGACCTGGACAGGTCAGCACCTGGAACCAACAAAAATAAGTAGCAAATCTCACTTATTTACACTATTTAAGGCACCATGCACACAACCACAGTTCACAAAAGCATGCATCATCCAAATTGTTCCATGCTGATATGCCCACCTCAAGTTCAGTGCATTATGGGTAATGTAGTACAGTAGTTCAGGTTTTGATGAATATTTATTTTGATAAGCCATACATCTGAGAGGCACTGACAGTGTATCCCCTGTGTCCCACAGGTCTTCCTCAAGTATCCACTGATGACCCTACTGTGGAGGGAGATGACAATGCCCCCATGACAGCAGACGAGGCAGTCAGCACTTCCGCAGGGGAGTGCAGCACCACACTAATTGTCCCCCATGCACATGAGACAACAGAGGAGACAGATGTTGACAACGAGGCAGTAAACTTGATACCTGGGCCACAGATGAGTGAGAGTCGGCCACTGCGAACAGCAGGGTCTAGGCATAGAAGGCGTCGTCTGACACATGACGCAGGTGAGGAGGATGTCACTACACAACAATTCCTTTGACAGGAGGCATCCCTACTCAGCAGTCACTGCCTGCAAAATAAACACATGCGGATGATGAACCAGAACCTGCACTGAATGCAACAGACCCTCACACAGGGATTTGGAAATGTCGAAAACCAATTATCCACCATGAACACCAACTTGGTCAACCTCACCACTGCCATCAATGACCTATGTAGGGAAATGGTGGCAGATCGGGCCCATGCAAGGCTCAAAGAGCACAATACAGCTGCACGTTTGGACAGGCTCAGTCAGTCCATTGGCCGCCTAGCCACCACAACTGCCAGTCAAGACACACTGTCATGCTCCAGGTTGAACTAGGGAATTTTGCTGGAGATGTGGCAAGGGGACTAGGGCAAATTACTGCTGCTGTTGATCTCATTTATATCTCCCAGGCAGCAAGAGGTACTGGTGACACCCCTCAGGACAGTGAGGACATATCAAGTGTAAGCAGCGTGTCTGCTTCAGATGCCCGCATCCTGCGTAGTGCAGTGCCCGCCAGACATCTGTGGACCAAGCAGGCACAGGCCATGGTGGTCGTACCCGTAGGAGGGTGTGATGTTGTCTCCCTAGATTTAGCCTAAGGCACCTGAGTGGAATGTGCTAGGTTTTGTCACATAAGACTTGTTTACTGATGGCTATACACCACCATTTACATTATGCACTCTTGGCATTAAAGGATATTTTTGTTTTGCACAACCTGGCTATGTGTGTTTTACATTTGTGAGTGCTGTTACAGTTGGCACTTACCTGCCAAAGTAATGAGTTGCTATGCGATCCCGTCTCCGTCTGCCCTCCATTGCGATGCTCCCATCCCCAGGCTGTCGTTGTGGTGGCTCCTGCTCCTCATCCTCTGAATCTGTGTCATCTAGGGTGAGATGTAGCCCATATCTGGTTGCTATGTTGTGTAGGATGGCACATGTCGCCACAATCACGCATGCAGTCTCTGGGGCATACTGGAGTGCACCTCCATGTTTGTGCAGGCATCTAAAACGTGATTTCAACATGCCAAAGGTCCTCTCAATGATGGTTCTGGTGCGCCGATGTCCAATGTTGTAGCGCCTCTCATTCTGATTGGCAGGTGCTAGGTATGGGGTGAGAATCCATGGCCTCAGAGCATATGCACTGTCACCTGTGTAACAAAACAGCAGATATGAGCATGGCATAACATGGTTATGCATTGACATGTATTTCTGACATTGGTGTGTACTACACAGTACCTAATAAATATCCATCATCAAACTCCCCACGTTCTAGGCATTGGTGTATCCCACTGTGCCTGAATATGTACGTATCATGTGTGCTCTCTGGAAATGTTGCCACTATATCAGTTATGACATTATGGGCATCACATACCACCTGGATGTTGAGTGAGTGAGTATATTTCCTATTGCGGAACACATATTCCAGATTTGCAGGAGGACATATGGGTATATGTGTCCCGTCCACACACCCTATTACATGGGGAAAGTTTGCAATTCTGTAGAAGTCAAATTTGGTGTTGTGTATTTCCTCCACGTTCCTGGGAAGGTAAATGTATCTGGACATGTGTGCGAGTATGGCATCTAAGAACCGTCTAAAGAATCATGACAGGGCACTTTGGGACACCCCACCAGCAACAGCAATCACCCCCGGTAGCTACCAGAGGCCAAGAGGTGCAGTGAGCACAGCACCTGCACATGTGTGGGGATGGAGCAGCTGCGCAGGGTTGGGCTTTATAGCTGAGGTTTCAGCAGTTCAATGATCGCTAAGATGACCTTGCTGCTCAGTCTATATTTCTCATATATTTCCTCCTCAGTCTGTTGAAATATGGTCTGCCTGGTTCTGTGTATCCTCTCCTGTCTCCGCCTCCTCCTCCTCTGCTGGGCAGGCTGGACTCGCCTCCTCCATGCAATCACTTAGAGTGCAGCCATTTTGAAAAACCCAGGTGTCTTCTGAGTCTGCTTTTATACTTTGGTTCTGATTACCACCTGTTTGGAATCAGTGCTAATCTGGGTGTGCAAAATGGCCTCTTTGCGACTAATCGCGACTTGCGACTGCCTTGTACATTCGATTTGTGAGTCACAAATTGCTATTTCTTCTTTGCGAGTCGCAAAGGTTTGCGATTCGGTAATTGGTGGCATTGCTATTTGGGACTCCGAAAATGGCATTTGTACATACCATTTTGCATTTTGCACGGTTGCAAATAGCGCTACGACCGATTTACACGTCGCTAAACGTACGTATATGTGGCCCTATGTTCTTTTATGTGAGCTGAGTAAGTCCTTTATCTGAGAGAAGTGCCTCATAACAGAACAGATATTTCACACTATGTGAGCTGAGTAAGTCCTTTAGCTGAGAGAAGTACCTCATAACAGAACAGATATTTCACACTGTATGTAAATGTGTTATATTGGAAGAAATAGTCCTGCAAAAAGACTGACATGACGTGTGTGCAAATGTGTCTCAAAAGCACGCCTCACTGCCACCCAATGGAGACAGTGGATAGCTCTTGAAGATATAATTGATGATGACCTTCCAAAACTCAGTCGCCAGGGAACAGATGAACCAAAAGGGAACTGATGAAATACTGTATGATACACGTTTGGATATGATGCATTGCCTAGACAGCCAGAAAGGTTCTTGTGTTTACATTGGTGCATGTATCTGATTCAAGTCAAATCACTGAAGTCAGAGGACCTGCAGCGGTTCTGTTTAATTCTTTCAAGCATAGACAGGAGTTGACTAGTAATCCTCAGTGACTAGGCACAACCTCTGCAAGGGCCATGTCTGCAAGTATCTGGCAAATGCTGCCACACTACTGCCTGTGTACAGAGGGGGGACAGAACCGACTCATGCACAGACTGGCCACTATTAGCACCTTTATCTGTCACACCATCTGACATACCCACAGATGGATGTAATGCACCGTAGTCTTCTCCAGACACTGAACTAACCCCAACGTGCTGCTGATGCATGACATCGCACATTTCCTGCAAACCATCACACACCTTCTACCACAGCCATATAACAATCACCAGCATATTGCCCTGCACAGTCCATGTAATATCTTTCAATGCCCTGTTGGTCCCTTTGATTTTGTGTACTGATACTAATGCAAAGCCCTTCACTTCTGGTGCATTCAGGTCCTGAAAGATTGCTGCTCTTCAGATAAGGGTTGTTGTCACCATTATGTGGCATTTAGGGGCATATTTATACTCTGTGCTGAATTTGCGTAATTTTTTTACATAAATTTGGCGCAAACTTAACTCCATATTTATATTTTGACGCTAGACCCGTCTAGTGTCAAAATATAGAAGTAACGTCATTTTTTGGATGCGTGAAACCACCTTGCATCAATGAAATGCAAGGTAGGCGTTCCCGTACAAAAAATAACTCTAAGGGCCTGATTTATACCTTTTTAGCACCGCATTTGCATCATTTTCTGACGCAAAAGCGGCACAAACGTTCAAAATTCAATTATATTTTGTGCTGCTTTTGCATAAAAAAATAATGCAAATGCGGCGCTAAAAAAGTATTAATCAGGCTCTAAGTCCATAGTGCCTTATTTATCCTCCCGTGCAAAAAAGTGCACTGGTGGGCCTAAATAATAGAGGTATGCCTACTTATTCAGACCAGGCGTTAGGGGACCTGTGGACCCATTTCTATGGTAAAACACCATGGAATGGGCCCACAGGTGCCCACCTCAAGCCCCAGGAGCAACCCCCACCCACACCAGACAGACATTGGAGGATGGGGGACCCCCATCCCAGGTAAGTAGAGTAAGTATAGGTAAGTATTAAAAAAATATATATAAGTGCCATTAGGGGCCCTGACATGGGCCTCAATGCATGGTACTGGGTGCAATGGCCATGCCCAGGGGACACTAGTCCCCTGGGCTGGCCATTAAGGTGCATGACTCCTGTTTTTTATAAGACAGGAGCCATGTGGTATGGATGGTTTTGCGTCAGGAAATGACGCTAGGCTGGTTAACAGCATTTGTCTTCCCTCTATCCAGCCTAGCGTCATTTTCTGAGGCAAAACCCCCTTCACCTGTACCGCCATCCCCACCTGGCTAATGTAATTTTTTCTGATGCTAACCCAACCTGAGCACCGGTTTGCGGCATTCCATAAATTTGGAGCTCGACTGGCACTTTGGAATGATGCAAGCTGGTGCTATACTTTTTGCCACAAAACTGCATTTGCGCAGTTTTGCAGCTAAAAATATAAATATGGGCCTTAGGACGTGCTCTTTATCTGAGATCAAGGTTACCTCACTGGAGTATTGCGTGTGTGCTGAGCTCTAAATTTCTATCAAGAGTTGTTTTACTAAAATGAGAATACTCCCATGGGAAACCAACTATAATTGGTTCTGATCTGCAGGTCAAACCTGCCCGAATTAAAGAAAGGGAAAATGACCATGATTTCTGGGACATGCAGATGTTGGTGTAGTATGCAACAAAATGTTCATCTTAGTCCCCAAAAATTCAGAATATACAAACACTATAAAATCCGATTAATTCTAAACACCTCAGTGGACATGGTAACTGGCCGGTCGGAGTTTTCCATCCCTTGCACGAACCTCATGTTTGCGCAAGGGTCGGAATTCCGAGTTGTGTGATATTGACGAGGTGTGATAATGACCCAACCCTTTGTTAGATTTCAGACAATCAAATCTCTCAGAATTTGAAGGAGGGGAGTGTACAGTATTTACCACAACGTGGATTTGGGTGCAGTAAGCACCCAAATACACGTTATTCACCAAAAACTCTGAATATGTTGAATGCTGACGAATTCTAAACACTCGAGTGTTATATTTTTACTGGGTGCGATAAGGTCATTCATATTCAAATTCGAAATAAATTGTCACACTCGCAATAAGGCCCAGGGATCTTCCTCTGTGCAAAGCAAGCAGTGGGAAATATGTTGTCAGAAACAGCCTCTCCTATATAGACATCGACATAGAGAGAAATAATTACTAGGAAAATGCTAAAGATCGGAGGATAACAAGAGTAAGGGGAACTAGACAAAACCCCTCGAGCAAGGGGAGGGAGATTAAGGACAGAGAGCAGTTGAGAGAGAGAAAAGAAGATGGCAGATTGATGGGATGTGGCTTGCCGGTGTCCTCCGGTTCGGGAACTTGTGAAGCTGGCCTGCGTCCCTAACTTGAGTATATAACCCTATCGTGGATTTTATTTGGCTTTTACAGGTACCATAATGCAAAGAACGAAGCTATTCTGGTAAACTTTACTGCAAGGAATAGTTCACTGTCGCCATAGGCAAGCTAGGCCGTCACCTATGATGCCAAGTTAAGTTATGCTACAAATTTAAGAATGAACCTTTCATTAAAAAAAATATAATTAAAAATGGATCACGGATTGCACCGTTGGTCTAGTGGGCCATTTGCCTGCTACTAGTTTCGGGCGTCCCTGTTCCGTAAATAGAATAACACTTTGCTTAAAGCGGCACCTGGCATCTCTTTAACAGGCTGGCTTTTAAGCCAATAGAGTTTTTCCTACTGGAAATGTATTGGTTCATTTCCAATAAATAGCAGCAGTGATACCGCTAGGTCCAGAATGCAAAGAAGTTCGGGCTAGAGACCTTGGATTGTGACGTAGTGCAGTGGGACGTCCCCACGTGGTCCAATGGGGTTTTTCAGCTTCATGTTGCTATGTGTCCCTAAAGCCTTCTGTTTGGGCCTGCTTTGTCCCGCTGGGCAGGGCTAGTGCTACGCATGTGCAGTGTGGGCAGCTGCCCAGTGCCCTGCGCCTGTTAATATGCAAGTGAGGCCAGGTAGCAGTGCCTTTTTAAAGACTCATTATGATGGTGGTGCAGTGCTGTGAGGCCCATGGGAGGGGGCAGCCTCCTCTGGGCTTCACAACCATGGGCCAAAGAGCTTCTGTAATCTAATTGCTGCATCTGCATGAGAACAGTGATTAAATGAGTATTTGAAGTGCCCTTAGGTGTGAAGTGAGCCCTGCCCCCTGCTGAATGAAAAGCAGGGTATTCATCAGGGCTCACAATCAAAGACAGAAAAGTATTGCATCACAATGAACGTTGTTGACCTTAGGGATGCCAGCTTTCCAAAAGAAAAATACCAGCCACTTGCTGTTTTTTTAAGAGTCTGCAAAGACCCAGAGGTTATACTAAACAGAACTTTAAAAAATAGCATGTATTAATGTGCAACATTACTTTTCTGCCTTTCATTACATTAAGTATTAGGTATCATTAATGCATCTCTAGAACACATTTAAAAGTACTTTCTATTTATACCTGCTGTTTGAAGTATGTGAAGGTAAGTGTTAACAATACCGGCTTTAGGAAATTTTGCTTCTTTTTTTTCTTCCAACCAGGACATTAAAATACCAGTGGTGCTGTTACAAAACTGGCCAAGTGGCAACCTTATTCATCTAGGGTGAAGGAAAAGGGTGAAGCCTAGAGAATGGAGGTGCAGTGCATACAAAGAGGGTACGAAGGAGGAAAGAACTAAGGCATTGATACTCAAAGTACGGCCCGGGGGCGGCATGCGACCCCATGACCCTTACATGCAGCCCCAAAATCTAAAGCAGCAGTGGGCTGAATCAGCACTAACAATGAGAAAGAAATTAAATAAACAAGCAAGCATTCATTTAAAGATTAACATGAAATTAAAGAAAGGAAGTAACTAGGTTATCCTGCACAGTTTATCTTTAGAAACACCTTTATTTTTAAAACAATATTGTAAAAATATGATTAAGTCCACTCAAAATTCAGAAAGCGTATTTCATTAACATATAAAACCGTTCCACCTTTGTACATCACATTTTATCAGTTCATTGAGACTATTTTTTTTTAAAGCAATAGTTTTTAAACATGAATATACATTCGTTTTTCCCCCACCCTGACAACAGTGTTAATAGTGAGCTAAAATGCATGTCAGCTGTTAAGTGCGCCCTGTGGGTTGGGTTCCTGTTATTCACAAACAACATTATAGTTTATTAAATCAAACACAGGGGAAGGTTTTGCACATTCCGCATCGTGAAGTCATGTATTTCGACATGCTTTTGTATGTGATATTGAAGAAAAAAAGGGAAAGTGGAACAAAACAATTGCCTAGGATCACACAATTTGATAAAGTGGGGAAGCTGGGATTAATTCTAGGTTGCAGCTGTTATGTGTTTCGCTTCCAGTACACCCACTTTACTGGCACCATTCCCTGGAACTTTCTCCTTCTGAGTGCCACATTGCTGGCATCAATGCGGCCCTCGTCACATCATAGCACAAACATGTTGGCCCCCGGTAAAATGTTTGTGAGTGCCCATGAACTAAGGTGAGGGAGTGATGTCAGAGTAAAAGTACAGCAGAGAGGTGATGGATGTATGTAATGGGGGCAGAACAGCAACAAATAGCAAGAGGCTTGAGGAAACAGAAAGGGGAGGAGGAGCAGTGTATGCGATGGACAGAATCAGTGAGAGAGGGGAAGAGTCTGGACACGGCCAGTGCTAAGCATGGACAATGTAAGCAGCTGCCCAGGGCCCTCTGCTCAGGTTGAAAACACAAGACCCTGCTTCCATGTGAAATGTCACTCTATCAGTCAGTCCATCTGCTCCTTCAGTGCCCCCTTCCCAGTCCGATGGCATCACAAATGTATTTTTCAAGGGAGGTACCTTGGCTTCCCTCGTGCAAGGGAGTGGTGGCATTCCTGGGGGTGCAGGGATGGGAAAAGGAAAACAGTGGTGGGGATGTGGGAAGCAATTGTGTTCGCTCAAATTTCAGGAGCAGGGCAGCACCTTTATTAAAAACCTGTCTTTTCTGTTTTGCATTGCTCAGCAACAAAAGGTCCACTTTGTTCCAAGGCCCAGCCAGACATTATCAAATTAAATGAATGAAAATATAAATGAATGGACAGATGAGTGAATGAATAGATGGATGAATAAGTAAAGGGATGGGTTGATGGGTGAAAGGTTAAATGGATGGACGAGGGAAAAGATGGAGTGAAAGTGTGGATGGATGGATGAGCGATAGGATGGATGTATGATCAAAAGGATGGGTGGATGGATGAGTGAAAGGGTGGCTAGAGGGACGGATGAGTGAAATGATATACATATGGCTAGTTTTGGAGATGGATAGATAGGCTTGGATATGGATAGGAACATGGATGGATGGACATAAAGAATAGTGAAAGACTGAATGATGGATGAAAGAATGAATGGATGACAGAATGTAAGGGGAAAATGGTGGATATCAGCAGGTGGATGAGAGGATGAAAGGATAAATGGATAGATGTTTAGGTGGAAGAGACAAGAGAGCTCTTCTGGGGAGGGTTGTGATGAATAGCGTGGTGCCATAAAAGCTTTGGTTCAAATTGGGGGTATTTTGATTTTCTGGTTATCCCTTGCCTATGTGTGGCATTCTGTATCAGTTGTGTGTCTACTTATTCAATACTTGCATCATATGTATGACATTTTGAGTGCCACCCAACTGCTACTTGAATGTTACACTAGTAATTGTAAGTTGTAGCATGTTTTGTTTTAAGTGTAAGGTTCTAAGGAGAGCCCTATAGCACATGAACTGTGCTTGAGCTGTATATTCTGCTTGTAGCATTAGGCAAAGTGTCCAAAATAAGCTGTGTAATAGTGCATTCTCTGTACCTTCTGCAAGAGTGCCGCAGAGAAAAGCCAGTGCTAACCCCCCGGTATGAAAAACGTATTGCATCTCTATGCAGTGCCCAAATGAACAAAGTCTGACTCCCTATTTGAAGTCCCAATTTTTTATACTCTTATAATGCACCCCTGTTGGACCTGGCCCTTTTACAGGGTCATTCCCTAGACGTTTTGCCTTTTTCCTCCTTATTTTTCTGACCTTTGTTGGCGGACGTTATGACTGAGCACTTTTTCACTGCTAACTAGTGCTAAAGTGCATGTGCTCTCCCTTGTAAAATAGGTATGATTGGCATAAACATAATTGGCATATTTAATTTACCTATAAGTCCCTTGTAAAGTGGTATCCCTATACCCAGGGCATGTAAATTAAATGCTACTAGCGGGCCTGCAGCGCTGCTTGCACCACCCACTGAAGTAGCCTTTCAAACTTATCTCAGGACTGCTAGCACAGAGCCTGTGTGCACAGTGTTCTGCCACGGGGACCTGGCATCTAAATTTACTTCCCAGGCCCAGAACTCCCCTTTTACTACATGTAAGTCACCCCTAAGGTATGCCCTAGCTAGCCCTATAGGCAGGGTGCCATGTATGTAGAAGGCAGGACATGTGCCAGGCAGCGTGGCCTGTCCTGGTAGTAACAAACAGCGTAACTTTGTGTCTCACTGCTGTGAGTGCTGCCTTCTCACAGGATTGTATTAGAAATGCCCTGCCTTATGTGTAAGGGGTATTGTCTGATTTATGAGGGGGAGCGTAGGCATGTTTGGTATGGTTGTAATGTGATAAGAAATGCTGCTCACTGGTGTAGGTGTATTTTTTATTACTATTACAGAAATGTCACTTCTAGAAAGCGAGCATTTCTCTGTGGTTATGACTCTGGTGTTTTGGCAGCTAGAAACCAATCCACGTCTGGGCAGACTGACAGTTGGGGCTTTGTGCATACTTTTTAGACAGCCTGTACACAGGAAGGGTGGAGGTGTCACAGAGGTGCATCGACATATTGTATGGTTTTCCTGGGCTGAGAGAAGGGAGAGGCGGGGCACACTTGCATTTGTAAAGGCTGTGCCCTGGCCTCGCACAATAGGGTCATTTACCCGCCACTGATGTTTGGACCCTGTGCTGGAGGAGAGAAAGGGCACTCCCAGAACCGGTTGTAACTGGTTGGAAGAGGCTCTCCTCTTCATTGTAACAGACACTGCAAACTGAGTATAAGTACAGGGGAATTTCCCCCACAATTTGGACATTCTTGGGACTCCAGCAACTTACTGGAACCTGGACACAGGACGCTGCTGAAAGGACTCACCAGGACCCACCTTGGACTGCTGCTGCTGGGCTGACCTGTGACCTGCCTGGTCACTAGGAGGAACTGCCACCATCTGCATCTCTTGTGCTGGCCTGAAGCTGGGCCCGCCAGCCCTGTGCTTCTTTCCACGCTTGTCTCCAGGGGCAGGGTGCCGCGGTCCCTGAACCCCGCCATTATCCCCATCATGAGGAATGCTGTTTCAGATATTGAAAGCACCTAGAGAGAGCTTCTTTGTGCCCTTGCATGCAGTTGCCATGAAACAGGTTCACCGCCGCAACCCGGGACACAAGATGTGCCTTCAAGCTCTTTGAAAAAGCACTCCATTTGCTGTCCGACTTCACCGCCGCAGCCCGAGTGGTTTTTGTTGTTTGAGCGTGTCGCACTCCAGCCAGTGCCACCAGGGCACCAAAAGCAGGAAGAAAGGAGCAAGCGTGCTCTACCCATGCCCCGGGGCGAAGCGCACTTTCAGATGCGCCCCCAGGGCACCAGCAGGCACCTTCCTTTGTGCCTGCTCACCGCAGCGGCCCGGGAACGGGCAGAAGAGCGGCTCGCGCACCGTGTCGGGTGCGGCCACTGTAGGGCAGGAGGGAAGCCTCATCAGAGGCCCCTGCTACACTCTTCATTTTTAGGCAGCCGCACCGAGGACGAGGGAGGCTGCCTACAACAACACGAACGCCCCAGTAACTTGTCTTTAGCATTGTGGTGGCCCCCACCCGGTGGAAGGGCCAGTGGAGGCCCGGGGGTGCCCTCCAGAGATCAGGGCCCCAGGAGGGGCCTGTTAGATACAGCAGAGAGGGTGCTGACCGCCCCTCTCCCCCAGGAGCCAAACATGGCCCCCGTTAGCACACAGGAGAGCTGAGGGCCCCACCTTCCTCTTCCAGGCACTAGGAGTGCCTTTTCCTCAGGAAACAGGTACTTTTGGGGACATGTTAGGGTGATATGCTCCATACCTATTTTGCTTAGGCTATATAGATTTGCTACATGTTCCTGTTATGGGCATGACATGCTGATATATATCTTTTATGACTTGCCATAGGTTCTCTAATGTTCCTTTTATGTATATTTATGACATGTTCATGACTAGTACATACATTTCTTTTTTGTGATTTCTGACTATTGCTTATGTTGCAGAATCCTGAGTACTTACGTGTTCTAATGTGACAACTGCTTATTCTTGCAGAATATTAGTAACTTGTGTAACATTCTGCTAAGGTAGCAGGGTATTACTGACGTGTAATGTTTGGTCTAATTATGTTTTGTGCAATACAGTTTATTTTTACACAGCTCAGTGTTGTGTTTACTTTCTTGCATCATGTTTGTTGTGTGTGTTGTGCAAATGCTTTACACATTGCCTCCAGGTGAGGCCTGACTGCTCATGCCAAGCTACCAAAGGGGAGAGCAGGGGTTATCTTGGACGTGTGACTCCCTTGCCCTGTCTAGAGTGGGTGGGTGCTGCCTGGCTTAGGTGCATACCCTAGCCAACCAGAAACCCCAATTCTAACAACCCCTATAATGGGCCCAACACAGCAAACACCCCTTTAGTTCACCACCACAGCAAGAGCTCTTTAGTAACATCTCATCAGCAAAGCAATGCAAGAACTTCTTAATGACTCCTAGAGTATAGAAGACTAATTCTCTGGGCATGAGTAAGGGACCAGCTTTTCAGTTTCTCATTAAGAAACTGAGCTGTTCTGCAGTAGTCTTGAGGCAAAACTTAATAGCTGATATTTCTGTTGAAATGATACAAAGGCCTCAACTGTCATGTCATAGCAGCAGCAGGAATAAACTGCTGGTATACAGTGCTACTAAAGCTGTCCACTGCCTAATCCTCACAACTGGCTATACTAATGGTTCCAAAATAAGTGCCTCGTCAAACTTGTTTTCCAAGCACAGTGCAAGGGATTCATATGAAAACTGTAACTCTCAGTAGCACAGACTTCTACCAGTGGAGGTCTCAAGTTGCTTCTTTATACCACATGAAAGTAGTTCTGCTTTATTTTCTTGCATTCTGGAACTTGACTTTTCATTTTCCATCATAAATACAGCAGTACAAGATCCAAATGAAAGGAATAAATCAAATGAAGTATAAATGAAAGGAATAAATCAAATGAAGTATACAGTTTGGGAACTGTAAAAACTCACCTTTTCAACAGCCTTTTCAGTACAGGGTGATGTTAACCCTTCTTAGATGCAGCCTGACATGGCTGCATGGCGCTTATCTACAATACATGGTTTGCTTTGTTTCTACAGACCTCTGCTGTGGTTTTAGTTCTGATCTGTGATTTATAAAGCCTGCAAAAAAAATAAATGTATATGAATTTGAACTCAACTTTATTTTGCTATATCTGGTTGCATAATTTTTACTATAAGGACACGATTCAATTAATATTCCACAGTGCTCTGGGCCTTTTGTCATGCCCTAATCTGCAAACAATCTGTTTACATTGAGTAAGGAAATCCATCCTTGTGAAACCTATGTCTAGCTTCTGCATGCAATGTAACTAATGCAATCCACTAAATAGGACTTTAAAATATACCTACTTATTTCATTTAGGTATTTTTCTTTTTATCCATGTTACTGAAATGCACACAAATTCACTTGGCTATACTAAAGAAGATTAGACGTCCTGTGATGTCACTTTCTGTGACATCACTTCTTGTGATCGACAAGAGAATCACCTTCAAGCTCCTGACCCACGCCTACAAGACCCTAGACGACGCAAGACCAGCCTACCTCAACCACAGACTCTCCTTCTATACTCCCGCAAGACAACTCCGCTCTGCCGACCAGGCCCTTGCCAAGGTCCCCCACATCCAGAAAACCACAGCCGGAGGAAGATCCTTCTCGCACATCACCACCAAGACCTGGAACACCCTCCCCATCCACCTCAGGCAATCTCCCACCCTGTCTCAGTTCAGGAAGGACCTCAAGACCCGGCTCTTCAACCTCATCACACGCTCCCCCTTCTGACCTCGCACCCCCAAAGCACCTTGAGACCCTCGCTGGTGCATAGCCCTGCTCTACAAATCCCTTGATGGATTGATTGATGTCACATGCAAATTAGAGAGGCCTCACATCTTCCCTTTCACCGGGAGCCACCAAAATCCTAGGACCAGCCCTGCCCTTTGGCACCACAATGGAAGACATTCAAGGCATTAAACAAAAAACTAAATCTTAGGAATTTCCTAAACTCAATTTAAACAACTCTAAGGTACCTCCACCATTCTTCTCTGCACTCGCCTTTAGTGAATTAACCACACCAGAACGGATGAGCTTCTATTGCAGTTCAGCAAATGAATCCAAGAAACTTGAACCGGTGTCATTTTTAAAGCTTTGCATCTAAAGAGCAACAGTAAAACGACAGGAGCGATGCGTTGATACGACTGGAATTATACAGAGCGGGTCTGGTTCTGTGGCTTAAGGAACATGTCATACGCAAGAGGTGTTCTGCAGCCATTCTCAGCAGGGCCATGAGAGGGCGGAAGAGACCCTGTAGCGAACATAATTATGTCGCCAAACCATAATGCTCTTCTAGCTGTAATGATCTATAAATAACAGTAAGCGCATTCTGCATAGTTAAATGATTACGTGTCTTCATTTTGTGTTTAATTGATATATCTCTACCCTGACCTATTTCCACAAGTGTCGGGGTGCCTCTGAACCAAGCGCCTATTGCTGATGCAAATATCCTCATGTTATTCATGCACGCTGTTCATGGATTAATTCGAGGGGCGCCAGAGGGCCATCTCCACTTTGGCATTCCTAATTATAAAAGTGCTCCTCTGACATTGATCCTTGTCACAATCAACTGTCTGGTTTGTTTAATTAAAGCATGAAAAAAACATGCGGCTTCGCACTCATCACAGACGCTTTGACTCATGTTAACTGCTGTCTCCTTCAGGGAAGCTCAGTGAATTACTGTCTCTGCTGCTTCACAAACGTCAGCGTATGTCACCTACATCAGACTGAAGAGAACCAAACGGGAACTAATCTTAATATACCGTAACTCAATATCCAGAGGGCCCGTGCTAAATTTGACACCTTTACTCAACTAACTTTTTAGGTGTCGCCTACCACTGCTTTGGTTATTTCACCAGCTTGATGTAATTAAAACAACTCATAAAAATACATATATTCATACATACTCAAAGGGGCTTTGGGTCAGCCCTCCTCCTTCATTGGTCTGTTGTGCTGTAATTTACATCTTCTGTCTGTCACAGCATTAAGCATCGGAGAATGAGTCTTCCCACTACTGCTACTGACTCACTTGCACTGTGAGTGATGGCGTTTTGTCTGATCATATTACATGCACATCGACGTAGAAAGAAATGAACGTGATTGCCAGGGACGGTGAGGCAATGTTTTTCTTTGACAATGATTTTTTCTTTGCAATCTTTATCAATTTTTAAGTATCCATTGTATATGCCTTCAGGTTACAGTAATTCAAAGTCAATGGTATAGTTTCTTCTCCGCAATAACATTCATTCTTTCTTCATTAAAACTCAAAAGGGTTTCTGTGCTTGATCTGCCTACACATGACAGGGTTGAAGCGCGTGTACTCTTCTAGTAAAATAAAATGCCTATGTTAATTTTTTTAATGTTTATATTGCAAGCACACAGCCACCACATTTAGCTAGAGTCACATTTTTTCTTTTTATTGTGTGGCATATGTCTGAAATAAAAAAATACAGTTTCTCCAGTTTGTCAAGGCCAGACTTTTCGGCCTTGCCAATGCCTGCTTTTTCCATTCACCTACTGCCTTGTGGTACTTCTAGGCACCTTTTAACACTGGAACAATACTCTTAAATTGTATTATTTTTATATCTAAGTATTTACAAATGAAACACTTCAACCAGTAACGCTGTTCACGGAACCATTACTCTGTGGCTTTTATTTCTGTGGTGCACTCTTTCTCCAGAAGTCTGAGACACTGTGTCAGTCAGAGCCATTTTGGATTGGGCAGACCTATGTGCAGGTGTTTGGAGTGTCTGGTGCTCCCGAATGAATTGGCCTCCATTTTTGTTTGGGCAGTGAAGTTTTGTGCCTCCTCCCTCTCTCTACCCTTCTGCTCCTATGTTTGCCTTGATGGTTTGCCTTTTTTCAATCATGGTGATTAAAGTCTTTGAATCTCAACGTCACAGTTAAGTGTTCATGTCCTCTTCTCGCATTGTGTGTCAATGTGCTTGTTTCTGTATCGGCTTGGTGGGTGCTGAGGGGTATGCCATAGGAGGTAGTATTTGGAAGTCTTGGAGACCCTGTTTGCTTGCTGTTTGTGTTCTGCTCTCTGAGGCAGTGTGAAGAAATCTCTCCATCCCCTCTCTGGGCGGGGTCTCAGCATGAACTCCCACATGTTCTGATGGGGTAGTATTTGACTGGAATGGTGAGTGCTGCATGTTTCCACCTCCAAGTGGTCAACCTACTTTTCTTCGTTCTCTTTTGCATATTGGTTGCCTTCCAGTCCTCCAGAATGGACAACACAGAGCTTCCACTTTAATCTGGAACTACTCCCGATTCTCCTCTTAATCATTGCCTGGTGCTGGTGTGGCTTGAAGATTTGTTTCGTGCTTGCAGCTTGCCCACATGCAAGACTGCTCTCAATGGATCACAAGTCCTGGTTCTGGTAGGTGCTTTTAGTTGTTTCCGTCAGAGTCACCAGATCCTCGGGGTCTGCACACGTTCCCAACATGTCCACCACAAGACAGCTCCAATACTCTGATTAGAATGTCACAGAGTCTAAGAGAGTCCAAGTGGGGAAAAGGGGATTAGGTAGGGAACAGCTGGGAAGGAGACCTGTAGGAAGCAAAAGGTTAAAACACACAATATCAAGATTAGATCATATTCATCTTTACTAGACTATGATTCTAAGCATTGTCATATTGTAACCATGGATAACTTAAGCATGGACTAATTAACTAGGCCTCAAGACGTCTGGTTACCTGGGAAGAAATTAAGAATGATTAACACAACTTCTCAATAAAACCTCTTAATGAATTGTGACAAATTGACTAGAAACATAAGCACCCTCTAGAATTATGTCTTCAGAATCAAACACAGTCTTTTTGCATGAGGACAAGGAAATAATCTGAACGTTTTCTGGAACACCATAGGAGTTGTATTAAGGGGATTATTATGCACATATAATGTCACATCTAGAATTCTAACACTTAGTTTTTAAATGCAGAACCATGGATTGTGCACATTGTTGATTTCCACAAGAATATGTAAACGCCATGAAATGGTTGCACACAATGAATACCATGAGTTAAGCACAAGAAATGAATCGCGCGTCTTGCCGATTCGAATGCTATCTTGTAATTGCCTTGAAATGGTAGCGCACAATGAATAACATGGATTAAGCACAAGAAATGAATCGCTTGTCTTGCCGATTCGAATGCTACCTTGTAAATGCCATAAAATGGTAGCGTACAATGAATATCACGAGTTAAGCACAAGAAATGAATCGCGCGTCTTGCCGATTCGAATGCTACCTTGTAAATGCCATGAAATGGTAGCGCACAATGAATAACATGGATTAAGCACAAGAAATGAATTGCGCATCTTGCCGATTCGAATACTACCTTGTAATTGCCTTGAAATGGTAGCGCACAATAAATAACATGGATTAAGCACAAGAAATGAATCGCGCGTCTTGCCGAATCGAATGCTACCTTGTAAATGCCATGAAATGGTAGCGTACAATGAATATCATGAGTTAAGCACAAGAAATGAATTGCGCGTCTTGCCGATTCAAATGCTACCTTGTAAATGCCATGAAATGGTAGCGCACAATGAATAACATGGATTAAGCACAAGAAATGAATTGCGCATCTTGCCGATTCGAAAACCACCATGTAAATGCCATGAAATGGTAGTACACACTGAATATCACGAGTTCAACACAAGAAATGAATCGCGCGTCTTGCCGATTCAAATGCCACCATGTGAATGCCAAGAAATGGTAGCGCACAATGAATATCATGAGTTAAGCACAAGAAATGAATTGCGCGTCTTGCCGATTCGAATGCTACCTTGTAAATGCCATGAAATGGTAGCGCACAATGAATAATATGGATTTAGCACAAGAAATGAAACGCGCGTCTGGCCAATTCGAATGCTAGCATGCAAATGCCAGAAAAAGCCAAGAACACATTCACACGCACAAGGTAAAATCATTTATCATGAAAATTAGGCCCAAGAACCCGAAAGCCTTCGAGAACGGGATCGGGGGCCCAGCCCGACCTCCGTCTTACCGCCCTGATCAAGAATCACCAACAAAGTGAAGGGCAAGGCCTGGAAGATCAAAGTAGGCCTCTGGAACAGGAGCTCAGGAAGTTGCTGCTGCTCTGCGCCGGGACCTCTGAATAGTGAGAACGCAGAGCTGGGCTGGCTCCCTTATATAGAGTCTTGGCCCAGCCCACAACCACACCCAGTCATGCCGCAATGAAAGCTTCTAGAAGGCCCTGGAAAGGGACCACACCCTGACACACTCTGAAAGCCTGCAGCAATACATTGCAAATGAACAGTATTTATAAGCACCTTGAATATAAGTCTTCAGGATTAAACTCTGCAATGCAAAAGGTTAAACAACAGCACATCAGCATAATGCATGAATTACGTTATCTTGAAAGTGCTGGATTTTTGCATTCCAGTCACCCGTAGAGCGCGCACTGCCCTGATGTTGACAGTTTCTACTGTTTCTGTTCTTTGCGCCACACCGGTATACCTTCTTCTACGTGGCAAAGGGTTTAGTTGCGAGCTGAGTGAGTCCACTTTAAAGATTGGCTTCCCATCTTCTCCTGTGCCTCCATGCCTCATTTCCTGTCTTCTCTGTGTGGCTCTGCCTCGGTGTCTGTAGCATGAACCCTAGCTCGAGAAGTGTGTTCAGTCCTCCTAACTTGAGTCATCCATGTCTCTGAATGCTTCAGATGATGGGACATCCTTAGACACACTCTTTATTGAGAGCATTTGAAAGTTGGTGGTTTTGCTCTGATCTTCCATTTGATTTTTTTTTTATGTTCTCTGCAGTGCTTTGCTCTTTAGCCAAGCTCATTGCTCCTTGGTAGAGCCTCTTCTATTCTCTTTGGAGTCAGTTTACAGGCATTGTGTTAGGATGACGCTGGTGAATCTCCAAGGACTTCCTTCTCCTGGATTCATTTACCACCTTTTACCAGAGCTTTGAGTTCCCTTTCTTGGGACTTCTTTGATCAGGATCCATTACCTTGTATCTCCTATCTGTTTTTGATCCAAATTGTTTGTGGCTGAGTATTCGTCTTCCTTTACCATTCCTCTCCTTCACCATGTCTTGACTCTGGTCCGGTGATAGATGGTGGACGCCATCTTGGGACCCTATCTGCAGCATCTCTCACTGTCCGTTTTAGAGTGTTCCAACTAAATTCACATCCTCTCTGCCTTTTGTTCTCCTTCTGGAGGTTCCTGCTTGAGGGCTGTCAGTTAAAGGAATGGGGCTTCATGGAATGAGTTTGTCCAAGAGTTTTACTCTTGCAGGTTGTACCCCTGTGTTTTCCCCTAATTCTCCACCATTATGTCCTGTGGTTGTCTTTCTTCTTCCTCTGATCTTTCTTGGGACATGACTCAGTGAGTTGTGTCTGTGCATCTGTTGCAGAAGTCCCTGGAATTGTCCTCAACCCCAGTCTTTTTGTGGTCTGAGGGTCATTCTTTTTGCTAACTTGTTGCAAAGCATTCCCTTTTGTCAGTTGGAGTCAGTCTTTTTGCTCCTTTTTGATGCAGTACTGGCCCACCTCCTTGTCTCACAGTTTAGAATTGGCCTTCCTGGTGATCTGGGCTTCTCGCTATTCTGCTTTATCACTTTGGATTGTGTCATTACCATGGCTGTTCCACAACCAACCTCTTCTTTCACTTTCTCAAGGTTTTGTTTTACCTGTCCTTAGCATGTCTTCATTCTAAAAGCTACTCTTTTCTTGAGCTGGAAGGGCACCAGTATTGTATCTCTTTCAGAGTTCTCCCTGTTGCCTTGTGTTTTTATGACTGTTTTTTTTGGCATAGGCCTCACTCAGCATGACCGTTTGCATCTATGTCCTGGAGTGTGGGGAGGACAGAGCCTCCCACAGTGAGGACCCAGGGTGTTTCATTTTTTCATAATGGGCTGCATAAAAGCGCTCAATGAGCATTTTGTGTGATAAGGAGTGCAGCAGCAATGGGTGAAGAACATCCACCTTAGGAACATCATCCATGCACAAGCATCTTAAAGCTGAAAAGAGGTCGAGGGGTGTAGAAAATGTGAATACATCTTCTTCAGTGTTGCAGGACACCATCCCTCCAGTGAAGAGGTCACATGAAGATGTTTTGAAAGAGTGGCAAGATGAGATTGATCCCACCTTCAAAACTGGGTGTGTGGGAAAGTTGTTTCTAGCAGAGAGCAGAGTGGACAGATGCACAAAAAGTGCTTTTCCACCAAAAAATGTATATATATTTTTGTTTCTTAACCTAGTTTATTTCTAACTGTGTATGTTGTGTTTCTGATTTTTTTTTACCAAAAAAGTGCAAACACACAAACCAAAAAAAACACATTTTTACTAACAAAAAAAGGTAAAAAGATTCTGTTTAGAACCAAGTTTATTGGTTTAAAGAAATATAATAAATATATTTGTTTTGTATGTGAGTGAGTAAAAGTGACGGGCAGTTGAAGAGATGGGTAAGTGAAAAAGTGAATGATAGATTTAGTGAGAGAATGTGTGAAAGTGAGAGGAAGGGAGTAGGTGAGCAAGAAAGCGAGAGAGAGTAACTTAGAGAGTGACTAAAAGTGTAAAGAGTTTAAGGGGAGAGAGTGAGTGAGACATTGGGTAAATGAGAGAATGACAGAGAGTGTATCCAGAAGGTATTGGTCAACTGAGGGCCATGCACAGTGGGGGTTGGCTGCAGGGACTGGCATCTGGCTTAGCCCTGAACTCTGGGGCACAACCCACATGGGATGCCAACCTCCACTGATTATGGCCTTCGGTCATGCACACAGCGATTGGATGCAGTGCCTGGCCTGTAGCCATGACCCACGCCTACGCCTCTCTGAGCGGCCACCCACCCCTGTACATGGTAGAAAAGTAGCCAATTCCCGGTACAAATGGCATGCGGCCAGGCACAGTGGGGTAGACCACAAGACTGCTTGCTAGGCCCTCAGCCCAACCTGTACAGGCAGCTAACCTGCTGCTCATAGTGCTTAAATTAATGGACTTGTCATTTGGCACATCACATCATCATCACACCTAACTATAACGTTAACTTAACCTTTGTTCTTTTAGGTAGTATATAGTGAAAATATATATATACATACACATAATTATATAACATATATGTGTATATATATATATATATATATATATATATATATATATATATATATATATATATATAGAAAAACACACTCCAATACAGCATGGCATTCCTGCACCAAACCGCCGGTGGTGCCAAATACATGTCGCAACCTAAAAAGGCGGAAACGCCGAAACGCATTCCTGTGTAAAATAAATCGTTTTACTTTCAAACGCTTGTGGAGTGCCATACTTCGGAATTAAAGGAGAAAGTGTGAAAAGATGTATATATATATCTATATATATATATATATATAGATAGAGATATATATATATATATATATAGATAGATATATATATATATATATACATGTATATACATATCTCTCTCTCTCTCTCTCTCTCTCTATATATATATATATATATATATATATATATATCATGTAGAACAAAGTGGTCGAAAAGTTGCTGGGCGGCGCACTCCACTGTCCGGTGCCCAGTGACAGAGAAGACCAATCTCGAAATTTTTATAATGCCAAGGATTTTCACCGTACTCCACGAGGTACCAGTAACGTATACTTTATTCAGTAACAACTACCAACGTGTTTTAACTCCCCACGGAGTCTTGTTCACTGTAAATATATATATATATATATATATATATATATATATATATATATATATATACACACATTCTACCTAGTGGCAGTCGCCACTAGGTAGTTATAGTTAGGACCTAGTTTCTATATAAAAAGCATTTTTTTACTTGCCTATATCTTTGGTACCTCTTGACAAATCTTCATGAAAATTTCCCCCCAAAATTGCCAGTCATATCAGCTGCTGTCTGGAAAGTTTAAGGGTGATCCATCCATGGTGGGCGTGAGAAAAAGTGGGGGTCCAAAAACACATTTTGCCCATCCATTTTTCCGGAGGGATTTTGAAAAGCAATAATGCAAAAACTACTGACGGAATTACATCAAATTTGGCAGAAAGGTAGGTGCTGGTCGAGAAAGCAACCTTTTGGCATTTTGGTGTAATTCTTTTCAGTAGCTTTCGAGAAATTAAGGGGAAAACACATTTGTATATCTAGGGATGCAAAGGATTTGTGACCCCTGCCGATCTTGTGCAGAGATCTGATAACACTTCAGCCATAGAAGCCATTGAAGTGCTGATAGTCATCTGGGGACTCAGCTGAAGTGGAGCTCACAAAAAAAAGAAACAAAGAAAAAGAAAGGGGGCCAGGGTACGAAGACCCTGACCCCTTAGCTCTGGTGGTGGGGTCCCAAAGGGACACCCTCAGGGCTAAAAAGCATTTTTAGATTTTATGAGCGGAGTCACAGTGGAGCCGTGGATCCGCCGTAAAATTTTAAAAAATGAAGCATGGTCACCTGCGCTTCGTTACTCTAATGCCCCCGGGGGCGAAGTACTGGGGGCTTTTGTAAAAAAAAGCAGGGGGACTCCAGGCCCCATTCTGCTGCCCCAGGGATTGCCAACTCCCTGGGGCTTATGAGTTGTATGCAGGGTAGGTAGTTATAGTTAGGACCATGTTTACATAGAAAAAGTGTTTTTTGACTTGCCTATATGTTTGGCACCATTTTAGGAATCTTCACAAAAGTAAAAAAAAAAAAAGTGGCCTTGTTGCGCATGGGAAGTTTCAAGGTGATCCATCAAGCGGGGGCTGGGAAAAAGGGGGCTAAAAAAACATTGTGTTTTCCATGTTAATTCCCATAGGACATGTCAACACGTCTACAGCCCGAATCACTGGACGGAATTACACGAAATTTGGCAAAAAGCTAGCTGCCGGTATGCAGATTGTGCTTTTTGTTATTTGGTGTAAATCCGTTCAGTAGGAGAGTTAAAGGCAAATAAATTTGCATTTCTCTGGCCACGATCAATCGCAAAATTCGCAACGTTTTGTGAATACACGTGCAAAAAGTATCATTGCATCTGTCTGACCACAACCTGACTAGAAAGTTGCAACCATCATTTTATTTCACAGGGCATGGTCCCCGGGGGTGAAAATTGAAACTGAAAGTGGCATAAGGGGTCAAGGTTAAGGTACTCTGATCCCAGGGGCGTGATATAGGTGTGTTTTAGGGACAAATTATAGGTTTAAGATAATTTTGTGCCACAATGCACTATATTCATGAAAATTCACAAATTTTCACGAATTTCTGCGATTTATGTGCAAAATATTTGCAATTATGGAAAAATTTGAAAGAAAAACCACAGACTCAATCATACACTAATTCTTTCCCTCCTACATGCACTGAGAGGCTCATGCGCCCACTCTCATACCCACTCATACACTTATGCACTCACTCATGAACTCACACACCCACTTTCAGACCCACTCAGACACTCACGCACCCACTCACACATCCACTGACAGAGACAGGCCCTGTGGACAACCTTCACTGCAGATGGCCAAAGGCCATGTGTGGCGCAGGGTTGGGTGGTTTTAAGAACTTGGCTGCAAGGGCTGGCTGCAAAGCCAGGCCTTGTGACCAACCCCTGCCGCACACAGCCAAAAGCCGTGCACGGTGGGAGTAGGAATAACGTATAGTAATTAAAATTACTTTACGTAAAAAAAACTTAGAAATTCACAGAAAAAAAGCAAAGGTTACAGGGATGTTATAGTTATTCGTACAAAACCATAGAAATTCAGCACTTATAGCTACAGTTATTTCAAGTAACTATAATTAGCACCTTAAGGTAACTATAATTCGCGCCTTAGCCATGCCCAGCTAATTACTCCACATGTTATGTCACTGATGAGATCTTGTATGGCATCTTTGATATCACTGCAACGTTTGCAATAAGATTATTGATAAGAAAATTGTGCTTGGCAAGGGCTTGCGTTATAATTACCTTCAGGGGCGAGTTATAGTTACTTGAAAGAACTCTAACTATAACTGCTGAATTTCTCTGGTTTTGTGTGAGTAAATTCAGAACCTAAATAGAATGTCCCTGTAACCTTTGTTTTTTTCAGTAAAAAAATAAAAAAAATATATATATATATTATTTATATATATATATATATATATATATATATATATATATATATGTCGTCACTGAAAAAAACAAAGGTTACAGGGATGTTATAGTT
The DNA here is from genome assembly GCF_031143425.1 of Pleurodeles waltl. Taxonomy (NCBI): domain Eukaryota; kingdom Metazoa; phylum Chordata; class Amphibia; order Caudata; family Salamandridae; genus Pleurodeles; species Pleurodeles waltl. The sequence continues at coordinate 135,012,202 of NC_090444.1, forward strand.
AGTTCTGAATTTTAGGAAATAGAATAAAAAAATCTTAGAAATTCACTGAAAAAAACAAAGGTTACAGGGACGTTATAGTTAGGAATTAGAATTTTAAAAAACATAGAAATTCACTGAAAAAAACAAAGTTTACATGGACTTTATAGTTACGTTCTGAATTTACTCGTGCAAAACCATAGAAATTCAGCAGTTATAGTTACCTGAGCTAACTATAACTTGCGCTCCCTTAATGCACTGCTTATGACCTCACATATTACATCACTCATGACATGGTCAGTGACATCACTGATGACATCGTCCGGTGAGTGTAAGTGGGTGTATCGATATGTGAGTGGGTGTGTGAGTGTGTCTATAGGTGAATGGTGGTTGAATCATTTGCTGTATGGGAGACTGAATGGATGTGTAAGTTGCTGTATGGGAGAGCAAGTGACTTTGTGAGCAGTTGCATTTCATTTAGTGAGTGGGTCTGTGGGTGGCTGCATGTGTGAGTGAGTGGGTGTCAGAGTGGTTTTCTGGGTAAGTGAATGGGTGTCACTGTATTGGTGACCGACATGATGAGTGATTAACTGTATGGCTGTAAGTATAACTGAGTGGCTGTGTCAGTGACTGTATGCGAGAGTCAGTGGGTGTATGAGTAGTTGTATCGTAAACTGAGTGGGTGAGTCAGTTTTTATATAGGATAGTGAGTGAGTGTGTGAAAACTTGTGTTGGTCAGTGAGTAGCTGTGTGAATGGCTGAGTGGGTATGTAAGTGTCTGTTCATGTGGGTGAGTTGGTGTGTGAATAGTTGTATAGTGAAGTGATTGCATGTGTAAGTGACTGAAATAATGTGTCAGTGACTGTGTCAATGACTGTATGGGTCAGTGTGTGGGTGTGTCAGTGTTTCTACAGCGGATTAATTGGATGTGTCACTAGAATAGTGATCTATTAATGGGCTGCGCGAGTATGAGTGGGTGTTTAAGTAACTGTATGGGTCTGTGAATACCTCAGTTGGTAGTGTTTGGGTGAGTGAGTGGTTGTGTCAGTGGCTGTTTGACTGAAAGAATGTCTGTATATCACTACTTTAATGCATCTCTGAATAAGTATGTGAGTAGATGTGTGTGTGCGTGTGGATATAAAAGAGTTTGTTAATGAGTAAGTGTATGACTTTGTGTGGGTAATGTCATCAGTGATGTCATCTGAGATGTTACTGACCATGCCTTGAGTGATGTAATATGTGAGGTCATAAGCAGTGAATTACGGGAGCGCAAGTTATAGTTAGTTCAGGTAACTATAACTGCTGAATTTCCACGGTTTTGTACAAGTAATTTTTTTTTTCAGTGACTTTCTAGGTTTTGTACAATTCTAATTCCTAACTATAACGTCCCTGTAATCTTTGTTTTTTTCAGTGAATTTCTACTTTTTCTTTATTCTATTTCCTAACTATAACGTCCCTGTAGCCTTTGTTTTTTTTTAGTGATTTGCTATGTTTTTTTAACATACAGGCCCTCATTATGACTTTGGCAATCTATTTCTATTTCACAGCTGCCACATGACCGCCAGTGTTGGCGGTCATCAGACCTCCATATTATGGCTGCTGGCTGCTCACCACCACTATTTGGCGGGCAGGCCACCAGCAGCCATACTGACAGCGTGGCAAGTTGTGTTGGCGGGGTCCTGGCGGCGGAGCAAGCATCATGGGCCTCGTTTCCTCCCGGACTATCACCAGGTAAGGTGATCGACCAACAGGGAAGGGGGGTGTTGAGTGTTGTGTGCATGAATGGGTGTGTGTGAATGGAGGGTGTGGGGGGGCATTGTGTGTTTGTGTAAATGTGTGTGCAAGTGTCTGTGTGCTTGTGTGAACGCGTGTCTGTGGGGGGTATGTGTACGTGTATGTGGGGGTGGGGGAGTATGTGTGTGTGTGTATGCAGGGGTGGGGGGTGTTTCATGGCCGTGTGTGCATGTGTGTGTACATGCATGGATGGGGACGGGGGTTCAGAATGGGGATCGGGGTGGGGGTTCAGAACGGGGATCAGGGGCACTGGGGTTCAGAATGGGGGTGGGGGCTACAGAACGGGAATCGGGTGGAGAGGGGGCGTTGGTGCTTGGGGGTTTGGGTCTTCTGATGGGGTTGGGGGTGGGTGGGCTCCTACATGGGGGGTGGGGAGTCCTGCAGATGTGACAGGAATGAGTGTCCCTGTTGCCAGTATCCTTACTGCTAGGGATTTCGTGGCAGGGCTGCCGCCACAGAATCCCTGGCAGTAAGGATACTCAAAATACTGTGGGCAGTGTTAGGTGGACCACCGGGTCGAAGGTGGTCAACCTTCGGCCAGGCGGTCCCACCCCCCTGGTGGTACAGGTGGTGAACTGGCTGTGATGCAGCCAGTTCACTTGCGAGGTCATAATTTGGCAGTCCTGCACCACCACGCTGTCGGACTGGCCGCCAGCGTGGTGGGGCAGGACCACCAGGGTCATAATGAACCCCACAGTAATTTTAATTACTGTACATTAATCCAACCCTGAAGCCAACCTTCTATAAGCACTCAACCCTGCACGTCCTTCACCCATGCGCAGGAGAGGTTGCGCACAAGACCTGTCCTGCAGCCAAACATTGTGGCCAACACCCCTCAAACACCCTTTTGCCGTGCACGCTGGGAGTTTGCCGCAGGTTCTCTGTGTGTGAGAGGGTGTATCTGGGGGTGAGAGTGGCTGTCAGATTTTGTGGGTGTGAGAGTGCGTACATCAATGTTTTAGTGGGTCTATCAGTCTGTGCACTGGCCTGTGAGTGGCTGCATGAGGTTGTCAGTGGGTCTGTGAGTGGGTTCGTGAGTGGGTCTGTGAGTGGGTGCGTGAGTGAGTGGGTCTGTTAGTGGATGAGTAAGTGTCTAAGTGGGTGTGTGAGTGGGAGAAATTGATTGAAAGAAAGACAGAAAGAGAGAAAGAAAGTGAGCAAGAAAGAGAGAGTTTTTTTAGGCTTTAATATCTCATATACTTAGTATGAGATATTTTTGTTGGATTTAATAAAAAAAATTATTTGATATAATTAAAAAAGTATTTTTTTATTAAAAAAAACAAATAGCTCAGTGTGGAGGTCTGAGCTATGGGGGTTTCCTTTTTCTATTTTATCCCTTTGTGGACTCTGCAGTAAAAAAAGAAAAATACATTAAAAAGTAGGGACTGTGGGGAGAGACCTCATGGGCTCTTCCGTGGTCCCTACTTTAAAAAAAAAATTGTTTTAATTTAGTTTCTATAATAAAGCCCTTTACGGGCTATGTGGAACCACAAGTGAGCCCTCAAGGGTTCCCCCGGTCCCTACTTAAAAAAAAAAAAAAACAATGCCCTTATGGGCTACCTGCTACTGCGAGGGAGGCCTTAATGCTTCCCCCACAGCACCATTGCTTCAGTAAGCACAGAGCTGCTTTGACAGCAGCTATCTGCTTGCTGAAGCACTTCATCTCTGTCCCCTGCACTCCAGCAGAGATGAAACTTCGGATTTTGACAGTGGGACCTGCTTTAAAGGTCCCGCTGTCAAAACCCAAAGTGTTTACTGTGGCTTGGCAGCAATGCTGCATGCAGTGCTGCAGCCAAGCCATAGCAAACAGCTATGTCCTGGGGTGGGCACCCCGGGACATAGCAGGAGCTGGCCGTGGGGGGTGGCGGTCCCAATGGCCATCAATGGCTTCACGAGGGCCCCCTCCAACATACATAGCCCCAGCGAGATAGTGGTCCCTGGGGCTAAAGCTCGGTCCCCCTCAGACGAGAACTTAGCCCCGGGGGTGGTGGTCCCCAGGGTGCGGGGTCCCATAGGGATACCCTCTAGTTTTTTTAAACATTTGCCCCAGGGGTTGGTGGTCCCCGGGGCGGCCACCTTGCTTTAACTACAGACTTGTCCCGGGGTGGTGGTCCCCAGGGCAGCGGGGGTGCCACAGGGCCCCTGCATTAATTACAGGAGGCCCCCTCCCGCACATTACAAAAAAGCCCTGGGGAGGTGGTGGTCCCCAGTGCAGTAGGGGATTCCACAGGACCCCCTGCATCCCCCAAAAAATGAGCTTTGGGATGGTGGTGGTCACCATGGCAGCAGGAGGGGGCCAAGAGGCTCCGCCCCCTTTTTTGCTTTTTAAATGATGGCTGTTGTTGAAGTGTTATTAGCCAATGAGATCTCAGCACAAGATCGTTAGGGGTTGCAATTCCTTCACGTCCCTAGATATACAAAAAATTTTCCCCATAATTTCTCAAAAAACTACTAAATGGAATTACACAACAAAAACAAAAAAGCATTCTTTCTGGACCAGGGCCTACCTTCCTGCCAAATTTGATGTAATTCTGTCCAGTAGTTTTGTGCTATCACTGTTCAAAATCCCCATGGAAAAATGAATGGGGAAAACATGTTTTGGGACCCCCCTTTTTTCTCGGCCCCCCCCAGACGGATCACCCTGAAACTTTGCAGGCAGCAGCTGACGGAACTGGCAAATTGTTTTGGAAAGTTTTGTGAAGCTTCGAGAGTTATTTATATATATATATATATATATATATTTCTCACTATATCTCACAGTACCTGTAGCTACTCTATAGTTAGGGTTACTAGAGATAGGAATTTCTCTGATTTTTCAACATTAAAAACTTTGCATACATTTGAGGAATCTTCACAAGACTTTGTGGACCTATTCTTTCTTCTCTATAAGCGGACAATGCTAAATTTCATAGTGATTGGTCAAGGGGGTGCAACGATAAGAGGAGGGACTCAAAACGTGTTCTTCTACCAATACATTTTATACATTTCCTACAGAATCTTGTATCTTGCTAGTGTGAAATCCACAGAATGGATTTACATGGAGTTTGGCAGTATTAAACATTATGGTGCACAGATGATGCTTTTGTGTACTACAGGTAAGTAGAGTAAGTATTTTGTAAGTTATAAGGCATTTTATTATTTTTTCCAACCATCTTTATTGAGTCTTATGAAGCAGTTACAACATTGTTTACATGATAATACATGGCTTATGCAGCAATATAAATGAATCATAGCTAAACAATAGCGCACAGACATACAGTTATATAACTATATAACCATAAAACAAGATCAGAACTGTGAGCCTAGCCCCATACAAAACTCACTGACGAATCAGGTGTGTTGCTGCAACGCTCTGCAAACCACCTGGGAGGGGGAGCAGTAATGCAGACCAGCCGTAGGAATACAGGTGTGTGGGCTCAACATGGGAGGCCTGTAGGCATACCACATCTGGGCAATGGGAGGGAAATGATGCTCAAGGGGAGAAATGAGGGTCAGAGCAATGTGTGCCATATTGTTCATGTGGATCTGGATTCATTGTCTGGGCCCTGTTGAATAATAAATATTAGGGGTATGCAGAATGTGTCATTGTGCCCATGGAATTAGTTGAATTTTCTGACTCCACTTTACTTTTGAAACATGGACTACTAGCTAAATTCCACAGATTGACGCATTCCAGAATTTGTTTCCAGCGAGGATCCAGAAATACAAGCTGGTGAGTGTGAGAAGATTTGGCGCCCATCTAGTGTAATTTTCTAACATGGGTGGTCATGGTCAGAGGGTTGCTTCTTGAATAGATTTTCTACTCAATCTTCAGCAAAATGAACTTGAATAGCTGTGTGCTCTTGTGCACCGTTTGGTGCCTGTGCATTGACTTTTCAGAGCTGCTCCCTCTACCGGTGCTAAATTGCAGTGCAAGTAGCCCAACATGAATATTTTCTTCCTGTTAGCAGAACTCAGTGGAATCTCACAGGATTTTTATGTAACTCCATGGAATTCCACAGAGTGAAAGTGTGAGTTTCTCCCACCCTCAGTAAATATTAGGTGATCCCATGCAGTTGTCATTGGGCGTCTCCTTGATTCCTTCCCAGAGAAGAGCAGATGACTATGCCTTGGTTCATAGAATAATCATGATCTGCTATCGTACAGCACTCGGCTGTACCAGGGCTTTCCAAAGCAATACATTTGCCTGTTGTTCAATCAGCAACACCAGGTCAATAAAGCGGTTAGATGTACCACCAACTCTGCTGCACTTGTAAAGCCCCAGTATGCACCAAGCTATAAAGTCAAGATCTTGTGGGCCTATAATGTTGTGAGAGCTGAGGAGACCACAGTCCAGAGCATGTGGGCGATTGGGCAGTTCCAGAACAAGTGCATTATGACTACTGTGGGAGCACAGCATCGTGGGCATTCAGGCAATATGGCAGAATATATTTTGTGTAACTTGGCTGGTGTTAGATATGCTCCATGCAGTATATTATGGTGTATATATTGGAACTGTGCACTGCGGGAGACCATCTGTTGGTGTGGGAGCACCCTACTCCATACTTTAGGAGCTAGTGGATGGTTAAGGTTGCGTCCTCAAGTTTGTCAAATGGTGTGCTAGTGGTTCTAGTGTTCTATGCGAGATGGCTTTGGTAAGTCAGAAGATGAGTCTTCGCCCTGCACCCATTGTGTAGTGTATCTGTGTTAGGGGGGTGAGGGGAGGGCTTAGCTCTATACCAGAAACTGACCTGCCAGAAGTCCTGTCTGTTCAATAAATATATTGAATGGGATGAGAACTCCATCCTTAAAGTAAGTTGCCCAGGGTACTCACTCCTAGGGATTCCAAAAATTCTGCACCCTCATGGTAAACAGGAGGAAGCTTGCAGCAGTGACTTTCATGTGCAAGCAAGGGCAGGCTGTTAGCTGCCACATGCGAGGCTGAGGGCTCTATCCCCAATCCCCCCACACTTCCATCAGATTACAACTATACAGCCAGCGGGCCATACACTGGAGCTGTGCTGCCATGTAACAGTGTTTAAATACTGAAGCCCCAAAACACCTTTCTCTTTCGTGAGGTGCGGTTTGGTCAGGGCTACTCTGCATCTCCTGTTATTATATATGAGGTTGCCTAGCATTGTGTTCAATGATTAGAATGTGCTATGGGGGATAACAACCGGCAGGTTGGTCAAGTTTTTTAAGAGCCTTAGGAACATCGCCATTTTGGAAAGGGTGACACGACCTTCCACTGTGAGGGAGGACCAGAAGGTGACCTGAGGTCATAAAGAAGAGATTGCCCTCAAGAGTTCTTAGGGTTGAATGGTAAATATTGATGCCCAAATGTCGAAAGGTGCAAGGCTCCCATTTAATATTGTGGGTGTCAACCGCGATTGTGTGTGGTGGGCAATTGGGATGTTGTGGCAACAGGAAGGTCTTAGTCCAGTTCACCCCAATCCAGATGATGCCTTGAAGGCATCTGTAGCATGTACCTGATCACCTATGCCTTCCTGTATATCTTTTACATAAACACCATTTGCATACAGCAAGATGGCGTGCTTCTCGATGTTGATGAGTATACCACAATCTCATCTTGACTGATAGAGGCACTGTGCAAGGGGCTCTATCACCAGTGCAAAAAGCAATGGAGCTATGGGGCATCCCTCATGCATGCCCCTGTTGATTAGTAAGGGATTTGAGATGAGCTGGAATATTTTTACTCTTGCCTTGGGCTTTGTATTGAGTAGTTTTATCATCTTCAACATCCTGCAACTGATGTATATTTTTCATAAAAGCATACATTTATATTCCTAATCTAGGGTGTTGATCAATATTTTGAGGCATATAACCAGGCAGAGAGAGTAGGGGCAATGAGGAGGAGCTTCCTCAAGTGGTCAGTGTAATCTACAGATATTGAGAGACCTAGATCTGCCTGGTATAAATCTATTTCGGTTGGGGTGGAATAGCTCAGGCATGTGTTCCAGCAACCATGTCACCAATAATTTGATAAGTATTTTGTAGTTGCTTCCCATCATGGACAGCAGTCTGTAGGAGAGGACCATTAGTGGGTTACATTCTTACATTGGGGCAAAACCAACAACACCTTCCACATGGAAAGAGGCAGGTGACTGGTATTGAGGGCAGTAGAGTTATAAGGTATTTCATGGCAGTACTGTGATACATAGTGATGGCAAGTCATGATGTGATTGGCTAATGCCTGCCTTTACAAAGGTTAAAGGCAACCACATTGTTTTTAGGTACACTTAGCCTGTGTTCTGTGTTTTGCCCTTAGATATAGGTAAATATTAGGTATGATTTTTTTTCTCCTGCCAATTACCACTTTATTTAAGTCGTAATAGGTAGCAAAAAGTATTTCTAAGTTTCTATATATTTTTTTAAAATGTAAAGAAAAATTATAAATACATTTCTCCACCTAATAACACTTTAAAAAAGTAGTAATAGGTAGGAACCAACGATAAAATCTACTACTTACCTAGATCTAACACTGTAACCCAGAAGGCAGTGAAACGCAGAACGCAGACAAAATGTGCTGAAAACGACTTGCATGTCTTTTATCTTTGGTAAACACAGCCATTAGCCGATCACATACTGCCTTATTCTGCAAGAACTTGCTGGGGTATACTGTAGGTCAATATATAGTTGATATTTTTAAAATTGTAACTTTAAAACTACATACACTATTCCCACACACTACAGAAAATTACCATTTGCACCAAAAAATATATTTTCCTGACACATTACATCTACATCTGTTCATACACTTTCATGCTACGTATGTTTTTACTGTACGCCACTCCACTCTGCCCCTCCACTCTACACCAGTCCACTCTATGTCATGACACTACGCTACTCCAATATGCAACACTCATCTATTCTCCACTCTACCCCAATCCACTGTACGCTGCTGTACTCTACCCCACTCCACTTCACGCCACTGCATTCTACACTACTAAACTCTATGCTATTACACGTTATGTCATTCCTATGTACTCCACTTCACTGTACACTGCTGCACTGTACACCACTTCACTCAACAAAAGTTAAAGGACACAAAAACGTACATTTCTGAACTTACTCTTACACCGTCAATTTAGCTTATGCAATACCTACCCGGGGTGCATTCCATGTGACCTATAATGGCCAAGAGAGGGGACGGCACTCCCCCTCCCCTTATGAAATGCCACCCTGGGGGTGAGATCCCCTAGGCCTATAGTGACTTGGGGAGAGGAGGGCTGCGTGACCCCTCCCCTTTTATAAAAAATGCTGCCCCAGGCCGCCATTTTGTTTTTGGTTGTGTGGGAATCCTGCAGGGTCATAGGGTCCCCTACATGGGATCTAGGGGAGGCAGGGTATCTCTGCCCCTTATATCTATTTTTATTCAAACTTCAGGAGAGGAGACTAAGGGCTTGATTTAGAGTTTGGCAGAGGGGGTGTTGGACCTATCGCTTTTTACCGGGTCATCCCCAAACTTTTTGCCTCCTTTCTTTTATCTTTTCTGACCAGTTTTTGTTGGCTTTAGGTCTCTGGGCACTTTACTACTGCTAACCAGTGCTAAAGTGCATATGCTTTCTGTAGAAATTTAATTGGTGATTGGTTTATCCACGATTGGCATATTTGATTTACTAGTAAGGTGCCCAGGGTCTGTAAATCAAATGCTGCTAGTGGGCCTGAAGCACTGGTTGTACCACCCACATAGCCCTGTAAACATGTCTCAGACCTGCCACTACACTGTCTACGTGCACAGTCTTGCACTGCCAATTCGATTTGGCAAGTGTAACAACTTGCCAGGCCAAAACCTTCACTTTTACTACTTGTAAGTCACCCCTAAAGTAGGCCCTAGGTAGCCCCATGGGCAGGGTGCAGTGTATTTATTAGGTAGGACATGTACTGGAGTGTTTTACATGTCCTGATAGTGAAATACTGCCAAATGTGTTTTTCACTATTGCAAGGCCTATCTCTCCCATAGGTTAACATGGGAATTGCCTTTAAATATCTTTTAACAACAGTTTCCCATTGGGAGCAGATGGAGATGTGGAGTTTGGGGGCTCTGAACTCACAAGTTAAAAATACATATTTTGGTAGAGTTGGTTTTAAATTGTCAGTTTGAAAGTGCCACTTGTAGAAATTGGTCATTTTCTTGCTTAACCATTCTGCGCCTCTGCCTGCTTGTGGAATCCACATCTGGGTCAGAGTGACAGTTGGGCTGTTTGTGAATTACCACTGGACAGTGACACAAAGGGAGCTGGGGAGTGTCCTGCATATCCTGATGAGTCTCCTGGGCTAGAGTAAGAATGGAGAAGCTGACACCTGCACCTGAAAGGGCCATGTCTGTCCTCACACAATGCATTCTCCAACCCCCTGGTGTGTGTCTGGGGCCAGGCCTGGGCAAGGCAGGATCTTGTAAACAACTTTGAAGTTTGCCTTCTTCAAAGGCAGAAATGGGTATAAGTAGTGGACCCAAAACCCCAGACTTTTAGATTACTTCTGGACCAAGAGTAACCTTTGCCAAGGAGAAGAGCTTGATGCTTAAAGAGGACCTGCCTCTCTGCCTGTTGCTTTGCTGAGCTGGCCTGCTGCTGCTGCTGGAAAGGACTGGACTCTGCTTTCTGCAATCCTGCTGGTGAAGTGTCTCCAAGGGCTTGGTCTAAGCTTGCCTCCTGTTAAGAAGTCTCAGGGACAGCAAAGATTTCACCTATCAGCCTCTGGGTCTACTTGCTGTGGATCCTAGCTCACTAGGTGGTGCCTACTCCAGTCTCTGGCCCCCTAGGAGTGAAAGCTGGTTGAAAAACAAGAAAAACCAGTGCACTGACTCCAGTTGACGCCTGGACTGACGCTGCTCCATGAACCTGTGACACTGCCTAGACCTGAAGCCGTGGTCCCCACTGAAGTGCGACGACCCTGCAGACATCGCAGGCCTGACACTGCTGCAGCCCTGCTGATGCTCAGTGACTTCATGAGTCTCAAGTGCGTTTCACCGATATCTGTGCCATCCGACTCCACCAAGGTGCCTTTAGCCCCATGGCGTACTTGCAACCCTGTGAGGTCGCCCCACCAAGTTTTGACCCACTGGACATCGACCCTGCCGCAGCACAAGGAACCAATGCTGTGCACTGACACACATCACCTCCCCTGCTCTGCAGCAAGGAACCAATGCTGCACTGGATCCAGTGACGACTCTCCTCCCCGACTCCGTGAACCAGCTTGTTTCTTCGTTACCAAAGGTACTGCACCTGGGGGTCCCTGTGACTCCTTGACCGGCGCCATTGGCGTCGGATTGTTGGGAACGAATCCACCACGACACCGTGATAACTCTAAATGGAAGCGTTTGTGTTTCTAAGTGCTATAGTCAAGTTTAATCTTTGAAAATTCATAACTTTGCTTGTGTATGTTGGATTTATGTCATTTTGGTCTTGTTTGGGTTAGATAAATATTGGCTATTTTTCTAAACTGGTGTGGAGTCCTTTTGTGGTGTTTTCACTGTGTTACTCTGTGTGTTTGTACAAATACTTTACACATTGCCTCTGAGATAAGCCTGACTGCTTGTTCCAAGCCACCAAGGGGGTGAGCAGGGGTTATCTGAGCTGTTTATCTTTCTTACCCTGACTAGAGTGAAGGTTCCTGCTTGGACAGAGTGCAATTTGACTGCCAACCAGAGACCCCATTTCTAACAGGGGGTTAGTCCATCATAAATATGACAGATATCCCGCTCGCCTTAATGCAATTCCATTTTAGCCTGTTGAAATTGTAATACTGTGGACGGGATATCTGTCATGTTTGTGACGGAGCAACCCGTCCACCAAACTCTAAATCAGGCTCTAAGTCCACAAGTCCTGTAATAGCTGCCAACAAATGTTTCTGGTGTTGCTGGCAGCCAATCAGAGCAAATTGGCACAAGGGAAATAAAGCTCCCTAGTCCAATCAGGATACTCTATTTTTATATTGGCACTCCCATCTGAGTCTTTGTGGACCCAACCGTCCACATATACAAATATTTGTAAATCCTAGTTTCTCAAATACTGAATTGATTTACACCAAATCATAAAAGAACACAGCCTGCTTACCAAGATCTAGCATCCTGCCAAATTTGGTATAATTCTGTTCAGTAGTTTTTGCTGTAGCAGCCAATCAGAGCAAATTGGCACAAGGGAAATAAAGCTCCCTAGTCCAATCAGGATACTCTATTTTTATATTGGCACTCCCATCTGAGTCTTTGTGGACCCAACCGTCCACATATACAAATATTTGTAAATCCTAGTTTCTCAAATACTGAATTGATTTACACCAAATCATAAAAGAACACAGCCTGCTAACCAAGATCTAGCATCCTGCCAAATTTGGTATAATTCTGTTCAGTAGTTTTTGCTGTAGCCCTGCCAAAGGAAGTCTATGGAAAATGCATGGAGAGTATATGTGTTTGGGACCCCCTTTTGTCTCAGCTTCTGCTTGATGGATCACCTCAAAACATTCATTGCACAAACGAAGCAAATAAGAGCACCTTTTTGGAAAGTTTAATGGTGATTCGTCAAACAGTGCCAAGTGCAAAACAAGAACACATTTCCTATGGGAATGTTGACTTAACTATAACCTATAACTACCCAGTGGCGACTGCCACTGATATATATATATATATATATATATATACATATATATACATATATATTTTTTTTTATCCAAATGGTCAGAGTCATTTTCTTAAAGGCACACTCAGCTGCTGGTGCCGGTAACAAAGGAGACCACCCTCGAAAGATATTTTGTGTCCAAAAAGTAATTTACCGCACTCCAAAGTTCCTTTAGGCAGATTTATTGATAAGAACAGCAACCACCAATGCGTTTCAACTCCACTTGAGTCTTGCTCATGGTAAATGAGTTTTTTTCATACCACCCTTAAATAGTGTGATGTCATCGTTACCGCCCCATTGCATTCTGGTTACGGCAGTTTGACATTATACAAAAGCATATATAAATAAATAGAAAAATATAAATCATTTCAGATCTTTCAGTGCTGCTTATCACATATTACAACAATTATTAATCATTAAATGTTGGATAGGTGCCTTTACAGAATACATTTCAACATCACCTCAACAAGAAAACTGATTATTTAAACATAATAGCTATCAATCCTTCATATCAGAGTCAATCATATCTGTTCTTACATTAAATTAAGTGTTATATTATCCATATCCTCCCCATTCGAACAACAATTGCTTTCCATAATAATTATTTTCCAATTGATATTAAACTTAGCAATTGTGAGCAATTGATAGTTATTATGTTTAAGAAATCTGTTTCCTTGTTGAGGTGATGTTGAAATTTATATTCTTCTACTTATATGAGATAACATCATAAGTAATATATGGTTTGATAATAGAGTAAGATAAGATCGGTGATAATCCTATCCTCAAAAAATGAAAAATGATAAGAATTTAAAAAGAAGTACATATATATAAAAATATGCAAGTAGGTATATGTATAACATTCTCATGATGAAAATTTAGCAATTGCAAAAATGGAGGCAACATATTTAAAATGCAGAAAATAACATGGGTTATAAGTCTCATTTATATAGAAGTAATTATTGTAATGTAATTTGATTTCTTATTGGACATTCTTTCAACTTTAGGATTCTAATTTGAGTGATATTTTTCATTTTTTTTTCTTAAATTTGACTTTCATATATGCTTTTGTATAATGTCAAACTACCATAACCAGAATGCAATGGGGCGGTAACAATGACATCACACTATTTAAGGGTGGTATGAAAGAAACTAATTTACCGTGAGCAAGACTCAAGTGGAGTTGAAACGCGTTGGTGGTTGCTATTCTTATCAATAAATCTGCCTAAAGGATCTTTGGAGTGCGGTAAATTACTTTTTGGACACAATATATACATATATATATATATATATAAATATACTCTAACAACGCGTTGTCAAATAAACACGAGGAACCTCGGTGTTACAAAAACAACGTACTGTGACTCTTCTGCACCAGCGTGTTTATTAAACTTCCAGCATAGAAAAAAACCTGGCGCGTTTCGGAGCCTCCGCTCCTTGTTCACAGGTTACAAGTGTACCAAGCACATTCACTGATTAAATGTCTACACGTTGCTACATTCTCGGCATAGACACGGAAACGGACTAATACAGAGCCTTAATCTTCTACGTGAACATGTCGGTCACCTTTGAATATATTAGATTCCTATTGTTATTCACTCAGCATTATGTATGAAACAGCGTAATTATCGTTTTATGAACTCATAATTGAAAAATTCTGCTCATAAATTACATAAATAAAAAACTATTTAAATTTGAGCCGTGAAATAATATACTATACCGATATGACTCAATATTCCTGCTGAGGATCATATAAACATCATGAGGCTCCTAAATGTAATGCATACTTTGACTTATATCATCTTAAATTGTATACATAAACTTTTACTTGAAGATTGTTTTCAAAGTCACTATATACTGCACTGGCTAGTCCTTCGATATAATAGCTCTTGTGCCTTTGTCAATATACTTCCATTGCCATAATATAAAATGCTGTTTCATACATAATGCTGAGTGAATAACAATAGGAATCTAATATATTCAAAGATGGCCGACATGTTCACGTAGAAAATTAAGGCTCTGTATTAGTCCGTTGTCCGTGTCTATGCCGAGAATGTAGCAACATGTGGACACTTACGGGCATATTTATACTCCGTTTGCGCCGATTGTGCGTCAAAAAATTTGACACACAATCAGCGCAAACGTTGCCCCATATTTAAACCCTGACGCCCGCGGATGACAAAAATCTGCTGTGTGCGTCATTTTCTGGATGCGGCAACCCGCCCTGCGTTAATGATATGCAGGGTAGGCAATCCCGTCCAAAAAACGACGCACACGGCCGTGCGTCGTATTTATGCTTCCGGGCAAAAATGAATCTCGGCCGGGAGGCGGAGCAAAAAAATGACACAAAGCCCGATGTGCATCAAAATTTAACGCCTGGGTCAGGGCAGGCGTTAAAATGGGGCAAACACACCTGTATTTAATCAGAACACACAGAACAAACAACAGAGCAGCAGAGCAGCAGAGCAGCAGAGCAGCAACAGGGAGACATGGAGGTGATTTTTATCCAGCGTGCACGTAGACGCAGAGCCCTGCAGCAACAACAGCAGCAACAACAACAACAGCGGGGACCCCAAAGGCAGCGCAGAAGGCAGGAGAGGATATTCCGCCCAAGAACAACCCTGCATGGCCTCAGGGAACACGACATCATCCAGAGGTACCGGTTGAACTGGCAGGCCATTCAGCAGCTGCTGCGAAACATTGAACAGCAGTTGACCCCCACTTTGGTGACACCCCGCACTATCCCAACAGAAACAAAGCTGCTTGCCGTACTACACCTGCTGGCAAGTGGCTCCTTTCAAACAACTGGTGCCCTGGTTGGCGGAATATCACTACCATCATTCTCCGCATTTCTGCCAAAAGTACTGGATGCCATCATTCGCCTGACACCCCTCCACATCTGCTTCCCTAACACACTGCAGAAGCAGCAGGAAACTAAACAGGGGTTCTACGCCATCAGTGGCTTCCCACACGTCCTTGGTGCAATTGACTGCACACACGTATGCCTTGTGCCACCTGCTGCAACAGAACACCTCTACCGCAACAGGAAGCACACACATTCAATCAACGTGCAGGCCATAGTCGATCACCAGGGATTGATCAGCAACATCGTGGCTAAATATCCTGGGAGTGTACATGACTCATTCATCTTCCGTCACAGCACCATCAACCAACACTTCCAGGATGGACGGTATGGCAATGGACTACTTGTTGGTAAGTACAAAAACCTACTTATATACACACTGCACAGCAACCCTCTAGGACACACAACACATACACCACAACAGCAACACCTAGACAGGAACACACTGAGCTCCTCACATCACTAGCCATGTTTCTTAACTCACCATTGAACCTGTCACACATTGGAATTTACTGTACAGCTTGATGTGAAGACATTAATGAGTGTGGTTGCCTAAATGTCACCTTGCAAATTGTAAGTGTCACAATAACCTTTACATTAATACATTGCATAAGTTTCAAGGGATGGGATGTCCAGGGTACTTTGATGTGAACGTGTTAACAACACTTTCAATTTTAACAAGTATAGGTTGTCACATTAGTACACAAAAGAGTCACAGACAACACAAGACAACTACTGCCATTAAAGGTCTTTTCAATAGTGCCAGCTACATCTACATGATCCCATTCTGTGTTTTTCTTTCAGCTGATCAGGGGTATGGCATCCAGCCATAGTTAATGACACCATTTGGGAACCTGACTACTGCTGCAGAGCGGGCATTCAACGACGCCCATAAGAGGACACGCAGCATTGTCGAGGGCACCTTTGGGATCATAAAGTCAAGGTTCCGCTGCCTTGACGTCACTGGCGGTAGCCTACCATATTCCCGAGAGATGGTCTGTAGGATCATACTCACTTGTGCCATATTGCACAACATTTGTGTAAAAAGGAACATTCCCCTCCTCGAACCAGACCCATACATGCCTGAAGACGACGAAGAGGAGGATGCTGGCCTGCAACAAGAGGGGGAACAACCAAACACGGCTGCTGGAGTGCGTAGGCGCCAACACATTGTAAATAATTTTTTTTCTTAATTTTTACTATCACCACTTAACCGGTTCTGTGCCTTGGACGAGATGATCTCGTCCAAGGCTACAGTTCCCCTGTGCCTTGGACGAGATCATCTCGTCCATGGCACAGGGGAACTTGGGGGCGTGCTAGCGCGCCCCCGTGCACCCCCCTTTCCCCCCCAAAGTCGGGATGGAAGGGGAAGACCTTCCCCTTCCACCCCCGACCCCCCCCCACCCCCCCTGTGACGTCAGCGAGCGCGCGCTGATTTGTCACAGGGGCAAAAGCATTTCTTTTTTAATCACTTGGGAGGCCCGGAGGGGCTTCAAAGGGAAGGAAAAGTATTTCCTTCCCTTTGAAGTCCCTCCGAGGGTTTCAAAAGCCGGATTGCTTGCAATCCGGCTTTTGAAACCCCACTAGACACCAGGGATTTTTTATTTTTTATTGAAACTGACAAAAGGGAGCGACCCCTTGGGCAAGGGTCGCTCCCAGGGGGGGCATTTTTTTGAGAAGGCCTTTTCTGCCCCCCCTGGGGGCAGAAACCTCTAGGCACCAGGGACCATTTTTTTTTTTTTTTTTCTTTTTTTTATGTTTCATTTCTTTTTTTTTTGGTGGGGAGCGACCCCTTAGGCAAGGGTCGCTCCCCTTGGGGGAAAATTATATTTTGGCCATTTCTGCCCCCCTTGGGGGCAGATTGGCCTATTTTGATGAGGCCAATCTGCCCCCAAGGGGGGTAGAAACCACTAGACACCAGGGAATTTTTTCTTTGCGTGAATTTCACGCAAAGGGAGCGACCCCTTAGGCAAGGGTCGCTCCCTGGGGGGGAGGGCAATTTATTTTAGGCCATTTCTGCCCCCCCTGGGGGCAGATCGGCCTATTATTAGGCCGATCTGCCCCCAGGGGGGGCAGAAACCTCTAGGCGCCAGGGCAAAAAATTTTTGGGTGTTTTTTTTTGTTGTTGTTTCTTTTTTTAGAGATGGGGAGCGACCCATCAGGCAAGGGTCGCTCCCCTTGGGGGCAAATTGTATTTAGACCATTTCTGCCCCCCTGGGGGCAGATTGGCCGATTTTAGGTCAATCTGCCCCCAAGGGGGCAGAAACCACTAGGCACTGGGGATTTGTTTTGTGGCGCCAATGTCACGCAGGGGGAGCGACCCCGTAGGCAAGGGTCACTCCCGGGTGGGTGGGGGTTGGGGGGGGCAAATTTATTTTAGGCCATTTCTGCCCCACCGGGGGCAGATCGGCCTAATATTAGGCTGATCTGCCCCCGGGGGGGGGCAGAAACCTCTAGGCGCCAGGGCAATTTTTTTTTTGTTTGTTTGTTTGTTTTTTTAGAGATGGGGAGCGACCCATCAGGCAAGGGTCGCTCCCCTTGGGGGGCAAATTGTATTTAGGCCATTTCTGCCCCCCTGGGGGCAAATTGGCCGATTTTAGGTCAATCTGCCCCCAAGGGGGCAGAAACCACTAGGCACCGGGGATTTGTTTTTTGGCGCCAATGCCACGCAGGGGGAGCGACCCCGTAGGCAAGGGTCGCTCTGGGGGGGGGTGGGGGGGGGCTGGGGGCGGACAAATTTATTTTAGGCCATTTCTGCCCCCCCTTATTAGGCCGAACTGCCCCCAGGGGGGGCAGAACCCTGAGGGCACCAGGGCAAATTTTTTTGTTGTGTTTTTTTTTTTTGTTTGTTTGTTTTTTTCGAGATGGGGAGCGACCCATCAGGCAAGGGTCGCTCCCCTGGGGGGCAAATTGTGTTTAGGCCATTTCTGCCCCCCTTGGGGGCAGATTGGCTGATTTTAGGTCAATCTGCCCCCAAGGGGGCAGAAACCACTAGGCACCTGGGATTTGTTTTTTGGCGCCAATGTCACGCAGGGGGAGCGACCCCGTAGGCAAGGGTCGCTCCCGGGGTGGGGGGATGGGGGGGGGAATTTATTTTAGGCCATTTCGGCCCCCCCGGGAGGCAGATCGGCCTATTATTAGGCCGAACTGCCCCCAGGGGGGGGGCAGAACCCTCTAAGAGCCAGGGCAATTTTTTTTTTGTGTTTTTTTTTTTTTTGTTGTTTCTTTTTTTAGAGATGGG
This sequence comes from Pleurodeles waltl, assembly GCF_031143425.1. Taxonomy (NCBI): domain Eukaryota; kingdom Metazoa; phylum Chordata; class Amphibia; order Caudata; family Salamandridae; genus Pleurodeles; species Pleurodeles waltl. Next base: position 135,030,689 of record NC_090444.1, read on the forward strand.
GAGCGACCCATCAGGCAAGGGTCGCTCCCCTGGGGGGCAGAAACCACTAGGCACCAGGGATTTGTTGTTTGGCGCCAATGTCACGCAGGGGGAGCGACCCCGTACGCAAGGGTCGCTCCCGGGGGGGGTGGGTGCTGGGGGGGGGAAATTTATTTTAGGCCATTTCTGCCCCCCCTGGGGGCAGATCGGCCTATTATTAGGCCGAACTGCCCCCAGGGGGGGGCAGAACCCTCAGGGCACCAGGGCAAATTTTTTTGTTGTGTTTTTTTTTTTGTTTTTTTGTTTTTTTCGAGATGGGGAGCGACCCATCAGGCAAGGGTCGCTCCCCTGGGGGGCAAATTGTATTTAGGCCATTTCTGCCCCCCTTGGGGGCAGATTGGCCGATTTTAGGTCAATCTGCCCCCAAGGGGGCAGAAACCACTAGGCACCTGGGATTTGTTTTTTGGCGCCAATGTCACGCAGGGGGAGCGACCCCGTAGGCAAGGGTCGCTCCGGGGGGGGTGGGGGCAAATTTATTTTAGGCCATTTCTGCCCCCCTGGGGGCAGATCCGCCTATTATTAGGCCGAACTGCCCCCAGGGGGGGCAGAACCCTCTAGGCACCAGGGAATTTTTTTTTGTTGTGTTTTTTTTTTTGTTTGTTTTTTTCGAGATGGGGAGCGACCCATCAGGCAAGGGTCGCTCCCCTGGGGGGCAAATTGTATTTAGGCCATTTCTGCCCCCCTTGGGGGCAGATTGGCCGATTTTAGGTCAATCTGCCCCCAAGGGGACAGAAACCACTAGGCACCGGGGATTTGTTTTTTGGCGCCAATGTCACGCAGGGGGAGCAACCCCGTAGGCAAGGGTCGCTCCCGGGGGGGGGGGGGGGGGTGCTGGGGGGGGCAAATTTATTTTAGGCCATTTCTGCCCCCCCTGGGGGCAGATCGGCCTAATATTAGGCCGAACTGCCCCCAGGGGGGGGGCAGAACCCTCAGGGCACCAGGGCACATTTTTTTGTTGTGTTTTTTTTTGTTTTTTCGAGATGGGGAGCGACCCATCAGGCAAGGGTCGCTCCCCTGGGGGGCAAATTGTATTTAGGCCATTTCTGCCCCCCTTGGGGGCAGATTGGCCGATTTTAGGTCAATCTGCCCCCAAGGGGGCAGAAACCACTAGGCACCTGGGATTTGTTTTTTGGCGCCAATGTCACGCAGGGGGAGCGACCCCTTAGGCAAGGGTCGCTCCCGGGGTGGGGGGGGGCAAATTTATTTTAGGGCATTTCTGCCCCCCCCCCCTCCCGGGGCCGGCTGAGCTAGAGGCCAAACTCCACAGGTAGGCACTTTGCAAAAAACACCTCTGTTTTCTGTGAAAAAATATGTTCTGTCCACGTTGTGTTTTGGGCCATTTCCTTTCGTGGGCGCTAGGCCTACCCACAGAAGTGAGGTACCATTTTTATTGAGAGACTTAGGGGAACGCTGGGTGGAAGGAAATTTGTGGCTCCTCTCAGATTCCAGAACTTTCTGCCACAGAAATGTGAGGAACATGTGTTTTTTTAGCCACATTTTGAGGTTTGCAAAGGATTCTGGGTAACAGAACCTGGTCCGAGCCCCGCAAGTCACCCCATCTTGGATTCCCCTAGGTCTCTAGTTTTCAGAAATGCACAGGTTTGGTAGGTTTCCCTAGGTGCCGGGTGAGCTACAGGCCAAAATCCACAGGTAGGCACTGTTTTCTTTCAAAAAATGGGATGTGTCCACGTTTCGTTTTGGGGCGTTTCCTGTTGCGGGCACTAGGCCTACCCACGCAAGTGAGGTATCATTTTTATCGGGAGACTTGGGGGAACGCTGGGTGGAAGGAAATTTGTAGCTCCTCTCAGATTCCAGAACTTTCTGCCACAAAAATGTGAGGAGCATGTGTTTTTTTAGACAAATTTTGAGGTTTGCAAAGGATTCTGGGTAACAGAACCTGGTCCGAGCCCCGCAAGTCACCCCTCCTTGGATTCCCCTAGGTCTCTAGTTTTCAGAAATGCACAGGTTTGGTAGGTTTCCCTAGGTGCCGGCTGAGCTAGATGCCAAAATCTACAGGTAGGCACTTCGCAAAAAACACCTCTGTTTTCTCCCAAAATTTAGGATGTGTCCACGTTGCGCTTTGGGGTGTTTCCTGTCGCCGGCGCTAGGCCTACCCACGCAAGTGAGGTATCATTTTTATCGGGAGACTTGGGGGAACGCTGGGTGGAAGGAAATTTGTAGCTCCTCTCAGATTCCAGAACTTTCTGCCACAGAAATGTGAGGAACATGTGTTTTTTTAGCCAAATTTTGAGGTTTGCAAAGGATTCTGGGTAACAGAACCTGGTCCGAGCCCCGCAAGTCACCCCTCCTTGGATTCCCCTAGGTCTCTAGTTTTCAGAAATGCACAGGTTTGGTAGGTTTCCCTAGGTGCCGGCTGAGCTAGAGGCCAAAATCTACAGGTAGGCACTTCGCAAAAAACACCTCTGTTTTTTCCCAAAATTTAGGATGTGTCCACGTTGCGCTTTGGGGTGTTTCCTGTCGCCAGCGCTAGGCCTACCCACGCAAGTGAGGTATCATTTTTATCGGGAGACTTGGGGGAACGCTGGGTGGAAGGAAATTTGTAGCTCCTCTCAGATTCCAGAACTTTCTGCCACAGAAATGTGAGGAACGTGTTTTTTTAGCCAAATTTTGAGGTTTGCAAAGGATTCTGGGTAACAGATCTGGTCCGAGCCCCGCAAGTCACCCCTCCTTGGATTCCCCTAGGTCTCTAGTTTTCAGAAATGCACAGGTTTGGTAGGTTTCCCTAGGTGCCGGCTGAGCTAGAGGCCAAAATCTACAGGTAGGCACTTCGCAAAAAACACCTCTGTTTTCTCCCAAAATTTAGGATGTGTCCACGTTGCGCTTTGGGGTGTTTCCTGTCGCCAGCGCTAGGCCTACCCACGCAAGTGAGGTATCATTTTTATCGGGAGACTTGGGGGAACGCTGGGTGGAAGGAAATTTGTAGCTCCTCTCAGATTCCAGAACTTTCTGCCACAGAAATGTGAGGAACATGTGTTTTTTTAGCCAAATTGTGAGGTTTGCAAAGGATTCTGGGTAACAGAACCTGGTCCGAGCCCCGCAAGTCACCCTTCCTTGGATTCCCCTAGGTCTCTAGTTTTCAGAAATGCACAGCTTTGGTAGGTTTCCCTAGGTGCCGGCTGAGCTAGAGGCCAAAATCTACAGGTAGGCACTTCGCAAAAAACACCTCTGTTTTTTTCCAAAATTTAGGATGTGTCCACGTTGCGCTTTGGGGTGTTTCCTGTCGCCGGCGCTAGGCCTACCCACGCAAGTGAGGTATCATTTTTATCGGGAGACTTGGGGGAACGCTGGGTGGAAGGAAATTTGTAGCTCCTCTCAGATTCCAGAACTTTCTGCCACAGAAATGTGAGGAACATGTGTTTTTTTAGCCAAATTTTGAGGTTTGCAAAGGATTCTGGGTAACAGAATCTGGTCCGAGCCCTGCAAGTCACCCCTCCTTGGATTCCCCTAGGTCTCTAGTTTTCAGAAATGCACAGGTTTGGTAGGTTTCCCTAGGTGCCGTCTGATCTAGAGGCCAAAATCTACAGGTAGGCACTTCGCAAAAAACACCTCTGTTTTTTTCCAAAATTTAGGATGTGTCCACGTTGCGCTTTGGGGTGTTTCCTGTCGCCGGTGCTAGGCCTACCCACGCAAGTGAGGTATCATTTTTATCGGGAGACTTGGGGGAACGCTGGGTGGAAGGACATTTGTAGCTCCTCTCAGATTCCAGAACTTTCTGCCACAGAAATGTGAGGAACATGTGTTTTTTTTGCCAAATTTTGAGGTTTGCAAAGGATTCTGGGTAACAGAACCTGGTCCGAGCCCCGCAAGTCACCCCTCCTTGGATTCCCTTAGGTCTCTAGTTTTCAGAAATGCACAGGTTTGGTAGGTTTCCCTAGGTGCCGGCTGAGCTAGAGGCCAAAATCTACAGGTAGGCACTTCGCAAAAAACACCTCTGTTTTTTTCCAAAATGTAGGATGTGTCCACGTTGCGCTTTGGGGTGTTTCCTGTCGCCAGCGCTAGGCCTACCCACGCAAGTGAGGTATCATTTTTATCGGGAGACTTGGGGGAACGCTGGGTGGAAGGAAATTTGTAGCTCCTCTCAGATTCCAGAACTTTCTGCCACAAAAATGTGAGGGACATGTGTTTTTTTAGCCAAATTTTGAGGTTTGCAAAGGATTCTGGGTAACAGAACCTGGTCCGAGCCCCGCAAGTCACCCCTCCTTGGATTCCCCTAGGTCTCTAGTTTTCAGAAATGCACAGGTTTGGTAGGTTTCCCCAGGTGCCGGCTGAGCTAGAGGCCAAAATCTACAGGTAGGCACTTCGCAAAAAACACCTCTGTTTTCTCCCAAAATTTAGGATGTGTCCACGTTGCGCTTTGGGGTGTTTCCTCTCGCCGGCGCTAGGCCTACCCACGCAAGTGAGGTATCATTGTTATCGGGAGACTTGGGGGAACGCTGGGTGGAAGGAAATTTGTAGCTCCTCTCAGATTCCAGAACTTTCTGCCACAGAAATGTGAGGAACATGTGTTTTTTTAGCCAAAATTTGAGGTTTGCAAAGGATTCTGGGTAACAGAACCTGGTCCGAGCCCCGCAAGTCACCCCTCCTTGGATTCCCCTAGGTCTCTAGTTTTCAGAAATGCACAGGTTTGGTAGGTTTCCCTTGGTGCCGGCTGAGCTAGAGGCCAAAATCTACAGGTAGGCACTTCGCAAAAAACACCTCTGTTTTCTCCCAAAATTTAGGATGTGTCCACGTTGCGCTTTGGGGTGTTTCCTGTCGCCGGCGCTAGGCCTACCCACGCAAGTGAGGTATCATTTTTATCGGGAGACTTGGGGGAACGCTGGGTGGAAGGAAATTTGTAGCTCCTCTCAGATTCCAGAACTTTCTGCCACAGAAATGTGAGGAACATGTGTTTTTTTAGCCAAATTGTGAGGTTTGCAAAGGATTCTGGGTAACAGAACCTGGTCCGAGCCCCGCAAGTCACCCCTCCTTGGATTCCCCTAGGTCTCTAGTATTCAGAAATGCACAGGTTTGGTAGGTTTCCCTAGGTGCCGGCTGAGCTAGAGGCCAAAATCTACAGGTAGGCACTTCGCAAAAAACACCTCTGTTTTCTCCCAAAATTTAGGATGTGTCCACGTTGCGCTTTGGGGTGTTTCCTGTCGCCGGCGCTAGGCCTACCCACGCAAGTGAGGTATCATTTTTATCGGGAGACTTGGGGAAACGCTGGGTGGAAGGAAATTTGTAGCTCCTCTCAGATTCCAGAACTTTCTGCCACAGAAATGTGAGGAACATGTGTTTTTTTAGCCAAATTTTGAGGTTTGCAAAGGATTCTGGGTACCAGAACCTGGTCCGAGCCCCGCAAGTCACCCCTCCTTGGATTCCCCTAGGTCTCTAGTTTTCAGAAATGCACAGGTTTGGTAGGTTTCCCTAGGTGCCGGCTGAGCTAGAGGCCAAAATCTACAGGTAGGCACTTCGCAAAAAACACCTCTGTTTTTTCCCAAAATTTAGGATGTGTCCACGTTGCGCTTTGGGGTGTTTCCTGTCGCCAGCGCTAGGCCTACCCACGCAAGTGAGGTATCATTTTTATCGGGAGACTTGGGGGAACGCTGGGTGGAAGGAAATTTGTAGCTCCTCTCAGATTCCAGAACTTTCTGCCACAGAAATGTGAGGAACGTGTTTTTTTAGCCAAATTTTGAGGTTTGCAAAGGATTCTGGGTAACAGAACCTGGTCCGAGCCCCGCAAGTCACCCCTCCTTGGATTCCCCTAGGTCTCTAGTTTTCAGAAATGCACAGGTTTGGTAGGTTTCCCTAGGTGCCGGCTGAGCTAGAGGCCAAAATCTACAGGTAGGCACTTCGCAAAAAACACCTCTGTTTTCTCCCAAAATTTAGGATGTGTCCACGTTGCACTTTGGGGTGTTTCCTGTCGCTGGCGCTAGGCCTACCCACGCAAGTGAGGTATCATTTTTATCGGGAGACTTGGGGGAACGCTGGGTGGAAGGAAATTTGTAGCTCCTCTCAGATTCCAGAACTTTCTGCCACAGAAATGTGAGGAACATGTGTTTTTTTAGCCAAATTGTGAGGTTTGCAAAGGATTCTGGGTAACAGAACCTGGTCCGAGCTCCGCAAGTCACCCCTCCTTGGATTCCCCTAGGTCTCTAGTATTCAGAAATGCACAGGTTTGGTAGGTTTCCCTAGGTGCCGGCTGAGCTAGAGGCCAAAATCTACAGGTAGGCACTTCGCAAAAAACACCTCTGTTTTTTTCCAAAATTTAGGATGTGTCCACGTTGCGCTTTGGGGTGTTTCCTGTCGCCGGCGCTAGGCCTACCCACGCAAGTGAGGTATCATTTTTATCGGGAGACTTGGGGGAACGCTGGGTGGAAGGAAATTTGTAGCTCCTCTCAGATTCTAGAACTTTCTGCCACAGAAATGTGAGGAACATGTGTTTTTTTAGCCAAATTTTGAGGTTTGCAAAGGATTCTGGGTAACAGAACCTGGTCCTAGCCCCGCAAGTCACCCCTCCTTGGATTCCCCTAGGTCTCTAGTTTTCAGAAATGCACAGGTTTGGTAGGTTTCCCTAGGTGCCGGCTGAGCTAGAGGCCAAAATCTACAGGTAGGCACTTCGCAAAAAACACCTCTGTTTTCTCCCAAAATTTAGGATGTGTCCACGTTGCACTTTGGGGTGTTTCCTGTCGCTGGCGCTAGGCCTACCCACGCAAGTGAGGTATCATTTTTATCGGGAGACTTGGGGGAACGCTGGGTGGAAGGAAATTTGTAGCTCCTCTCAGATTCCAGAACTTTCTGCCACAGAAATGTGAGGAACATGTGTTTTTTTAGCCAAATTGTGAGGTTTGCAAAGGATTCTGGGTAACAGAACCTGGTCCGAGCTCCGCAAGTCACCCCTCCTTGGATTCCCCTAGGTCTCTAGTATTCAGAAATGCACAGGTTTGGTAGGTTTCCCTAGGTGCCGGCTGAGCTAGAGGCCAAAATCTACAGGTAGGCACTTCGCAAAAAACACCTCTGTTTTTTTCCAAAATTTAGGATGTGTCCACGTTGCGCTTTGGGGTGTTTCCTGTCGCCGGCGCTAGGCCTACCCACGCAAGTGAGGTATCATTTTTATCGGGAGACTTGGGGGAACGCTGGGTGGAAGGAAATTTGTAGCTCCTCTCAGATTCCAGAACTTTCTGCCACAGAAATGTGAGGAACATGTGTTTTTTTAGCCAAATTTTGAGGTTTGCAAAGGATTCTGGGTAACAGAACCTGGTCCGAGCCCCGCAAGTCACCCCTCCTTGGATTCCCCTAGGTCTCTAGTTTTCAGAAATGCACAGGTTTGGTAGGTTTCCCTAGGTGCCGGCTGAGCTAGAGGCCAAAATCTACAGGTAGGCACTTCGCAAAAAACACCTCTGTTTTTTTCCAAAATTTAGGAAGTGTCCACGTTGCGCTTTGGGGTGTTTCCTGTCGCCGGCGCTAGGCCTACCCACGCAAGTGAGGTATCATTTTTATCGGGAGACTTGGGGGAACGCTGAGTGGAAGGAAATTTGTAGCTCCTCTCAGATTCCAGAACTTTCTGTCACAGAAATGTGAGGAACATGTGTTTTTTTTGCCATATTTTGAGGTTTGCAAAGGATTCTGGGTAACAGAACCTGGTCCGAGCCCCACAAGTCACCCCTCCTTGGATTCCCCTAGGTCTCTAGTTTTCAGAAATGCACAGGTTTGTTAGGTTTCCCTAGGTGCCGGCTGAGCTAGAGGCCAAAATCTACAGGTAGGCACTTCGCAAAAAACACCTCTGTTTTTTTCCAAAATTTAGGATGTGTCCACGTTGCGCTTTGGGGTGTTTCCTGTCGCCAGCGCTAGGCCTACCCACGCAAGTGAGGTATCATTTTTATCGGGAGACTTGGGGGAACGTTGGGTGGAAGGAAATTTGTAGCTCCTCTCAGATTCCAGAACTTTCTGCCACAAAAATGTGAGGGACATGTGTTTTTTTAGCCAAATTTTGAGGTTTGCAAAGGATTCTGGGTAAGAGAACCTGGTCCGAGCCCCGCAAGTCACCCCTCCTTGGATTCCCCTAGGTCTCTAGTTTTCAGAAATGCACAGGTTTGGTAGGTTTCCCTAGGTGCCGGCTGAGCTAGAGGCCAAAATCTACAGGTAGGCACTTCGCAAAAAACACCTCAGTTTTTTTCCAAAATTTAGGATGTGTCCACGTTGCGCTTTGGGGTGTTTCCTGTCGCCGGCGCTAGGCCTACCCACGCAAGTGAGGTATCATTTTTATCGGGAGATTTGGGGGAACGCTGGGTGGAAGGAAATTTGTAGCTCCTCTCAGATTCCAGAACTTTCTGCCACAGAAATGTGAGGAACATGTGTTTTTTTAGCCAAATTTTGAGGTTTGCAAAGGATTCTGGGTAACAGAACCTGGTCCGAGCCCCGCAAGTCACCCCTCCTTGGATTCCCCTAGGTCTCTAGTTTTCAGAAATGCACAGGTTTGGTAGGTTTCCCTAGGTGCCAGCTGAGCTAGAGGCCAAAATCTACAGGTAGGCACTTCGCAAAAAACACCTCTGTTTTTTTCCAAAATTTAGGATGTGTCCACGTTGCGCTTTGGGGTGTTTCCTGTCGCCAGCGCTAGGCCTACCCACGCAAGTGAGGTATCATTTTTATCGGGAGACTTGGGGGAACGCTGGGTGGAAGGAAATTTGTAGCTCCTCTCAGATTCCAGAACTTTCTACCACAAAAATATGAGGGACATGTGTTTTTTTAGCCAAATTTTGAGGTTTGCAAAGGATTTTGGGTAACAGAACCTGGTCCGAGCCCCGCAAGTCACCCCTCCTTGGATTTCCCTAGGTCTCTAGTTTTCAGAAATGCACAGGTTTGGTAGGTTTCCCTAGGTGCCGGCTGAGCTAGAGGCCAAAATCTACAGGTAGGCACTTCGCAAAAAACACCTCTGTTTTTTGCCAAAATTTAGGATGTGTCCACGTTGCGCTTTGGGGCGTTTCCTGTCGCGGGCGCTAGGCCTACCCACACAAGTGAGGTATCATTTTTATCGGGAGACTTGGGGGAACATAGATTAGCAAAACAAGTGCTATTGCCCCTTGTCTTTCTCTACATTTTTTCCTTCCAAATTTAGGAGAGTGTGTAAAAAAGACATCTATTTGAGAAATTCCCTATCATTCACATGCTTGTATGGTCACCCCGGAATTCAGAGATGTGAAAATAACCACTGCTCCTCAGCACCTTATCTTGTGCCCTTTTTGGAAATGCAAAGGTTTTCTTGATAGCAATTTTTTACTCTTTATATTTCAGCAAATGAATTGCTGTATACCCGGTATAGAATGAAAACGCACTGCAGGGTGCAGCTCATTTATTGGCTCTGGGTTCCTCGGGTTCCTGATGAACCTACAAGCCCTATATATCCCCGCAACCAGAGGAGTCCAGCAGACGTAACAGTATATTGCTTTCCATAATCTGACATTGCAGGGAAAAGTTACAGAGTAAAACGTAGAGAAAAATTGATGTTTTTTTCACCTCAATTTCAATATTTTTCTTTTTCAGCTGTTATTTTCTGTAGGAAACCCTTGTAGGATCTACACAAATGACCCCTTGCTGAATTCAGAATTTTGTCTACTTTTCAGAAATGGTTTCTGGGATCCAGCATTGGTTTCATGCCCATTCCTGTCACTTACTGGAAGGAGGCTGAAAGCACAAAAAATTGCAAAAATGGGGTATGCCCCAGTAAAATGCCAAAATTGTGTTGAAAAATTGGGTTTTCTGATTCAAGTCTGCCTGTTCCTGAAAACTAGGAAGCTGCTGAGTTTAGCATTGCAAACCCTTTGTTGATGCCATTTTCAGGGGGAAATCCACAAGCCTTCTTCTGCAGCCACTTTTTCCAATTTTTTTGAAAAAAACGAATTTTTCACTGTATTTTGGCCAATTTCTTGGCCTCCTTCAAGGGAACCCACAAAGTCTGGGTACCTCTAGAATCCCTAGGATGTTGGAAAAAAAGGACGCAAATTTGGCTTGGTTAGCTTATGTGGACAAAAAGTTATGAGGGCCTAAGCGCAAACTGCCCCAAATAGGCAAAAAAAAGGCCTGGCACAGGAGGGGGAAAAGGCCTGGCAGCGAAGGGGTTAATGCACAATTGTAAATAAACACAGATAACAAACACCACATCATGGTTTGGCCTAATCATTTCTGCCCACCTTTAGTTTGAAATTGCTGAAGAAGAATGTTGTCTCATTGAGCAATAATGACATAACAATCATTACACAAAAAATATACACCACAAATGTAATGGCCACCATACAATGGTCAAATACACACACCATGTAAATGACAGACATCCTGTACAGTTCACCTTTGAGGGGCAATAGCTGAGGACCACACATATGACTCACATACATGTAGGAAACATGGATCATCGCAGCAGATGGCACACAACTAAAACACCATCACTCAACTAGGGGAAAACAGGCCTCATACATCACCCAGTTCACATGCTAATGCTTCAGGAACAGGAATGTAGTACTAGACTCTTGCCAGCACTATCATTGCAATGACTATCTGTCACTAGAGTTACACATAAGCAGAACATACACAGCACAAGTGCTACACCTATGACAAGCATCCAGCACATCACATCCCATCTACATGTCAGCCCTTTTCTAAAAACAATACACACACTTGCAGCTGCTCACACCCCACCTGTTTGAAGAGGTCCCTGGAATGCCGATTTGTGTACACTCAGATTCCCTCATCTACACACACACACTCACAAGAGTCATCCAGTGTGCCACACCCTTTACTATGCCGACCATTGTCATACTACCATCTCACTGCATGGAACACAGCTCATATAACACACTGCCTTGGAGTTCATAAGGCCTGGGATCACCTGTAGATTGATTCTTCTGTGAAAGGTACTGTAGGCTAATTATCAGCTAATCCCATCTGACAGGACTAGTGAATCACAGATGTGATCCCCTCCATGCACACCACCCAAATGTACATGCCCTGTCCCTGCAGATGCCTCCTACTGCATACATGTTTGAATGTGAGCCATTACATCATTAAGCTTTGACACAAATGTTGCTGTGTAACACTTTATCAGGGTTCATGTGTCACCTTCAAAGCAACACAGGACATACACAGTGTGACATCTCAACTGTCTAATGCTCCCTCTGACCAGTCCTAGTCAGAACACGTGATCATGTGATTACTGAAAGAGCTTACACCTGATTGACCCAGCATCCTGTCAGCCTGACTGGCACCTGTCCGTGGGTCACTCTACAGATATGTGGGGTCCACCTATGGACCACACATGCTGTCCAATACCTTTTGTACCTCAGACAATAATTTGTCATTAGCCTCATCAATTTATACTCAAATACATAGTAGTGCATCATTTGACTGTCATTTGCATCAGATTTGTGACAGTGCCCATGAATAGCCAAATCTTGCCCCTTCCGTTGTCTGACCTTCATTAATGCCTAAACTTAAAAGTGTGACAGTGGACCAGGACCATAGTGTATGATGGTGTAAATGGCCTCCATCAAAGCCAGCAACCTCAGATAATGTCCATGAAAAGTCAACACATATGAGGACCCTGACTGTTCAAAACGCTGAGTAACACTTTTTCAAATGATAAAGATGAGTCGTGTGTTGAATACCAGCCATTTACTTCTGCACAGAGGCTATGATGTTTCATGATACATTACCATCCACAGAGGCCAACTGGAGTACAAATGTGGCAATGACACATGCCAGATCCAGACACCTGAGACATTCTCTCACTCAGCAGAAAAAGGTTGCCCATTCGAAAATCTCATTACACGTGTTCAGTGACAGGGTTGGACCATCCATGTGTAGGTGACCATGTCCTCAATGGCTTCTCTCCATTTTTGCTACAAACAATGCCCAATTGGAACAAGATTAGCTGCCACTAACTCATGAGGAGACCTGGAAGTTACAGTGACAATATACACCCTGACAGTTGATAGTGGATCTACATTGGACCACACATATAAACATGTGCTATCCAATCAACAAAATATTTGCAAGCAGCCGATCACAGTAGTGTCCCATTTGGAACCTAGCAGGAAGAATGAAACATGCCACTAAACCAGGTAATGCATAAAGGGCCACATACATCAACAACCTATTTATCATCAGCACATGAGGAACGTTGAGATTTAGCAAAAAATATCAATGCAAAATGGTATGTCAGATTGCTCCAAAGAATCAATAGGGCAAACGTCAAATGGGCAAATGGGATTATTGAATGGCAAACAGTGAATCATACCCTATGGGCTTCCATGAGCCTGCTGCTGCAGGTTTAGCATTACTGAATAAATGAAACCCTTGGATAAATTAGCAAATCTGGAAGGGCAAACCCTAGGGTGCTGGGGGCCTAAGTCCACCTCTACCGCCCCCCAAATATACATGAAATATGCACATGTGAAGTACACACATGCATAAGGCGCACGTGTGGCCTACATGTCCAAACTAAAACACATATAAGATACACAAATTCATAATTAGGACATGGTTACCCCCATAAAAAGTGTAGGTGACAATTGCACTACCTATTTGGCCTATAGATAATTTTGATTACCGTGATAAATGTGGACACATTTTTGCTAAGGAATACATCCTGGTATCCCATTCATCATTTGAAATTAGCCATCAGCAATTACCCAAAATATGTGTACAATTATGGGTAATAACCATTTGGAGCAATCCTTACTATTACACTGTGAATTCCTTCTATACATCCTATAAGGGACATGTGCCATAGCTAACCCCAAATGTGTATCACTTAGCATCGTTTGGTCATGACAAAATTATTTTCACAATTTGACAAATTAAAGACATATTTGTCAAAAAGCGTCATATTTCCACGCATACAGCTTGTGCGTCATAAATTTTGACGCATAGGAGTGCACATAATGCTGAGTCAAAAAATATAATTTTAAAATAAATATATTAATAACCAGCATTACATGGCCACCATATTTTCTATAATGCGTCATATTTCCACGCATACAGCTTGGGCGTCATACATTTTTGACGTACAGGAGTGCACATAATACTGAGTCAAAAAATATAATTTTAAAATAAATATATTAAGAACCAGCATTACATGGCCACCATAGTTTCTATAATGCGTCATATTTCCACGCATACAGCTTGAGCGTCATACATTTTTGACGTACAGGAGTGCACATAATGCTGAGTCAAAAAATATCATTTTAAAATAAATATATTAATAACCAGCATTACATGGCCACCATAATTTCTATAATGCGTCATATTTCCACGCATACAGCTTGGGCGTCATCAATTTTTGACGCACAGGAGTGCATATAATGCAGAGTCAAAATAAATTTTCATATTTGGTCATCATATTTGCCAGCGGCTTAAATTTCAACTCTAGAACTGTAAAATAAGCCTCACACAAATATAAGGGAACAATGATGAAAAAGATTTTGACTCTGCATTATGTGCACTGTTATGCGTCAAAAAATATGACGCACAATCTGTATGCGTGAAAAAATGACGCATAACGAAAAAATAAAAACGGCGGCCATTTTATGCAGGATGTGATGTAATAGGATATCCTGTTTACAGATTCTGTACTGTGGGTGTACTTTCACTTTCACTTTGCAGTCTCAGATTATTCTAGACTGTGTGGCTGTGTGGAAAGTGTTGTCCTGTGTTTTAGTGCTTTTGTGTCCAGTGTACTTCTCTATTGTGCTTTTGTCATCATTGTCTTGTTGGTGAATACTGTCTGAGTCTGTATTGTATAATTTTGTCAAGTCCAGTGTTTCTGTTATTGTCTGTGGGAGTCTTTTCTGGGTAGTGTAATTTTGGGGTTAGTTGGGCTCTTATTCTTAAGTTTTCTTTGTTTTTCACTACTCTACCTTTCCCCATTTCCCCCTTTTCCTTTTTGTCCAACTTTTTCCACTTTGTTAGTGCAGAGATGTCAGGTAGGCCACGGCTTGCCAGGATGGGTGAGGAGGAATTGGGGGGATTTATAAGGCTTGTTTGCCATTTCCTCCCACTCATGCTGGAGGCTGGGGGTCGTGAGATACAGGGGTATCACACGGAGGCACGTAAAGTTCGGTGGGGGAAGGTGCGCCATCACTTGGTCCGTGTCTATGGTAGCCTGAGGAATGACCATCAACTTAAGCACCGCTGGGCTGATCTGATATCCAGGGAGCAGGATCTGCTGGACCACCTGGGAATCCGGATTGGTGGCCATGTTGGTGAGTACACATCAATTACATGTGAACAATTTAAACCTGTGTGGGGACATGTGATGATTGTTACCCAATCTGCCAGATAAGTAGCTGACTGTGTGTAATGCTAGAGAAACCTTCTGGGTAATTGTTGCACAATGTGAAGGAAGACAAATGCTAGCAGTCAGGTAGCTCATGTTTTCTACACATACCGGTTGCCTGTAGCTGTATGTAATGTAGTGTTGCCTTTGTGTCAGACAAGCGACACGTTAATGCCTCGATTTTAACTCTACAGGTCACAATAGCCAGTGAAAAATGGATGTTGAAACATCATACCTACATATGTAGACGGCATAGCTAGACTGACATTTGTAAAACCAATATGATGCTATAAATGAGTGCTGCCTTCACGTCAATTGAAGTTAGCTATGCTGTCCACACATATGTCACATGTGTGTCAGGTTGGTGTGTGTTGAAAATGACCACATAGGCTGTTTGAGTTTGAGGGGTCATGCAGTCCTCAAGTAACCAGCTTTTGGATGTCGCTCTGGGATGCACATGATGAGATGAATGCACCCCTATATTGTTGGGGCATACTAATGGAGGTGCATTTTTGACACCACATGACTGTCCTGGCCACTGCATGTGTGTAGTAGGGTGTGTAACTGTAGCAGGAGACTCATCCAATGTAAATGTTGCTCAAGAATTATTCCATGCAGTATGAGCATGTGTGAAAGGGTTTCAATATGCATGTAATTTTCTCACATTGCCTTTGTAATTGCAATTGTTTGTCAGTGCACGGAGTCTGAGTATATTCTTCCTTCCATGCTTTACAGGTGGACCTGCACCGTACACTGTGGGAGAGGTGGCTCATTTTGAGGACCCCGACACCTACAGTGAGTGTTGCATGTGTGCTATTTGTATTGTTTGCTAGTGATGCATGATGGACTACTGTGTGTTCAACAGAATTCAAGGTTTGATGCGCTGCCCATTCATTAATATTGTTCCATTAGTGGGATTTCAAATATCACTTCAGTTTCAGTAGACCTATGCTTATCCATCTCTCAGATTTAGGGTCTGTAGGCCATTCCAGTCGGGCCCGCTGTGGGGAATGGGATGAGTCATGTGGAATACACTGGTTAATGTAAGAGTTGCTCTGGGACTTGGCTTGTACTGAGTCTGCATTTCAGACTGACATTCTCCCAGATAGCTTCTGCAAAAGGCTTGTCTTAAATATGCAGCTTCCCTAGTTGAGGATGGACTGAGTACACTGTAGGTTGGATCTTCCGGGGGCATGTACTTCCACAAGTTGAACTAGAAGTGTGTGGGACTAGAGTGCAATGGCCTAGGTGTTCATTCTACTCATGATCATGGGTGTTCTTTGTCCTCTGTGTGTGTGGTAAAATATGCCTCACTGGTAGTATGTGATGTTGGCCTAAGTCAGTACATTTTGACATGTGTGGACCTTGGATAGGACAAGGTTTGGCTGACTCCAATTTGTTGCTAGCCCTTCATTGGTGTTGTGTGTGGAGGCAAATACTTGTTGACCTTTCTAGACACTCCTGGGTGTGCATTGAATATGGGATTGTTGGTTGTTCTTCCCACCCCACCCTCAAAGACTGCCATGTGTTTGGGAATAGGGTACCTAGGACTGTAGCAACCAGTATGTTACACATACTTGTGACCTTTTGTAACTTTGTTTTGAACCTAGTGTACACATTCGGTTGTGGCACATGAGTTCTATATTAGCAAAAAACAATTACAAATGGCAGATATTGAGGGTTGTGATTGTTATCACATAGAGTCACATATGTAGTGAAGTCAGTAGGCGGAAGAGGTACAGCCATAATGTCAGCTGCATTACCCATTATTTGGATGAGAACTGTAGGCTGATGTCACCCATCATGTAGAGACATGGATATGCTAGGTGTGAGATGCCCTTTTGTATGCAGGCTTCCCATGTACTTCCTCTGAGACTTTCAATGATCTATGTTGTGAAAATAGCTGTTACAAATACAGTAAAAGTGATGTGCAATTGACCCATTATGCTATTCCACCCAATTCATTTCCTATGGTAAATAGTTGCCCTTTCTCTTCACAGCTGCAAACATGAGTGCCGCACAGAGACATCAGTTTGAAAGGCGTGCAATGAGATACCGGCACATCCTGCAGGTGCAGTCGGGGTTCAGAAGGATGGCCCAAAAAACCAAGCGGATCGGGCCTCCGGAGCATGGTGGGCCTCACCACAGGGTGGCCCAACATTGCCCACAAAAGCCACCACCACCACATCCACCAGTTCTCCCCAAGTGGCCCCAGCAACGGCGGGGACAGTTGACCCTGCCTCTGCAGCACGACCTGGACCCAGCAATTTCCGAGCTGCAGGACAGTCCAGTGGCCAAACAACAACTCCCACACCGTGCACCTCTGCCAGCACACAGACTGCAGCAGCCCCTCCTATTGACCCTGCGGCATTCCTGGCTTTAAACAGGAAAATGGACAAGTTTATTACCAAGGTGGACAAGCTAAGCCAGGATGTGGCCTACATTAAGAAAAGGGTTCGGTCCATCAGGCGGACCCTACGGAGGGCCAACCTCTAGGACTTTATTGATTGTTTTAAATATATCCCTCCCCTCTCTCCTCTTTCCTTTTTGTAATGATAGTTGGGTTTTGGGGATTAGTGTTAGGTTAGTGTGGGTTGTTAGCTTAGTTAGTGTTAGGGAGGAGGGTGGGGGGTCCTTATTCTTTCTATTTTTCATTTTTCTGTGGGTGGGTGGGGGTCAATGTTGGGATTCCTGTCTGTTTATAAAAATTTAAAAAAAATAAAAAATAAAAAAAATACAAAAAAATATATGATTGTTTAGGATAGTATAGTATGTGTGTAGGTTAGTATGTGTTGTCCTGCATGTGTCCTGTCTCATAATGGTGGGTGGGGGGTTGATGTTTAGATCGATTCGTTATATGTGAGTAAGTTTAGCTTAGGTTAGTTAGGGACAGTTGTGGGTTAGGAGTAGTCAGGTTAGATTAGTGTAGGTATGACTTTTCCCTTAGTTGCCTCTGGTGTGAATACATAGGAATAAACATATAGTTAACCCTTTGCATTATGCGTTAACTGCTACTTGATCATGGGCTTGACATCAGTGTAGGTGATTGTTTTTCTATGACATTTGTGTCCTATGCTACACACCACAGAAAATTGAGGTTTAACATGGCAGCTACCCCTGTGCTAACTTGGTAAGTATCCACCATTTGGTAGACCCACCATTAGTAGTTTACATGGATCACCAAGGATTTGTGTTGATGAGTAGGTATTCTACATCACAAAGTGTGCTTCCAGACTTGGTATTGTGGGTAAGTTATTAGGTCGGACTGCAGTGTGATGTTCAGGGACATCTTTGTAGATGAGGTGTTGTTAACACTCTTGTCTTGTTGTCTTCATTGCTGACATAGATCATGTGTGTAAAAATTCAGCATGACTTCCCTTCATGGAAGTATACTCAGAAAGGGTGATTGATGCAGTGTTTAGTTGTGTTTGCTTAGATTATGCTGCATAATTTCTTTTTTTAATATTGCATGGTGCCTACATTTCTCAGCCACCATTAGTTGACTTTTATTGCTATAGATGGAGCATTATTCTCTCCAACACAGCATAATTGCTTGTGGTTTGGCCCTTCATCAGTTATTCTCCTCAGGATGGTCAGGCTATGATGCAATCCTGGCCACTGCACAGATGTATCAGACTACATGATGTCAGGACAGTTGTATTGACAAGCTACATGGTTCTTATATAGGCACTTTAGAGTTATCTAGAGTTTAGAGTTATCTACTGCACAGTTGATGTGTCAAATTACACAGAGACATATTTGGTGTGCAAGTGCTATTTATTGATAGGTGCTGTAGTGCAAAATGTACATTGTCCATGTTTGCAGAGTCCGTTCTGGTGCATTCTTACATGGTGATCCTACAGAAGGGGTGTGGATGATGCTCCTGACATGCTGGGGTGATGTTACAGACAGTGCAGAGGGACAGGATTTGCCGAATAGTAGGAGAGAGACATTCACTGGCAATGCTGACAAGTCATACAGTGGTTAGCAGAACAGTCATTGAGTATAGTTGTAGTGAGACTGGCATTTGACAAAACGTAGGACCTTGGTCAAAGTAGGCCATGGTGCAGGGACTAGTGCTTCTGGGTACTCTTCCGTGAGAATGTGATCTGTTCCATGTCTTCTTCTTCTGATGTGTGTGTTGCCTGGTTTGTCCTTGTTGTTGTTGGTTGTGAAGGGGCAACACACACCTCAGTGTTAGAAGACGTGGAGTCAGACATCCCGGGGGCTGCTCCCTGTGAAGTTCTTAAGGGCAGTACTGCTGCAAGGAGGGCCTGCTGGTTTTTGAGAATAGCAGCCACATCACGATGGTAGGCAGCCAGGTCAGCCCTGAGGGAGTCATGATTGCATTCGTGCATGCAGTGGAAAGTTTGGGGTGCGAGGTGTTGTGGCAACTCCCTTACTGCAGTGATGAATTCCTTTATAGTTTCTTGTAGTCCTTGCAGTATGGATGTTAGGGCTTGCATAGCTGCTGCCTGATCTGCAGATGACAACATGCACGAGCGCACCCCCTCAAGGCTGGCTGCCATATTTTGCATCCCCACCCGCACCTCCTTGGCCAGCTCCCGCTGTACACCAACTACAGTTCTTTCAAAGCTGGTGCCAGTGTCGTCAGAGTCCTCAGCTGTATTGGAGCTGGCAGGTCTTACAACTGGGGTGATGGGTGGTTCTTCTGTGATGGCTGCTTGTTCTGTGCTCCTCTTTGTGACTGAAGGTGGGGTCTGGAGGGTTTCAAGGACCTTTTGGATGGTCTCCTGGGGAATGTTTATGGGCTCGTCATCCATGTCATCAGGGAAATCAGGGACAGGCATATCGGCAGGAGATCCATGTTCCTCTGCAATGAAACAGGGTACAATTAGTGTGTCTGTGTTGTGACAATTTTGACGTAACATGCAAGCCTTTTGATGACTTTACTTTGTGATCTTGTTTGGTATTGGTATCTGCTGTCCTTCATATGGGCATTGTTATAGGCCTATGGCCCACCTGTGCGTCACATGTATGATATAGAGTTATCAGACTTGTCTGCCTAATCGCCTCTAGGTGTTGCTTTGTACCAATTAGGGAATAGCCATCTTTTTGTCCTACTCGACCCTCCGTGTATATCTATTCGTATGGTGAGACCTTTCACTGGCTGTGGGTGTTGTGATTGCCCTTGCAGCACACTTGCCTCTCAGGACCTGCCCCAAAATCTGTTTGTTCACATTGACCTAATTGTAATTGTTATGTGGCATATCCTATGCATGGCAATGTTACGATGTGATATGGATGTAGACATTGTTGATGTTTCCAGCTGATGTTGGGTAATGTGTGTTTAATTGGATTGCCCTGTTTATAGTATCAATGTCCTATTTGGTCCTCTGACTGTGCAGGTGTATTTCAGTGACCAGTTGCATGTGTCCCCTCCTCAATGTTGTTGTCTGAGCAGTATGACATTAGTGATGTTGCCTTGTTAGCCAGGCACGTGAGGGACATGCATGTGTGTGTCATTAGTGCTGTGTGGCTCCTATTGCTGTTTACTTTGGCTGATGTATGTGTCAACTATGGGCATTGACATTTGAGTGTACTGGTGCCTTTGTCTTTTTTCTGGAGATTGTTGCAGATGTCATCCTCACCCCCTAATTTAGGTATGTATGTTCCATGGGGAGGTTACTGCCATTGGCTACTATAGCTGCACAGAGATCAGAGGTGTTAGTGTCAACTGTTGTTGCAGTTACATTGCAGTTGTTGTTTTGGCTACTGGATTACTGATAGGGACCTAGTTGATGTAGGATATATTTTGACTGACGAGTGCCAGGATGTAAGTTTGACGTAGTGGCCTTCCCACCTGTCAAGGCTTTCCCTTAGCTCCATTGTTGTCATGACAGGATGCCCCTGGGACTGTTGTTGGTGCTGTGTTATGTCGTGCCCCAGCTTCTATCTGTGCTGGGCATGCCCCCCTGCCGTGCCCCTTTACCAATGCCACTCCATATCTATGCTGACTTACATGCATTGTGTAGTAGGTATTCCCCACCCCGGTTGCAGTTAACATTATTGCATTATAATTCCCCATGCGACTTACCCTGCATGTATGTTGCCTCCTGGTAGTCTGCGCTGTCCTGTCCTTGAATCCCTGTGACGATCTTCTCAGGGATGACGGCTGCGACCATCTCCTCCATGTGGTCCAGGGCCTCCTGGTGTGCTGGACTCCCACCTCCAGTCTGCAGTGCTGCCTTCCTGTTCCTGGCCATTTTTTCCTTTGTCCTACGTTTGCAGTCATGCCAGCGTTTCTTACACTCGGTGACTGTTCTGCGTACTTCAGCCACACTGTTGATCTTGTCAACAATTTGTTGCCATATGGCCTCTCTCCTGCTGATTGGCAACTTAGAGGTGATGAACAGTTGGTGCTGGTGTTCCGTCACCTCTTTAACTAGGATTTCCTGCTCCTCTGCACTGAAGCGACATTTTCTTTTTTTTCTATATATGTCCTGGTTCCTGTATGGATCATCCTGGCTGGTTCCTGGTCTGCTGTCATCTTCCTGGGGTCTGTAGTGGCATCTGGGATCCATTTTGTCTCTCCTCTGCTGAAAGGGCAGTGTTCGCGGGTATTTTTGATACTATTGCGTAAAAAAAAACGGCGCTTTCCGGGTTGCGCTGTCGTAAATCGACCCACAGTCATTTACGTCGTGTTAACGTTGTTTTCCTTTACGACTTGACGCCGCTGTGTGCGTAAAAAAAAAATGACTCCCACCTGTTGGTTGCGCCGCCGTGCGTCAAAGTATAAATTTGACACCCGCACGGCGCATCGAAATGGCGTTAGCCGGCGGTAAACTTTTTGACGCAAAACTGCGCCGGCGCAGCTTTGCGTCAAAAAGTATAAATATGGCCCTTAATCACTGAATGTGCATGGTACACTTGTAACCTGTGAACAAGGAGAGGACGCTCCGAAATGCATCAGGATTTTTTCTATGTTGGAAGTTTAATAAACACACTTGTGCAGAAGAGTCACAGTACGTTGTTTTTGTAACACAGTGTTGTTGGGATATGAAACGCTACCCTGCCGTCGACTCACCACTATTAAAGAGGCTGGAATTTAGCGATATATGAATGGTGGATATTTATATTTTTTTCATTTTTTTCCAAAACAATGCGGCACGCTGTGGCTGTTGGTGCAAGCGTTAGGACATTACCGACGTCCTCACACATTTTCAAACAAAAATATGATGCTACACTCCTGGGAGCTTTATATCACTTGATTTCATCGGCAACAGCAGTCGCATTAAAAATGCCACCAACGTGTTTCAACCCTCTGGCCTTGATCAGGGCAGCTCAGTCTCTTCTCAGTTCTCAATGCGTACCCTTATATATCCTAGTGAGCTTTTAGTCAAATACTGTGATCTTTTACATCTGTGTCGGAATAATAACAATCTTAATTAATTGGATGCCAGTCATTTCAATTTCCATTTCAAAGTATGATATCTCTTATCCTTTTAGCACAGTGCTTGGTATTCCGCTCTGCTTCAAGCACTGCTCATTGCTCTCAGTGTGCGGACATTCAACAGATCATGTACTTTTCACAAGTACTCTGCCTGGCTCAGTTTTCACATCCAAAACCAGGATTAATTTTACTTTAAAGTCTCTGTCTATCCGCTACAGCACTGCTGAATGCCACAGTCATAATTAAAGCCACCAGACCCTAATCAATAACAGGGTCACATCGATATACAGGATAAGTTTGTCAAGAACACGCACTCACCGTTTCCTCTTAGGCTGTTCCAGACATTCACAAGCACAGGGAAAACCAAGGCATGGTGGAAGTCCTTACCTCTCCGGGCTATGAAAGTCTTCCCATATATAGTAAATCCGCAGTGATAAGTATCACTCATTCCCCTGTGACATCTTAGTTTTTACAAGTTCATCGATACTAGGCGCAGCTGTTAAAACAATCTTCAAAACAATGTGGTCAAAAAACATCAAGCTCTGACTGCTGGTGCAAGTGTTAGGACACGACCAATGTCCTCAGACATTTTCAACCAAAATTATGATGCTGATCTCCCGTGGGCCTTAGATCACTTTATATAATTTGTAATAGCAGTCGCACTAAAAACGCCACCAATGTGTTTCAAGTCTTCCGGCCTTGATCACAACAGTTCTTCCCAGTTCTCAATGTGTGCCCTTGTATATCCTCGTGAGCATTCTATAACTGCTGAATTTCTATGGTTTTGTACGTTTAAAATGTGAGCCTAACTATAACGTCCCTGTGAATTTCTATGTTTTTAAATTAAATTTCCTAGCTATCTAACTATAACATCCCTGTATCCATCCATCCTACCTGACAGCCTTAGAGTGGTCTTCTTCCAGACTTTTTGCCTACCTCCTCCATTTTTCTGACCTTGCTTTTGCTGGCTTTAGGACGCTGTGCACTGCTAACTAATGGTAAAGCGCTTGTGCTCTCTGTCCTACACATGGTAATGTTGGGTCTTTCTCGATTGCCATATTTCATTTATGTATACTGTACGTTCCTAGTAAAGTGGTACTACATGTGCCCTGGGCCTGTAAATTAAATGTTACTTGTGTGCCTGCAGCACTGATTGTACCACCCACTTACGTAACTCTTTTAACCATGTCTCAGGCCTGCCATTGCAGAGCCTGTAAGTGCATTTTACCCTGCCATGTCAATCTGGCAAAATAACCCTTTAGTCAGGCTCAAACCTTTGCTTTTTCTACAAGTCATCCCTAAGGTACGCTCTAGACAACCGTTAGGGCAGGGTGTAATGTATTTAAAAGGCAGGATGTGTACTTTTAAGGTTTGCATTCCTGGTATTAAAAAAAGTCCCAATGTAGTTTTTCGTTACTGCTAGGCCTATCTCTTCCTTGGGATAGCATTGGAATTACTTTATTACATATTAAAAGTGTAATTCACAATCTGAAAGAGATAAGTTTTTCAAATTACCAGACTCACAATTTAAAACTTATGGTGGAGTTGGATTTTATATTCCAATTCTGAAAATGTCACTTTTATAAAGTTGGCAGTTTCTCACTTTAGCCATTTGGTGCCCACTGCGTGTCTCTGATCACTTGTCTGTGGTGGAAGACCGATGGGCTTTGTGTAGTCCCCCTAGACAGCCATACACAATGGAAGCTTAGGTATGACGTGATGGGCCTTGATGGGCCATATTGCCATGATGGGAGGGAGGAGCTGGCCACAGCCTCCCTCAGACTTACACCTGAGTAGGCTGTGTCCTTTCCCCACACAAAAGACTGCATATTCTTCTATATTGAGTCTGGGGCCATTGTAGGAAGGGAAGACCTCTGTGCCCTTCAAGGACCTTTTTATGAAGTCCTCCCCACATCAAAGTCACAACTGAGTATAAGTACTAGGCCTCTGACACCACCAATGTAGTACACTTCTGGACCTGTGGATACTCTGCCAGGAAGAAGGACTGCTGTGCTGCTACAAGGACTGTCACTCTGCTCAGCTGCTACTCTGCTGGACTCCTGTTTTGCTGTGCTGACCTGCTCGACCTGCTCTGCAGCGTCCAGCTCTCTTGCCTGGGAGTGGGAAGGACTGGACCTGCATCTCTACCACCCCAAACTCAGAGTGACTTCAAGGGCCAGCTGGCTGGTCTGTTTTCTGGTGTCTTAGAAACACAAAAGACTTCAACTCACCCTGCTACAGCACCTGGACTTTGCTTGCTGCACGTCTTGCCCTGCCAAGTGGTGTCAGCCCTCTCGTGGGCCTTTGGAAGGAAGTGGATATAAAGAGTTGCTACAACCAGAAGCCACACATCTTCACCTTTGCATGAGTTGGAGCCAGTGCATTCTTGTTGCTACATGGAGCGGACCAGGGCAGCGCTTTCAGAACCATCTCATTGCATTTGGAATTGATGCATCGCTTACTGCAGCAGCCTCACATCGCATTCCACACCAGTGCATCGCACTCAGAACTGACCCATCGCTGCAGCGGTGTAGAGAAAATTGAGGCATTGCGTCCACCACAGGTCTCGACAAAAACGCATTGCTTCAGCTGCACCTCGCACCTTCGTTGATGACGACACATTGCAGATCAAGATACTTTGGTTCAGCGGACCCAAGTGGGTCCCTGTATCCGGCTCGCACTCCATCACAGTCAGCCTGAACTTTTGACATTGCCCTGGACAAGCATGATCAGATTTCCTGTTGGAAAGTGGATTACTGGTAAAGGCAAGTAAGTACCTACACCTAGCAATAGGCTACTAACCCCCACTTGGGTGCAGTTAGGTCTCAATAAAATAAACACAGCTCAACCATTGGTTGGCAACGAGCAACAAGCTTAACCTAGAAGACACGTGTGTAAAGTTTTCAAAAATAACAAAACAGTAAATAAGTAAAATCAAAACACAATAAATATCCAACACCAATTTATTAAAATAGATTATATTTTGATTTTTAAAATGACACCAACATGATTCAAGTCAGATAAAGGGGAACCAGAGATATGAGTTTTTAAAGAATTAAAGTTTTCTAGTGCACAGAAGCAACTAGTGCTCAAAGGGTTAAAAAAGGTCGCACTGGACAGGGACAATGTCCAGAGCTTAGGCTACCCACGAGATAACACTGTTACACTTACTTTTCAGAAGTGTTTCTGGATTCAGGAAAGTGGTCCACAGCACCAGTCAAGGGTTCAGAGGCTCTGGTTTGGCTCGTGGGGTCAAGGACTACAATTCCCACAATGCACCTATTCAACTTACAGAGTTGCTCCAAATGTCTCCAAACTTCTGGATCTTCTTCCAGAGGTTCTTTTTGGGTCCTTGAAGTGTCCACAACTTGATCCAAGGTTACAAAAGCTCTGAGTTGCTCCTTTGGGAGTTGGGACGACAATTCCCAGAATGCACCTGGTCAGAATGCTCAAATGGCCACTGGATGCTGGTCAGCTGGGCTCTGCTTGAAGGATTTGATGCAGGGGACACTAGACAGCTCCATTGTACCTGTATGAAACTGAGAGTTCCTTCTTTAAGCAGTAGAAGACAGGCAAAGTCCATTTAGTGGTGGAGCCCAAGTGTGCAGCTGGCGCAGTCCTTCAGAGTGCAGTGTCCAGGCGCAGGGCAGGGGTCCAGCAGGGCAATCTTTCTTCTTCTTTGTGTTGTTCCTTGTAGGGATCAGAGGTGTGGGTGCAGCTCTGCCATATTTATCCTTGCTCCTGGGGTTGAAAAGCAGAGGGACTCGACTGTCCAATTACAGGCAAGCCACTTCCCCCTTGCATGACCACTTCCTGGGAAGTGTGGCAAAAATCAATCCCAGGGAGCAACATTCTTCAAAAATCCAACATGGCTGATTCTGATTTACTGATTTTTGGAGGTTCGATCAGGCTGGTGTGGCTAAAAATCCTAAACACACCCCTCTCCTGCCCTCTCCTAAACTAATCAAGAAGGCACCTAATTGTCTGGGGTTGCAGGAAATGGGGGAGCTCCTGAGCTGCTCCAAATGTTCTTCCCTGCCTTTGAAGACCAGTTGACTGCTCTCCCCCATCCTGTTTCACCATTGGCTGAGGCAGATCTCCTCCCCTAGGCACATCCTTTGTGTTCTGCCCAGGCCACTTCACACCTCATCAAGGCAGCCTGGACAGGCTGCCAGAGGCTGGCCAATCAGAAAAGGGCACTACAGAGCTGAAGTTGGCAACATTCAGGTAGAGTTTTAAAACTCTTTATCTGAAGTAGTTATATTAAATTCAACAATGGCAAGGTGTGGGATCTATTATAACAATAAATTTATTATCAGACTCAAGGTATCTGGCACTTACGGGAATTATGTTAATCACAATAAGGTCTCCCCATTTTAGCCTACGGAGGCCATTCACTACAGTGAGGGAAAAACACATTTGGCTATTTTACCTCACCAGGGCTTATAAAACAATTTTTAGAAGTTCCCTGATTATAGTTACATGGCACCCAACCCTATGGGCACTTAGGACACACCTTAGGGGTGACATATGTAAAAATAAGGTAGTTTAAGTCTTTGGAAGTACTTTTAATTCCAAAGTCAAATTTGCATATAACTTTAGTTTAAAGGCAGCCAGCAAGGCAGGCCTGCTTTTAAAATGACACTGGGCACGTCAGCAATGCACCTATGGATGCACTACCTATGATGGTGTCCCTAAACCTACATGCCCTACCATATACTTGGGACTTATAGGTAGTGTTAGAAATGGGGACTTTGGTTGACAGTCAAGTTACCCCCTGTTCAAGCAAGGACCCTCACTCTAGTCAGGATAAAAGAGAGTCACCCTCAGCTAACCCCTGCTTACATCCTTGGTAGCCTGGCAGAGCAGTAGGCTAAACTTCAGAGTGCTAGGTGTAAAGTATTTGTACCAACACGCACAGTAACTTAATGAAAACACTACAAAATGACACAACACAGGTTTAGAAAAATAGGAAATATTTATCTAAACAAAACAAGACCAAAACAACAAAAATCCACAATACACAAGTCAAGTTATTAATAAAAATGCAAAAAGAGTCTTTATGTAGTTTAAAACACACACTAAGGGCCAGATGTACAAAGCGTTTTGCATGGTGCAAACAGCCAATTTCGCTGTTTGCGCCATGCAAAACGTGCATCGCAATGATCATTCCCATTTTGCGAGTCGGTAACCTGGTTACCGGCTCGCAAAATGGGAATGTGACTCGCAAATAGAAAGGGGTGTTCCCCTTCCTATTTGCGATTCGCATCGCGATGCAGAATTGCTTTGTGACCGCGAACGCGGTCGCAAAGCAATTCGCAGTTAGCATCCATTACAAATGGATGCTAACCCATTCGCAAAAGGGAAGGGGTCCCCATGGGAAACGGGCTTCAATACAAAAAAAAATAACTGCTTTATTAAAAAGCAGTCACAGACATGCTGGTCTGCTATCTCCAGCAGCCACCATCCCTGTGAGTGCAGCGAATCGCAAGGGGGTCGCAAATTGTGACCCACCTCATTAATATTAATGAGGTGGGTCTTTGCGACCCACTTGCGATTCACAGATGGTGTCAGGGACACCATCCTGCATATGGGTTTGGGACTCGCAATTTGCGAGTCGCAAACCCAAATTTATCTAACACTGTTAGCGTGAAAATGTACCTTGGGTGCATCAAAAATAACCGCGCACGGGTGAGTGTGCGTCAAAAAGGGCTTGCGGTGCGTCGATTCCACTCATGAGCAGGACCTTGAGTCGTTTCTCCTTTCGTCTATCGGGCGCGTCGTTTCTTCTATCCGCAGGAGAGTGATGTGTCAATCCGGTCAGCACTCTCGGGTCCAGGCAGGCCTTGCGTTGTTTTTACACACCCAGCGGTACTCGCGTTGGAAATCCAGCTGCACGATGATCCGAAAACCACGCAGCACAGGTTGCGATCTCCCAGACTCCCTCAGCGATGCTACACGTTGTTTCTCTAGCTCTGTCTGTCGATTCTTCAGTCACGTTTCTGGCGAGCGTCCATTTTCAGCCGCGGAGCCGGCGCACATTGTTTCTTCAGGCTGTTCATGAATTTCCTCCTCTGAGGTTGCCAGCGTCTCCTTTCAGGGTCCCAGGAACTGGATGGGCACCACAGGACAGAGTAGGAGTCTCTCCAGAGACTCCAGGTACTGACAGAGAGAAGTTGTTGCTGTCCCTGAGACTTCAAACAACTGGAGGCAAACTCTAAATCAAGCCCTTGGAGAGTTCTTCTCAACATGGAAGGCACACAAAATCCAGTCTTTGCCCTCTTACTCTGGCAAAAGCAGCAACTGCAGGATAGCTCCACAAAGCACAGTCACAGGCAGGGCAGCTCTTCTTCCTCAGCTCTTCTCCAGGCAGAAGTTCCTCTTGGTTTCCAGAAGTGTTCTAAAGTCTGTGGTTTTGGGTGCCCTTCTTATACCCAATTTCTCCTGTGAAGTAGGCCTACTTCAAAGTAAAGTCTCTTTTGAATGTGAAATCCTGCCTTGCCCATGCCAGGCCCCAGACACTCACCAGGGGGTTGGAGACTGCATTGTGTGAGGGCAGGCACAGCCCTTTCAGGTGTGAGCGACCACTCATCCCCTCCCTCCTAGCACAGATGGCTCATCAGGAAATGCAGACTACACCCCAGCTCCCTTGATGTCACTGTCTAGTGGGAGGTGCAACCAGCCCAACTGTCAAACTGACCCAGACAGGGAATCCACAAACAGGCAGAGTCACAGAAATGGTATAAGCAAGAAAATGCTCACGTTCTAAAAGTGGCATTTTCAAACACACAATCTTAAAATCAACTTCACTAAAAGATGTATTTTTAAATTGTGAGCTCAGAGACCCCAAACTCCACATGTCAATCCGCTCCCAAAGGGAATCTACACTTTCATCAGATTTAAAGGTAGCCCCCATGTTAAACTATGAGAGGGACATGCCTTGCAACAGTGAAAAACGAATTTAGCAATATTTCACTGTCAGGACATATAAAACACATTACTATATGTCCTACCTTAACCATACACTGCACCCTGCCCTTGGGGCTACCTATGGCCTACCTTCTTAGGGGTGTCTGACATGTAAGAAAAGGGAAGGTTTAGGCCTGGCAAGTGGGTACACTTGCCAAGTCGAATTTACAGTTTAAAACTGCACACACAGACTTTGAAGTGGCAGGTCTGAGACATGATTACTCCACATGATTACAGAGCTACTTATGTGGGTGGCACAACCAGTGCTGCAGGCCCACTAGTAGCATTTGATTTACAGGCCCTGGGCACCTCTAGTGCACTTTACTAGGGCTTACTAATAAATCAAGTATGCCAATCATTGATAAGCCGATTACATACACATTTTGTAAAGGGGCACTTTCACGTTAGCACTGGTTAGCAGTGGTAAAGTGCCCAGAGTAACACAAACAGCAAAATCAGAGTCCAGCACACATCAAGAACCTGGAAAACAGAGGCAAAAAGTTAAGGGAGACAAGTCTAACAGGTAGGTTGAGCCTGCCAATTATAATTACCCTAATTTGCATACTCATTTTACACATAGCACAGGCCCTAAGACTGGTTAGCAGTACCCAGGGCACCATCAGAGTCAGGCAAACACCAGCAAAAATTGAAAAATTGCAGCAAAAAGTTAGGGGGCCTCTGCAATCAGTCCTGTTTTCTCACATTTCCCATTTAAGCACGTATTGCTTCTAAGTGCTACTTTACATTTATTCTTCAGAAGTTCATATCTCAACTTCAACTTCTACTTATTGCATTTTTGTCATTTTCATCTTATTTGTGAAATTAGACTTTATTTTTCTAACCTGGTGGGACTATTTTTGTGTATTGTTTTCACTGTTTTACTGTTTGAAGTGTTGCACAAATAAACATTGCCTCTGAAGTTAAGCCTGCCTCCTCTGTGCGAAGCTACCAGAGGGTGAGCCCAGGTTAATCTAGGGTCTATTTGTGACTTACCCTGACTAGGGTTGTGGTTCCTAATTGGACAGGGTGCATCCCTTGAGTGGATCCATGAAGAATCTGCATCCCTGGATATCAATATTTCTTTTTCTTTCATTAACTCCAAAACTACTGAAGGGATTTACACCACAACACAAGAAAAACTCTTTCTTGTCCAAGATCTAGCTTTCTGCCAAATCTGGTGTAACTCCGTTCAGTGGTTCGGGCTGTAGACAAGTCGAAAATCCCCATGGGAAAATGCATGGGGAAAACACGTTTTACGATCCCCTTTTTCTCAGCACCCATTTGACGAATCACCCCGAAACGTTCCATGCCGAACTAGGCAAAGAAGGGCACTTTAAAAAAAACTTTTTGTGAAGATTCATTGAAAGGGCCAACAAACCAAAGAACGATTCTCCTATGTAAACTAGGTCCTAACTATACCTATGAGTGACCAGTAGGTGGTCACTATTAGGGGTGTGTGTGTGTGTGTGTGTGTGTGTGTGTGTATATATATATATATATATATATATATATATATATATATATATATATATATATATGTATATATATATATTCAACTCTACCTGAATTACTAAGTACTTTACAGGCCCCTAGTTATCTCCAAAACTGTTTTTGTGACATTGAAATGAGCCAGAAATGGCACAAGCATCTTTTTTTAACATAAAAACTAGGCCACTGAGAAATATTTTTACTCAAACATAATCCTGCGTAAATCCTAATTATTATGTTGCCTGTATTTCGTGTATTTTCTGTTTTTCTAACTGTTAAACTTTTTGCCTATTTTCCCCTCATGGCAGACATGGGTCCAGCTGAAAATTATCTTGAGGCAAATGTGGCATTAGATGCGTGTTTCGGCCCCACGTCCCAGCTCTGCTTTTTTCGTTTGTCTTTGATATGTGAGGGCACATCTGTTGTGCAATTTTCACCCATAAGACCCATCACTCCCACGGGTATTACGCGTAAATAATGCAGCATTATGTAATTATCACGAGAAATAGCCATATTACATATAAGAAATGAACTTTTGCCTTTGGCCTCCTCAAACCCCAATATGCACACTACGTTATGAAATAAGTTTAGTATTTGCAAGAATTACTTGAAGTTCGCGAGTGAGAGAAAAACTTTGCACACCCCCTCTAAGAGCCCGGTTACTATTAAGCAGTACCTTAATCAATGCATGGGTAGATGTGCTTTTTTCCTTAAACGTTGGACGTGAAAGAAACTTTCGTATTCAGCCTTTTTATGCACCGTCTCAGCGAACATTATGCTATTTACTCATTACAATTCCGCAATGGAATGCTAATGCGGATTTAGAGAGCGCAACACATTATTTTGAGCCGTTCCTATGAATGCCACAGCTGGAAGCGATGACACTCGGCTCAGTAGATTTCATTTTTCAAAACTGAATTTTATTTTCACTTTGTTGCTTTCACTTGATGTTGCATATTTTGATTTATCAAACATTCCACACTGGAAAGTTTATAAGTTACCATTTTCCATAATGAGCATGTGGGCAGCACAATATGTCATTAAAACATTGACTAACAGGATGATTTACTAATGTATAGCACAATGCAGGGCAGCAACTAAAGCTGAGCAGCAGCACTATAGCTATTAAGATAAGACGCTGGAGCACTTTTAAGCTGCCTAGTGCTTGGTGTGTCATGCCTTGCATAGGTTTTGTACTGGAATGATAGCCATGAATTTGATACAGAAAGGGTAAGTCATGTTTAAAACGTTTCCCACACCGAAAACTTGCTTTACATTGTCGCAAATATGTAGGGCCATATTTATACTTTCGCAGTTTTGCGTCAAAAAAATTAGCGCCGGCTAACGCCATTCGGAAACGCCATGTGGGCGCCGTATTTAATCAATGACGTTAGCCGGTGTTAGCCGCCGGTGCTGCCTGGTGTGCGTGGAAAAAAACGACGTACACCAGGCAGCGCCGGCGTAGGGGGATATGGAGCTTGGGCGCCAAAAAATGGGGCAAGTCAGGCTGAGGCAAATTTTTCGCCTCAACCCGATTTGCGCCATTTTTTTCCGACTCCCAACCCCCATAGAAATGACTCCTGTCTTAGCAAAGACAGGAGTCATGCCCCCTTGCCCAATGGCCATGCCCAGGGGACTTCTGTCCCCTGGGCATGGTCATTGGGCATAGTGGCATGTAGGGGGGCATAAATTAGGCCCCCCTATGCCACAAAAAAAAGAAAAAAAAATACTTACCGGAACTTACCTTAATGTCCCTGGGATGGGTCCCTCCAGCCTTGGGTGTCCTCCTTAGGTGGGCAAGGGTGACAGGGGGTGTCCCTGGGGGCATGGGAGGGCACCTCTGGGCTCCTTCCGAGCCCACAGGTCCCTTAACGCCTGCCTTGTCCAGGTGCTAAAAAACGGCGCAAAAGCGGCCGTACGTCATTTTTTTTTACCTGCCCACTCCCGGGCGTGAATTTTGCCCGGGAGTGTAAATACGGGGCACATGCCTCGGAGTCAATTTTTTAGACGGGAACGCCTACCTTGCATATCATTAACGCAAAGTAGGTGTCCATGCTAAAAAATGACGCAAACTCCATGGACTTTGGCGCTAGACGCGTCTAACGCCAAAGTATAAATATGGAGTTAGTTTTGCGTCGGAATTGCGTAAAAAAAAACGACGCAATTCCGGCGCAAACAGAGTATAAATATGCCCCGTAATGTTTTAAAAGGGCGGAGAATTAAAAACATTTCTCCTTGTCAGCGCTTACCTCAGCAAGTAATTTTTTTAGTGCAAAGCCCTACCCGCTGTCCTTAGTAGATAGAGCATTGCATCATTCTGAACGCTGCATGAGTGGTTCCTGGGCGTTCCCACAGTCCCACCATGGGTGCTACTGTGGGAATGCCCATGAACTACCCATGGGGCTCCCCCTTGATGCAAAGCAATGCAAAGCAGCATAGAGTGCCATTTGAGTTGCTTTTAGGGCTAAATTCCAGTGCAAAAAAATTACAATGAAAGCAAATATTTAACTAACACTTTGCGCCAGATTGAGTCACTTTTTGTGAAGTTGCTATGGATCAAAGGGCTCATAAATGTGCTTACTAATTATGATTCTTCCATTTTCTCCTTTAAAGGTGTGATACCTTTTAGGCCTGCATGAAATGTTCTTTACTCCATCAAAATTCTCACAATTGCAGAATTTTGTGTTATGGAATTTTTTTTAATTTCGCATTACTTGCTATTGCGTTACATTTTTGGGTTTAAAATAATAACAGTAGTCATGACATTTACAAACCACAGTTTCTCACCACAAAACACTTACGTATAGCAATAATACTGCTATGCAATCTAGGCCTTCACATAAGACATTTACAATATGTCACCTCCAAAGAAAATTGTGAATTATCACTATAGATTTCACTATAAACCCCAGGAAATCCACTGTTATAAAATGGTTTGTGGTGAAAGGAAAGAAATACTTTGCCATCATGCAACTCCACAATCATTTTCAAGAAACCCACTAACAAACAGAACATAATTAGAGACAAAGACTAAGCAACAGCAAAACAATCAAAGGATAAAAACTCTGAGGCATATTTACACAAAAGAGGTGCAGCACCGAAATTGGCAGTGCCGCACTGTGTCACTTCTGAAACACATGGATGTGATGTATTTACACAAATATGGCACACCCCCGTGGTTCCCCTAGCACTGACCCTAAATTTAGCTGCCAACACTAAAGCAGACATCCTTGCACCATAGTGCAAAGGTGTCTGCATTGAAGGAAATTATTGTTTATGTGCAGCAAGGTGTCCCTTCCAGCACATAAACAATGTACAATGGTGATTTGTAACTTCTATATGTACTGCAGAATGCAGCACACACGGAAGTGGAAAATTGTCATTATTGAATGATTGTTTATGTGCAGGAAGGAACACCTTCCTGCACATAAACAATCATTCATGGCGTTTTGCTCTTTCTATGTGTGCTGCAGAATGCAGCGCACAGAGAAAAAGCAAAACCGAGGAGAAATAAAAGTATTTCTCCTTGTTGTGCGATACTAACGCCACCACTGGGGTGGCGGTAGTTTTTGCTGCTGCCAGAGATTTATGAATTCTAGTAAATCTGGGGCAGTGTCAAAAAACAATGAGTGTTGCGGTGCAACGCCCACACCAACACCCATTGCACGTGCCTCTGCCACAGAAAATTGTTTTGGCGGGGCCCATATTTACAAGATGGCATTAAGCCATAAAAAGTGGCTTAGCGCCACCTTGTAAATATGGCACAGTGCACAACGCCACCGGAGTGTACAAAAAGTGATGCTCTGGTGGTGCTAGCGACATGTAAATATGCCCCTCGGTGGCTTTAAGTTGAGCGCACGGTCATGATCGCTCTACAGTACTAAAGACAAAACCTCTCTTTGGGGAGAAATTCAATGTGGTCCACTCTCACATGAGTCTTCCTTTTATTCTTCTTAGAAGCAGGCTTAATATTCAGTGCTTTGTTCTTTTGCTTCATTCTTAAGCTTCACCACTTTAGTTTTCAGGACTTATATTGAGGTAACGTATCTTGTTTGAATTTATGGGACTGCATAGACCGCTCTTCCAGACTTTCACATATCTCCACCTCAGTGATTCTGTAGTGTGCTCCACACTTCTCTTTTTGTCTCCAACTCTAACACTACCTCTACTGAAATCATCTTTGTCCGTATGGGCCATGTAGTGAGAACTGTGTAGATCCTGCAAACGTGACATTGTAAGGGATTTGCTTCGCATAAGCAATAGCCTCTCTTTAGCTGACTGTTCTGAGTCTGAAGTTTGGTGGTTATCAGGCTGAAAAAGATGTCCTTTCTCACTGTGCTCTTTTGTTTTAGCTCTTCAGGAGACATTTATGTGGAGCTCTCGTGTTACATCACTCAAAGGTCAAATAGCTAAGAAGTCAGCCATTGAGGAGGCCTTCAAATCCAGACTTTCCTGGTTGAGTCAGCCTGCTGAGCTCCCACACCACGACTCACTCACTCCTCCAGCCACAGAAGTTCAGTCCTGCCAGGGGCGGCTCCTCCACAATGGTGGAGGAACGTCCCCCCACTGGCTAAGAGCCAGCAAGTGAAAAATAAAACAATACTTGAATATAGTTTTATTCTTCTGCCGCTGGCTCAGCCAGCAGGTGAAGGGAGGGGTGAGGCTGGGCCGCAGGAGGTGGGGGGGCTGAGGAGAGAGTGCACTGAGTGCGCCCGTGTGTTTGGACGGCCTAAGATGGCCGTCTAAATACACATACACACTTAGGTTTCTCCAGCTTGGCTGTGTTGAACACTGCTTACTTGCTATGTTTAACATGTAAGTGGTGCCAGGATTCATGGGGAGCCTGTTCTGGTGTCCCAGCAGGTGCTGGGACACCAGAACAGGCAAGGAGGATGAGTGAGGCAGCAGGAGAGGAGGGAGATGACGAACGGTAAGTAATTACATTTTTTTTAATGTATTTCCCCCGTCCCTGTCGCCCCCGCCCCGCCCCTTGATATTTGCGGTAGCCGCCACTGAGTCCTGCAGGACCTTGTCAGGCTCTGGTACCACTTGGAGGGCACATGCTTGGCCACCACACTCTCTTCTGTGTTCAAGAACACAGACTATAATGGGGCTGTCTCAAACCACTTTGGGTAGTGCCATCTTGCTGATCTGGTAGCTCTGTCTCTCATTTTGTCTTGCAGGACCCCACACAGCTGGATTCTGTCGCAATGAGTGACTCAGGGTCCCATTTTATGGTTCAAACGTTACTCCCATCAACAAGAAACTACCCAAAATATAGGACCACACCAAGTAAGTGGCCATCCTGGAGCCCGGCTTGCCCCTCACCAAATGTGCCATTCTGAAAGTAAACACTCATCACATATAAAAATGTCTCGCTGGGGCCTTGTGGGAAATTAAATCGAACAGAACATGTTTTCCTAAGAAACATTTTCTACATGAAGCAGCCTTCTACCGATATTATGCAAGACCTTTTTATGAGAAGACCTCCAATCGCTCAAAAGAAGTCCGATGAGATAGCAGCAAAATACATTTCACTGTAGAGGTGTAAATTCATGTAATTTCCCTGAAAGTTAATTAAAGTTCACAAAAACTGGACAATTTCACACACTGCTCAGTCTGTACTGTGTTGGTTAATCTAGGAATAGGATAGGTGTATTGTATTTTATTGGAGCATTTCTTTGGCCCTTCCCTACCCATTTGAGGGGCCCTAAAACCCTGCCTGTTCGGTTGAGGAAATAGCTACTCCATGTGTTCTGCATGGAACACCATCAGCTGACCTTTGCCACCCGGATAATTTCATTCCATTTCCTACCGTCAAATGGAAAAAATACCCTTGAACAGTTCACTTCCCGCTCGGGCTGCGCCTGTTCTACAGTCTGCACTAGGAAGGCACTGCCTGGGCTACCAGTGGTGCGAGTCACAGAAACAACATCCCAGCCAATTGCAACGCTGTTCTCACAATGAAAGAGCAATGACAGGTATCCCTAGCTGCCATATTGGCGCCACAATGCTGTGCTCTGTAGGAGAACTAGCAGCCAAACAGCTCAAAATGTCTTTCTAATCAAATGTGAGCATGGGTGAAACTGAACAGCACATCCCACCGCAGGAGGATTTATGGGCATGGGAAGTAATACTACAGGAATTCTCATTTACATACTCTTACATGCCTTGACGAATCAGCCTCAAAACGTCCGACTCTATAAGTAAAAGAGGAAAAAGCAGAGTCCTTTCAATTTGTTGTAACTTTGTATACATTTCTCTGAATATTCTCATTTTATTCCCATTTCATTGGTTGGGGGCATATTCACAAAGGCATATGTAGGCGGAGTTTCAGTTCATTCAGATAAAGAAAAGACCCAGGTGTGGGTTTTTACTCCATTGCTTATTTTTATTCCAAACTTTTAGTATGTTGCTACGAAGCAGAAAAAAAAAAGAAACTGATGAAAATGGCCCAATCAGTTCGCAAGATTTAGATTTTTCCATTTTGAGTTCTCTGGAATTGTTCTCCTTTCCGGTTACAATTTCCTTTCTTCTTGTGGGTGCAGGTATTTTCAGATCGGGGTCCCTCAGAAAAACAAAAAGCACAGGTAAGTGTACTGAGTGGGTGGAATATATCTAACTTTCTTTTGCAGCCTTTCTAAATGTATTCCTTCCCCTTCTGTGTCTAGATCTTTCGGGGTTGGTTTGGTTCTTTTCTTTCAAATTTCCATCTCTCACTTTCTGCCTTTCAGTGTTGTTCAGTCGAGTGTATGAACAGTCCTCTCTATCAAAGAGCACTGATCGTCTAAGAGAGCTAAATTAAAAAATAAACTAAAAACCCAAACTTAAAGTTCTGTTTCGGGATTTAAAAGGCTGCTCATACCTTGTCTGGACTCTTGCCCAACTATTCTGAACCTCTGTATTATCTACATAAATGCTTCCGGTCTAGGACAAAAACACAAAAAGATCATTTAAGAGCTTCAATTTGGTTAGTGTTCCTTTCTTTAGGTTAGCTATTGTCCTGATTGTGCCGCCTAATCCCCTTTCCCACCATGCACTGGCCATCCGCGCAACCGAGCATTACCCTGTGCAAGCCATGCTCCTCCAGAAGTT
Organism: Pleurodeles waltl; assembly: GCF_031143425.1. NCBI lineage: Eukaryota > Metazoa > Chordata > Amphibia > Caudata > Salamandridae > Pleurodeles > Pleurodeles waltl. The sequence goes on from NC_090444.1 coordinate 135,068,017, forward strand.
TGGATAGGCACAGGACCTCTCCAGATGGAATATTTCCCAGGAGGCACTCCAGCGTTCACATAGGCCTCCTAAATCTCCTGTGCAGCCTCAGGTCCAGCTACAGGGGCTCTGATGCTGTATTACTCTCTCCTCTTACGCTCTCACACCCATTCTGTATTTGACAGCATGGCCTCTGACTTCCTCAGCCACACATCTACCTCTTTTTGTCCTCTTTCCTTGTCGGTGCCTGTCTGCTTCTCCTGGTGGGGGAACAAAAGTCCTTCATCTGTTTTTGTGGTTTTTCATAGGTCCTTTTGTAGTCCTTCCTCGCTAACAATTACATTTTTTTATAGGTGTTGTCGGAAAGAAGTTCCAGTGTTAAAACCCAGGTAAGTTCCCATCCAGCTCCACCCTTGAATTACAGCTCGTGAGCACATAAAGGACTATTACAAGAATGTGAGGCCACACACAGTTGTGAAGACGAGACGTCAGATGCATGCATGTGATAGCGCGTCAGAGCCTTGATAAGTAAACTTACAAGGAGACACGCCTAGGTCAATGAACCTTCGGACCAGGGACTTCCCAGTACAAGGTATCTTTATGGCATCACAAATCAATAGATCAATAAACCAATCAATATTCTTAATAACTAATAAGCAACCCATCAATAACATTTAGTAAGAATCAATGAGTTGAACACACCATGACCTTTCAATCATGAATAACCACACCAATTTAATTAAGTGTTAGGATATTTATTTCCCTATTAGTTGCAATCTAATGTCATTTCTGTTAATCTCATTAGCAATCAATCTCATTAGTAACTCTTCAGATTTGTAATTTGAATGCAATTAATCCATGCATAGAGAATATTCAGTATTAACACGTCATCAATAAGTAGTACATGATTCAACAAAGCAAGAACTCAGTTATTTGTCTATTCACGTAGGGTATTTGTGAACACCTTAACTAACCTCTAATTAGCGTTAGCATGTTGGGCTTCATGCAAAACATTTAGCAAACACGAATTTGGAAAACATCTAAACTATGGCCTCTGTCAAAAGAGCAGTTGGTACCTAGAAAGAAAAGGCAAACAGACAATTGCAATTTTGCATCAGATAGTTACCAATCCAACAGATCAGCAAACAGCTTCAGTCTTCATCCTCAGGACATCAGTCGATTCATCTACAGCAGAGATAGGATGGGGCAAAGTCTCGATATAGCATAGCTAAGGAATAGGATCTTCCTTCATATGGAGGAGAAGTAAATATCAGGTAAGGAAGGGTAGAGGATGGTTTAAGGTAACAGGAAGAATAAACGGCAAAGTCTCAAAAGAATGACCCCCTCTCTCCTTGGGTTGTGCGGTTAAATCAAAACTGCCTAATTTGCCCTTAACTCTTCATTGGATAATGATTGGTGCATCGTTATCTCTGTCCAATAATCCTTCATGCATTTCGCCAGAATTTTCCACAAACCACAGTTCTTATGTCGCTGATTGGTCCATGTTATTAACGTCTTCATCGGTTGGAATGTCAGGTAAGAAAAGTTGCACTTTGCGCTCTAGTCAGTGTCCCCATTGTTTTCTCCTACTCTAGTCAGCCTTGCACCTGTTACGAATTACACTGTTGCATTCAGCAAGAATGTCTCCTTGAGCAAGTCGGTTCTCATGAGAAAGAATTTAATAGGGCTACACACACATCTAACTTCTGGAAAAGTACAGCTTTGAGTCCTTCAGGGAAACAGCACATTACACGTTTAGAAAATGCAGTTTAATACGAGACCAGGCAACTAGGCCCAGACCCTTGCTAAGCTAAGGCCTATTAATTAATAAGCAACTTCTTACTACATAACTCTAAATATAATATGCTAATACAATTCAAAACATTATTGCATAATAATTCAGAATTAACAGCTTTCATTAGTCTTCGTATACATTGGTAGCCACTCCCCGTGGGCACATTTCAAACATGTGCATTATTTCTATGTTAACACATTTTCTACGCAGCTTCATTACACAATATATTGCAAGCTTTTCATGTTAATATTGCTTTTGAAAAACACACTCCAACACATGCACGCACACCAGCTCATCAGTCTGCTATGAGCCTTGCTGGAGATTGGAGATCAAAGCCGCTGAGCAGCGGTCAGCAGCCAGCCTTTTTGCCTTGGTTGGTTCTCGGCCTGCCTGGTTTGGGTCTGGGGAGGGTGAGAAGGCCATTTCCCATTCCCCCTCACCGCTTCACCACTCCCTGCTTTGACTGCTGGCCCCGCACGACATAGGAAGAGGCTTGAAGGAGGCCTCGCTTGTTGCCCACTTGGGCAGTCAGCGTAATAATGCAGAGCTGCCTGAGCTGAGATTAGTTCAGTGGGCCAAGCGTGAGTCAGCATGAAGGAAGAAGGGGAAACTAATCGCGGTCCCCCTGTTGCCTATCCTGGCTCTGAGAGCAGAGACCCGGAGATCACAGATATCACATTCTATTCCGGACTTGAGGTTTTGCTGTTAATATTGTAACTATGGGCTCAAGCTCAAAAACTCCAGCAGTAAAATTCAGTTGGGTAAAAAGATAGAATTGGCTGAAAGTAACACCCATTCCAATGGGACATCCTGCAACTATGAATTTTGTTGTTACATAGAAAGTCTTGTATCATATTTTTTACTGCTATCCCATGTGCATAGTGACATCACTCTTTTCACAGGTACCTGTCACAAAACCTCCTATTGAATATTTAAAGCCTGGGGTGTATGTCAGTGACCTGCTATCTATACTGACTTGTTAGAAAGGGGTAGGCTGCTGTATCAAAGGACTTATTCCGTGTCTGGGGGTAAATGGGATTTTACATATTGGCCAAGATTTATATTAGTGAGCCATTTCATCAATCGGTGAAAGAATGAAACACTTCCAAAGATCCATATGATTTAAATATTCCCAAATTTTCAACAGTGCATAAAATATTCAGTTCAGATCTAAAACATGCTTCTAAACCCTGCATGTTTAATCCAAGCAGACAAAACTGGAGGACACAAAAGGAAGAAGAAACAATAGTTTTGTGACATAGCTAAACATCAAAACTCAAGCAGAATTATCTTAAAGCTGTCTTTCTTGCTGCACCTTGTACAGCATAGTTTCATTGTGTTGGCCTCTTCAGTCAAAATGAAATAAAAATTATACATTCTCTATCCCTTTCTTTTCGTTGGGTGGCATTTTAGTTTGTGGTTGTGCAGGTGTTTATCACTGTTTATGTGTTTACACTGATGGTGGTTGTTTCACTTCCATTGGAGTTTTATTATTTGACATAGGTTTAAACCTTAAATAGGATAGACTAGTCATAACTCGGGAGGTCAAGGACAAAGGGCCCAGATGAATGCTGGCAGGTGCATGATAACAGCTGGAAGCCTGAGGTGGTTGAGTACAACCTCCATACCCTTACTACAATTGGTAGTCCCTCTGGGTGCATACACAGAAATCACACAGGGTAAGACCATAAGCAGCCATCACCTCCTCCTCCTTCTGAGTCCCCACGGTATGGCTCAATGGTTTGTTACTCCAATTGAGGTTGCAACCACTGAGGGAATACAGAACTGTCCAAACCAGTGATAGTAATTCAAACAGTGGAAACTATGTGTGCCAGGCACCTTCCGTTCTGTGAATGCCAGGTTCCAGCATCAGCGTGTGCAGACAGCAGTCCAGGAGATAAGCACCTGCTCCCTCTGATGTCAATCATTTAATGGAATCTTTTAATTATGAAATGAGCAGCTGTGCTCTAAGAAACAGGGCTGTTGTGCACATTCAGTGAATGCTAATGCAGAGATTGTCTCTTGTAGGCCTCCTTTCCTGCATTCATAGACATTTACTGTGTCACAAATGTACTCTTTCCTCATAAATATTAATAAGGCAGGAATATTTGTAGCTTCTGGTGAAAGGGCATCTTTGTGAATCAACTCATTACTGTGTCAGTAGAAAACAAATACTGTAGATATCTTGATGGCCAAAGTAGCCTTTCTGAGATCAGCAGAGCTCAAAACTGCACCATTAATTCAGTTTTTGATAATTAAGTATAAATAACTTATAGTTATTTTCTAGCATCTTCCCAGATGGACATAGGCAAGAAAGATATTCTAGGTGTGTTCAGGGAACAGTCTAGGAAAGTCAACACAGTGAAACAGCTATTGGGTTTTATTTTTGTATGAGACCACTAACTCCAATATGTAGTGTACTCTATTTTTTACATTATCACTCTTCCCTGTTGGCTTACAAGGCAAACTATAGGGATGGCTTATGAATATGTAAAATCAAGCTTCTCCTACTAATAAGCAAAGGCACTTTTTCCTGCCATGTGTCACTGCTGTGCATTTATACTACAAGCCAGCCAGAATACAGTGTAGCTCATCATAGGTGCATTTGCTGTGCCATGCACAGTGGTCTTACAGGACAGGTAAACAGTCCTATTGGGCAAAGCACATTTTATCAATGTCCAAGCACGTCCATGGTGCTACTGATTAGCAATGTCACAGGACCTAATTCCCGCAAAGACGGGGGTATATTTAAGAGCCCCTACCGCCATTCTACTGCCACATTAACATAATTTGTTTTACACTAATGTGGCGTCAGAAGGCCAAACACGCCGCACCACTTTTACAAAGTGGTGCAATGCATGCATTGTGCCAGTTTGTAACCCTTTACGCTCCATTATGCCTGCACCAGGCATAATGTATGCAAAGCGGGTGTTCCACTGTTAGGTGGGATGAAAAAATTGTGCAAAAAAATCTAAGAGTGTCATGTTTTTTACACTTTTAAAGTCTGCTTAGAGCAGACATTAAAAGGAGTCTTCCATTGGTAACAATGGACCTCTGGGTGCTTTGCAGGATTAGCGTCAACATTTTTGATGCTAATCCTTCAAAGTGCTGGACTAAAGTGATAAATTCTGACATTAATCCCCTAACTACTGCCATGGTATGCTGTATTTTAAATACGGCGCACATATGGTGGCGTTAAAGGGGAACTAAGTGGCGCTGTGCAGCACCACTTTTCTTAAATATGCCCATAGTGTCCAGGAAAAGGCGGTGAAAATCTGAGGTGACAAGACAGAAAAAAAGATGCCAGAAAATTCTGGCACCGGAACCTGTGACCGACCCATCTCCCCAGAACCCACCCTGACCATCCACAGCTGGTCCATGCTCACCACTGAGGAAACAGTCAACATCATGAACAGCACCCACTCTGGAGTCCCCTCGGGCCCTTGCCCGCACCACATATACATCAGAGCCAGCACATCCATCGCCCCCGAGCTCCAGAACACAATCATCTGCTCCATCAACACAGGCACCTTTCCTGAGGACTGGAAACGCACAAAAATATGCCCTCTCCTAAAGAAACCTTCGGCCGACCTATCAGAACTAAAGAATTTCCAGCCGATCTCGCTGCTGCCCTACCCCGCCAAAGTACTGGAGATAGCAGTCAATGCACAACTACAGAATTTAATCAAGGCCAACAACTTCCTGGTCAGCTCCCAGTCCGGCTTCCGCAGCAACCACTGCACAGAGACAGTCCTCCTGGCTGCCACCGACGACATCCGATTACTCCTAGACCACGGCCACACTGCAGTGCTCATATTCCTCGACCTCTCAGCATCATTCGACATGGTCGCCCACAGCACTCTGCCCACCAAACTCCACGACATAGGAATCCGCGGCATTGGTGGGCCTCATGAGAGACCAGTTGGCATAACGCGGAGTAGCATGGAGCACAGCCACTGTCTCATTACGAAGTATACGGATTTCAAGATCAACTATGTTGCCAGGTTTATCTTTTCCTTTACATTTGAGATAAGTCTTTGCCAGAGATTGTTGGCTTGCTTGCTGCCCAAAGTGTACAGGCACTTTGAACTGTCCCCACATTGGTTTCAAAATAAGAGTCAAGCACCTCAGACAGGTACTTACCCACCCCTCGTCTATAAGGAACCATGCGTGAAGCCACCACATGGGTCGCCTATGTAATTTTTTGGGTCCCCAGCCAAAAAGCAAAAGGATTGGTCTGAGATGCGCAGGGGAGCACAAAGGTTCCTGTCATGATGGAGACGTCCACTGCCAGGAGAAATATATAACCAATGTGGGACATCATTTTAGTAGAAGCCGAGGTGTGGGTATAAATTCTTTCACATGGGTTCCAGACCCTCCAGACATTGCTGAATCTGAGGGAAGTCATCCAGGAGGTAAGGGACTGGGAGAGGGCCTGATGGTCCCAGGAGACAGGGCCAGAAATGTCCAAGACTGGGCCAGTCACATTACTGAAGTCCACCCCAAGGCACAGTACACAGTGTGGTAAGATTGTGATCAGTTGTATTAGGTCACAAAGGGTCTGTCTCTGCACCTGAGGTGGGGTGTAAACCCTTAGGAAATTGAAGGACTTTCCTTCAAGTGTGCCAATCACAGCCACATATCTACCCAAAAGATAATGTAGGCCCGGGCAACCACTAGGGTAAAATTCTTGTGGAGAGGATAGCTGTTCCTCTGGATCACCTGGTGAATACAGAGTGGAGACTCAGTTGTAACCGAAGTGACAGAGAAAGGGACAATGGGTGCCCAGGAGATGGGGCTCCTGTAATAGAGCTACTCCGAATCGATGATGGCAAAGGACCTTAAGAAGTACGGTATGCTTAATACAGTCCAATTGACTGTTCACATTCCAGGAGATAAGACTGAAGTCCTTGACGAAAGCAGCAACACAGGCAGGGAAGTCGGAAAGACAAGGTATCAACCGAAGCTTGCAACCCAAAGAAAATAAAAGAGCAACAAAAATAACAAACTCAGAATCCATATAAGACTACCCCTATCCCACACAACCCTGAAACGTCTTTCACCCAACAATACTCTGCAACAAAAACAAAGTACATAACTGGGCATCTGAGTGGACCTCCTCCTATGTAGGATCTGGATATATAGTCTTGTCATAGAATAGGCACCCAGGGTCAAGGGCTAATATTTGGTGCCAGGTAGGGCAGTTCAGAGTCATACAGTCCCTGCCAAGGGAATCTCGTTATTGGAAGCAGCATTGCCAGCAATCTCTGGCATGTCAGTGTGAGGCAAAGGAGTAAAAGAGTCTTCAATCTCTGGCTGGGACCCGACAAGGACAGTCTCTTAAGGGGCAGGGAACGATCTGCATCCCCCTCTCCTCGCCCTGGATTTAGTGTGATTGTGGGCCCCCGGGGGGCACCGGTGTATCATCACTTGGAGTCTTGTATCGTCGAAGAGATCTCTATTCGGTTGACAATTTCCAGACTACCTCTAGGGTATTGAAGAACTGTAATCAAGAATCATGAACATCTCTCTGTCTGGTCGGAAAGAGCAACATATAGAAGATGGACATCACCCCAAGTTTCTGATTTACTGCATCAAAGGACTTGCATTGTAGATGTGTTGATCTGGTATAATTCAGGAAGATCATGATATGGGAGGACAGGAAGTGGAACTTACCATGGTTGCGGGCCTCATGGAGGATGGCATCCCAGTCTCAGAAGTTCAGGATCTTGATGAGAATGGGCTGGGGAGGGGCTGCAGGAAGGGGTTATTGCCAATGATCAATGTGCCCACTCCATAGTGACAGAGATCCCTCTGGTATCCAGGAGCAAACCCAGTTCTCCACAAAAGTCTCCACAAAAGTCTCTGGGTGAGGGGTCTCAATCTCCTCGGTGTTACACACCAAGGGGAAATTGGTTCTGTGTGCGCAATTCTCTGCATCCTCTGCCCTAGCCTCCAAGGTGCGAATGGTTGTAAGCAGAGCATTCACTTTGATTTTTAGTTTGGAGGAGTCATCTTCAAGGGTGGAAACCCGGCTCTCCACATACATCACTCCTACTACAGTACATATGACTTACCACAACAGGGAAACGTAAATACCAACTTCCCCAATTTTGGACTTAAGGGCCTCCCTAGATGCATGGAGGATCTGGTGTGCATCTGGGGATGCAGAAGGCAGTAGTGGGATCTCCACCTGCAAGTCTCTTGCCGGCCTCAGTGGCACTTGTGGTGAACTTGGCGACTAAGACCCAGGCACAGGAATTTTACCTTTCTCCATTTTTGCGGTATACAAGAGCAGCCAGGTTAGGCCATCCCACAATCAGAAGCTGCTATATTATTGTGACTCATTTCAGCAGAAAAAGCAAGGAGCGAGAGGGGAATCACCCCCTAGTTTATTCCCAGCGCAGATGATGGAATGTTCAGAGAGAGAGTCAAACTCCCCCCCAACCTGCTTGCCAGTGGGCGTTCAGGGACAGCACGAGCGGCGGGGGAAGGGTGTGATTGGTAACAACAACAGAAAAGCGTGTGGTGTCTCTGACTTCCTGCTCACTCACCCTCCAGATCATCCCCTCTTTCAGGTGTTGAAGGTATTATTACTACAAGTAGTACGCAGTATAGACATTACAAGGGGCCACCAGCATGGCCTTGTGGACTCCCCATTGATCAGCAGCATCAGATTAGGCTCATGGAGCCTACAGAGGTGGGGAGGAAGGGCCCCCTGGGCAAATCAGGGCTCCGACTTGGTGTCAAGTACAAGGGAGACCTCTCACATCCAGGCATCCCCCAGCCGAGCAATCTCCCCCAAACTCCAAGGTAGTCCAGGCTCACCACCCCCAAGGGTTGCAAAGGGTGCAATTGGGGGGAAGAGGGAGAAACAAAAACAGCACTGCTTCTGCAAATCCAGGCCTCAGGCAGCCTTCCGATGCAACCTCTTCAACAGCAAGAAAGCCTCCAAGGCTGGAGGAAAGTGAGCCACCCCAGTGCTCGTGGAACGTGCCACAGTGGCGTGGAGGGCTGGGGAACCCACCAAGGGGCTGCGCAGGCTACTATGATACAGCTGAAGTCAGCATTACTGCCACTGATCACGGTGGCACTCCAATGTCAGGCACAGTCAAAAGGTTAAAAGCAGGAGTGTACAATTGCAACTCTTGTATGCCACCAGGGTCGTGCTGCAGTCCGCAGCCCACAAGTCGCAACCTCTGCCCATAACCCTGGAATTAGAGGCAGGATTACACTTGGAGGGCCAGCAGATCTGCTGCATAGTGATCCCCCTTCCACTGTCACATGTCACCGTCACCAGGGATCTTCTACGGCCGCAGGCCTCAGAAGCGGGCAGGCTTGGCAATCATAGTCCTCCAGTCACGAGCCACCACCATGTAAGATGAAGGAGGAGCAACTAGGCTCGCAGCAGAGAGCACTCCATCAGTGACCTCACGGGCAGCCCTCAATCGGGGGACAGCTGCCCCAATCAACGAGGATTGCAGTCGGGACATTGGGTATGACGTAGGGGGACCCACAATGCCAGATTAACCAGGATAACGGAGGAGGTCTCAGGAGCACCCTTAGATTGCGTCCACCATCTTGGCTGCTTTGGCCATGACCACCCCAGATCCTTTTTAACAATAAGGCTATGCACTGCTTTCTTTCCCTTGTGTAACTCAGTACAGCAGCTTTTGTTGCTGTCCTGCATTTCACTTAAAGACAAATCTGCTCCTTTGTGTATGCCTGGCCTTCACAGCATGAACTGTCACACTCTCAGGCACTTGGTGGGTTTTGCCAGGTTTTCTGTTTCATTCTGTCCCATTACTTCACCTCATCTCCCTTAACCCTGTCTCTTCACCACTCTCACTTTATCTCCACTTTTTTGTGTTCCTTCACCTCAATCTCAGCTTTTTCTGAATCATCTTTGTCTACCTCACACGTCTCTCAATATATCCAAAATGTCTCTGTCAAATTCATCTCTACTCCTCTCTCTCTCTCATGACCTTACTCCTCTCTCATTTGTCTCTGTGCCTCACTCTAGATCACTCTTGGTCCCAGCTCTGTAACTCCACTCTCTCTTGATCTCATTCCTTTCTCTCTACCCCACTGCACTTTTTCTATTTGACTTCCTTGTATCTTTCCTCCATCTGATTCACTTCTCAAGCAGCTAATTTCTATCTTTACATCACCTAGCTATTTCTTCATGTCTTTTCTACCTTATGCCCCTACCTCTCTCTATCAGGTCTTTCTTCATGTCACCACTCACCTCTCTCTCTCATTCTCTCTACCTCCATCTCCTTCACTACCTCTCTATACCCCATTGCTCTCTTTCCCCCTCACGACCCAACCTCTAAATTTACCTCAGCACTAGTTCACTACCTCACCTCTTTCTTTTGTTTTACCTCTGTTTCCTTTCCTTCATCTGTTTAAATATTATGCTCCTTTCTGGCTACCTTCATGTCTCCCTATCTCTCTCTCTCCCACACATACACATTAGTACAGCCACTCCATCCTCTAACAAAGTGACAACCTTTTACAATGTCATGGCCATGGACTCTAAATGGCTTCTTTGCTCAAAGACCCAAAAGATAATATTAAACACCTTGAATGAACTGTGACCTGTTTTTTATTCTTTAGTAATTCTTATGTTTACAAGTTTTTAAAATCTTTTTATATTACATTATTATGAAGGTAATGTTTTCTTTTTTGATCAACAGAAGGGGAAAATGAACATACTCAAACCATAATCACCACGTCATCAGCCTAAGTGGTCCTAGGTATTAGTGGGGCTGGGTGTTTCAGCAGAGTACATTCCCAAGCTTTCTGCTCCATTAATCTGGGATGATGCCACACCCACAAATTGTTTTGATGTGGTGTGGAAATGGGGTTTGTAAGTGATTTAGGAGAAGACGATGCCCAGTGTAAAAGGAGAATTTTTCTGAAACTGAAGATTCAGCAGTCCTGGCGCTTTGTGGTAAGTTCGAAAAAGATTCCCAAGATCCCCACCATGTCCCTTTACACTGTATGTGGTGGTTATTCCATGTGAGAGTAGGGAGGTCTCCCTCTTCATTCATTAAGGAGAGAGGAGTGAACTCTATTGGGAAAAGTATATATATGTTTATTGTTTGCCATGAAATAGAACAGCTATAAGCCCATTCCGACTAATTTGTCCTTATACCGCTGTACTTTTTTTCTATGTATTCCGTTCATATTTTGTACCTCAAAGAGAATTAATTAAACTGGCATCTAGTTGCTTTTTGTATATAACCAATGTCCTAGCAATGTTTTCCGAGCAAGACAACTTAGCACAACTTGTTAAACCAAACATGTGATCAAGGTGAAATTAACAAAGTGCATTAGTTGTTTACTATAAAGTCACATCTATGTAGCATAAGGTAAAACAACCTATAAATGTGGCCATTCACAAATTAGATTAAAATTAGATTAAAAAATATACTACCTTCTGGGGCCAAATCAAAGAAAGAGCCGTCAGTCACTGCTTAAAAATCACATGGTGTTTTTGGCCTGTTTTTCCAGTGATGATGTAATAGTTCAGGAACCATGAGGCCTATATACTTGAAAATCTCTGGACAACAATTTTTTACAGAGGTATATCAGAGGGCTGGGATTAACAGGAAAATTCTCAATCATCAAAAACTCTGCAGGGGTTTTTGAGTACTTTCTTTGGGAACATGATGAAGTTAATGTTAAGTATCTAAGTGTACTCTGGGGTCCCTATCTATGAAAAAGAGACAAGTCGGAAAGACAATCCAGTAATAATTTGAGTATTTCTGAATAATCATTAAAAAAAAAAAATTGAAAGTTGAATTTGAATGGAAAGAGAATGAACATGTGATAACTAACAGAATTTGTGTGATGAGTTGTACCCAGGTTTTGAGAATGTAATCAATGAATGTTGAATTCAGAAAAAAAGAATCCTCCCAGGAAAATAAAAAAATTAAACATTGGTTAATAAACCAGCAAAGACCTTATTCAGTGCAGTGAAATTAACTGGTTGTATGACGTTAATGCAGAAAGGAAGGCAAAGTCTGAGTGAAGCCAACTTGGTCATAGTTTAAACACTAACAGAGAAGATAATCTCTGTAGTTGTCTGTTGTTGTGATAGTTGATGAATGTCCTTTCTTTTCAGTGACTAGGATTAATGGCCAGATGCACATATGTTTTGATTAGTGATTTCAAAATTGCGATTCCCTCTGAATCACTAATAGAAATGTATGAAAGTACACCTTTGCAAATATTGATTCAGTAAGAGTCACATTCACTATTTGGAAATCTCAAAATTTGTGAATATGTATTAGGAAATTGCAAAAAGGAAAAGTTGTTTTTTTAGGACAGAATGATGACATCACCATGAGGAAGTGTTTAAATGCATGCCCCTCCTAGTGTTCTGTAACAGAGGAAGTGAGTCCTGTTGCAGCTGTATATCTGTTAACCCTTGTGTGAATCTTTGGCTGGAAACATTTCCTTAAAAAGGTCCAGGGAAGAGGCAAACAAAGACATTGCAGAGGGAAAGCACAAGCTTAATTTCCCAGTGAAGGAGCTGGAGGTTCTCACTGAGGAGTGTTTTGGCCTTAACAAGGAGATATTTGGGAAGATCCCATTCACTGTCCCTCAAGCACACAAAAATAAAATCTACTATGCCATCCTGGACAAAATCCATTCCCTTGGAGTGAAGCAAAGTACCATCCCAGAAATCAGGAAAAATGGTGTGACTTAAGATAGCGTACGAACGAGAAAGTAGCAAGTTGTTTGGCAGAAGGACATAGGACAGGTTGATGACCATCTTGGCAGTCACCACCAACACTCATCGAAACCATGATTCAGGAAACAATTCAGCCAGAGAGTGTTGTTGGGGTGTCCGACATAGATACCTCCAATCCACCATTGGTAGGTGAAGGTAGAAGGTAAGATTATATTAGAATTTTCATCACATAATGATAGTATTAAAAACACAGACATTTCAACAATGGTTATCAGAAAAGACACTCCATCATAATGGTCCTTCAAACTTTATAATCCATTATGGGAATTGTAAAGACAGCAAATATAAATGTATCTAATGTAGAGAAACACATGTAATATAGTTTGTGCACAACACCTTGTCACTAAACATAGCCAATAATGAGAGATGTGAACTTACAACTGCATAAAACCTTTGATATTCATGTTTAAACAAGTATACGAAAGTACACCTGTATATTTTTTCCAGATGTATCACAACAGATAGAGCGTGACATTTGTGTGAAATACAGCAATCCACAGACATTCCTGTCACACATAGAGAGCAAGTAACAACCAGGAGAAGAGCTACAGTCTCTCTATTCCCTTATTTCCCAGATATAGGAGATAAACCGCAGCCAGGGAAAGCACTCCAACACCTTTCAGAGACAGACAGAGACTTTGTAGGTCTTTGCAGATGTGTTTTCATGCCACAGCTTCTAGTAATGCTTGTCTCCTTACTGCAGAAAATGTTTCTGAGACATCTCAATTGTTTGGAGGGTTAGAGGCTTCCACGCTGTCTCTGCAGTGGCTGCAGACCAAAATATAAAAAATGTCAATCGGCAACTTATGTGCATCAATCACACAATGTCACAATTGCTCAACCGGCATAAGAATCTGAGCAAAACAGTTGAGGATGGTCAGATCATGGTGAACAACAACTTTACAAAACTCACTGGTGCAATAGATAGACTTGTTACAGCAATGCAACAGGGTCTACACAAATGCGCAGGCATCACCAGCATATGGTGAGGTTTAACACATTAAGCCAACCCATCAAACGTCTAGCACAGGCTACTTGCAGATTATGTAGGCCCACTGCCAACATTCAGACTCATATGGGTCACTGCTATAGTGATGGGGCCAGTAGCATATGCTTTAAAAGACATGCAAACCAGTGTCATGTCAGGGCCTGCAGAAGTTGGGTTAGAGGATAGTGAAGAGGCATCAAGCTTAAGTAGCCTTTCAAATACTAATGTCTCAAATCTTAGACATGCACGCTCACATACACTGAGTACAGATGTTGGTGAAACTACACAGGCAGGCAGTCCAGAGAAAAGTAATGCAAGGAGAG